>NC_134485.1:296695491-297295491 GCF_040206685.1 Ascaphus truei
TGATGTGGAAACCTATCTTCTCACGTTTGAACGCACGGCACAGAGAGAGGGATGGCCAGAAGCTGAGTGGGCCAGTCTAATCGCACCCTTCCTAAGCGGCGAATCCCAGAAGGCTTACTTTGGTCTAGAGCCAGCCGAAGCTAACGTCTATGCAAAATTGAAGTTCGAGATCCTCGCCCGCCTCGGCGTAACCACGGCTGTTCGTGCCCAAAGATTCCACGCATGGTCCTTCACGTCGGATAAAGCCACCCGAAGCCAGATGTATGACCTCATCCACCTCGCTCGGAAGAGGCTACAAACCGAGATCAACTCAGCAAGCCACATCATGGAACGGTTGGTCATGGACCAGTTCTTGAGGAAACTTCCCTCTGCCCTACGCCATTGGGTCAGTCAGAGTGACCCCCACAATGCAGACGATCTGGTGGCCCTCGTAGAAAGGTACAATGCAGCAGAAGAGCACCCGCAACCCATAGTCGTGGAGCAACCCCACTACCCAAGGTTCCAGGACTCTTCCAGAGACGGTAAAAGGGCACCAGGGTTAAGGGTGGCTGAAGAGCGATGACCGCCTTCACACAGCACCAGTAACAAAGGCTCGCACACTAAGGGCAACAGCTAACATGGCGAGCCGAAAAAAGACTCTAAGTGGGACACAGACTATGTACCTAAATGTGTAAATTGTTATGAGAGGGGCCACACCGCGAAAGTCTGCCCACTAAATGCTGAACCCATGCAATGCAACAGCGTTGAACCTTATTCGCTGTGGTCCCAATGTATGGGCCCTAGCCCAGAGGACCCCTTGAATAACCATCTGTGGGAATTTGTAAAGGTAAATGGTAAGAGTGTTCGGGCACTTCTTGACTCTGGGAGCATGGTCACACTAGTGTCCGAATACCTGTTGCCCATTAAGAAGAAACAGGTAAACAGTTCACAAAGAGTGGCAATTTGTTGTATACATGGGGATAATCATGAATATTCCACTATTAATGTTTTTTTTTAAACAGAGTTTGGTTCTTTAGATTTCAAAGTGGGTATAGTACCCAAACTGGCACATGATGTGTTAATTGGGATCGACTTTCCCCATTTTCTAAAAATGTGGACCTCCTCTCAGAATCGCGCCCAGAGTTCGATAGCGGACCATAACGAAGTAACAGAAGAAACAAATCCTTTCCCTTTTTCAGAAATAGAGGTTGACGAGGGCCCAAATAAGAAGGGGAAAAAGGAGGAGTGCTGTAAAATTCCCTTCCCCATGGCTACCTTGGTAGGGAAGACCCCACATTAGCAGTAGCAAGGGGGAATATACGGGGCCAGAATAGTACTCCTGGCCAACCAGATAGGTCACTTGCCTACCCCTACTTCGAGGTAAAGAATGACCTAGTATATCGGGTTGATAAAAGGAAATCAGTTACAACTAAACAATTGTTGGTACCACGGACATACCGTAATGTAGTATTACACCTCGCACATAGTCACCCATTGGGGGGACACCTAGGGGTGGAAAAGACAAAAGAAAAGGTTCTCCGAAGCTTCTATTGGCCTCGGGTTCTGGCAGAAATGACAAATTATTGCTCCTCATGCCCAGAATGTCAGATCACCGCCCCGTTCAAAGCGTACCGTAGCCCATTGGTACCCCTTCCCATAATAGAGGTACCATTTGACCGGATTGCAATGGATCTAGTAGGACCCCTAATAAAGTCCGCTAGGGGACATCAGCATATATTGGTAATATTAGATTATGCCACCCGATATCCGGAGGCAGTTCCCCTACGTAGCACCTCTGCTAAAAACATAGCAAAAGAGTTAATAGTTCTGTTTTCCCGGGTCGGAATTCCTAAAGAGATCTTATCTGACCAAGGATCACCATTTATGTCCCAAGTCACAAAAGAGTTATGTAAACTCCTAAAAAGCAAGCATCTCAGAACCTCAGTCTATCATCCACAAACAGATGGTATAGTGGAACGGTTCAATAAAACCTTAAAGAGCATGTTACACCGGGCAGTCGATAAGGATGGGAAAAACTGGGATTGTTTGTTACCATACCTGTTATTTGCCATTAGGGAAGTTCCCCAATCATCCACAGGCTTCTCCCCGTTTGAACTATTGTATGGCCGACACCCAAGGGGCTTACTGGATATAGCCAAAGAGACTTGGGAACACGAGGTTACCCCTTACAGAAGTGTAATAGAGCATGTTAACCAGATGCAGGACCGCATAGCTGCAGTCCTACCTATAGTGAGGGAACACATGGAAAAAGCTCAAGAAGCACAGAGGAATACGTATAATAAGGGTGCTAGGGTCAGAATTTTTTTTCCAGGCGATAGGGTGCTAGTTCTGGTTCCCACCGTAGAGAGTAAATTCCTTGCTAAGTGGCATGTGCCATATGAGGTCTTGGAAAGAGTGGGAGAAGTAAATTATAAGGTGAGACAGCCAGGTAGGAGGAAACCTGAGCAAATTTACCATATAAACCTACTTAAGCCCTGGAAAGATAGAGAGGTCTTGTTAACCCTAGTACCCCCAGGTCAGTCAGAGAATCGAGAAACTGACCCAGAGGTTAGCATAGCTGAAATCCTGTCCGTTCATCAGAAACGAGAGGTTCAGAATTTAGTGAGAAGAAACAAAGAAGTCTTCTCTACACAGCCAGGTAGAACTAGCGTAATTGAACATGACCTAGTCTCTGAACCGGGGGTCCGAGTTAACCTTAAACCGTACCGAATCCCAGAGGCCAAAAGAGAGGCTATAAGTTTAGAGGTTAAAAAAATGCTAAAACTAGGCGTAATTAAGGAATCCCAAAGTGGGTGGAACAGCCCTATAGTCTTAGTCCCAAAGCCAGATGGTACAACAAGGTTTTGTAATGACTACCGGAAACTAAACGCGGTGTCAAAATTTGATACTTATCCTATGCCCAGAGTAGATGAACTTGTAGAGAGAGTGGGCAAAGCCTGATATCTCACAACCCTAGACCTAACAAAAGGGTACTGGCAGGTTCCCCTCACAGAAAGGGCAAAAGAAAAGACATCCTTCTCAACCCCAGATGGCCTCTTTCAGTATAAGGTGCTGCCTTTTGGCTTACATGGAGCTCCCGCCACATTCCAAAGAATGATGGATAAAATTTTAAAACCACATGCTCGGTAAGCTGCCGCCTACCTGGATGATGTGGTAATCCATAGTGAAGATTGGCAATCCCACCTTCCAAAGGTCCAAGCTGTGCTTGACGCAGTTCGGTCTGCTAGACTAACTGCTAACCCCGCTAAATGCACTATTGGTCTGGAGGAGACCAAGTATCTGGGGTATTCTATTGGCAGAGGTTTACTCAAACCCCAAACACTCAAAGTAGAGGCGATACAAAATTGGCCAAGGCCAGTTACAAAAAAACAAGTAAGGACCTTTTTGGGGTTAATTGGGTACTATAGAAGGTTTATTCCCAATTTTGCAACTAAGGCAACCCCACTAACTGATCTCACAAAAGCAAGAAGACCGCTAATGGTAAAGTGGTCCCCCGAAACCGAACAGGCCTTTAGAAGCCTGAAAGAAGCTCTCTGTGCCCAACCAGTGTTGGTCACACCTGATTTCTCCAAAGAGTTCGTAGTCCAAACCGACGCATTTGAGGTAGGGCTGGGCGCGGTACTCTCCCAGGAGTCTCAAGGTGAGGAGCACCCCATCCTTTATTTAAGTAGGAAATTAAATCCCCAGGAGAAAAATTACTCCATAGTCGAGAAAGAATGTCTCGCAATAAAGTGGGCTGTGGAGACGCTCAAATACTACCTGTTGGGGAGAAAATTCCGGTTTGTCACAGATCATGCACCCCTTACCTGGATGTGTCAAAACAGAGAGAAGAATGCTAGAGTGACCAGGTGGTTCCTAAGCCTACAACCCTTTAAATTTTCTGTGGATCACAGATCAGGGCACAAACATGGCAATGCTGACGGGTTGTCAAGGATGCACTCCCTAATATCCAAGGTCGCTCATCCCTCGAGGTCTGAGCTGGAGGGGAGGATATGTGACAGAAACCAGGGGATGGTAATAAATTCCATATATAGGGCTCCCAGGATACTGAACAGTTTCTATCCTGTTTGGCCTGGGAGTGCAGCCTTATAATAAATGCACTCCATCCCACAGTTTGGCAAGCGCTGGAACTGAGGGATGAGAGATCCAGACCAGAGTTTGTCTGCTGCCTGATTTCTGTCACCTGTCATGCTAATTAGAAATCAGGTATGTAAGACTGATTTCCTGTTTCCTCTCCCCTCTCCACAAGAGTGAGTGCGATTCTTTCCCCCCCCTCCCCCCTCCATTTCCTTTATTAAATATACAGTTACACACTATGGGGCGTGCGCTCTCTTTTCTCTCTCATATGTGTATATATGTGTATATATGTGTATATATGTGTATAAATGTGTATAAATGTGTATATATGTGTGTGTATATATATATATGTATATATATATATATATATATATGTATATATATATATGGATATGTATATATATCCATGATGGCTGGATGTGGCTACTAGTCTACCCTGTACTGACCTATCAGTTCTGGTACCAGCAGGCAGTGTTGGGATCAATATATATGGAAATTCAGACCGTGAAACAGTCCAAACAGTCCAGTGCTCCACAAAATATTAGAGGTGTGTAACTGGGGATACGCTGTAAATAAATAGTGTGTGTCTGCCCATGAGCAATCGCCAGTTGAGACGGTACACAAGAAAGTCATAAGTGAAAAAGGTTAGGATAGAGCAATGGTGCTCAAAGTGCTTTGTGTGTGTTTCTGAAGGGAGGGAGAACACTGGGTATTAAGGTGTCAATCCATTGTATATAAACTCAGTCCATAGTCATGGGAGAGGCACCATAAAACCCTGAAGGTTGGGGTGGTTGTCCTAAGACACCCTCCTCTACCTCATTGGGATGGCCCCTTTTGAGTACTCACTGTTTAAATCACCTCCAGAGTCTCCCTTCCAATGCGTGCCGCTGTATGAAGTGAAGTCCAATAGTGTAGGTGTGTAGCGCACACCATCCAAACGAGAGCAGGTCTGGCAAAAACTTTCTTTATTGTTGTGCAGGCATAAAATTTTATGCCTGCACAACAATTAAGAAAGTTTTTGCCAGACCTGCTCTCGTTTGGATGCTGTGCGCAACACACCTACACTATAAGTGAAAAAGGCAATGAATAAAGCGCTTATTACCGACTGGCTGTCACATGCAGCACGATCCCGTCATTATAATATTACTCACAAGTAAGTAGAGTGATTGTGGAGTAGATTGTTAAATATCTTGGTAAATTCTGAGAACCGGGAACTCCTCCACCAGCAACCTAAGATGACGGGCAATGCGGCGTCAGAAGAAGGGGAATCCCCGCGGTGGAACACAGCAGCCTCAGCCAGGGTGAATCTCTCTGTGTAATAGAAGGGAGTAAACGAGCCCCCAGAACGAAGACTCCTTCAGTGAACAGACGCAGCCCCAGTGCAGCTCGTCTATGGTAAGTAACCGCTTGCCTCTGGCACCGGATAGGTAGCTGGGTGTGACGAGGAGGTCTCAATTGGTATACAGGTTAGAGCTAACGATGCTCGGACATGTTTCGCGCACAGGGCGCTTTATCAAAGAGTGGTCTGTTAGGTCACACAGCAGCCTGTTATAAAGGATATTGCCTGATTACCTCAGGTGTATAACATGAAATTTTAGTTCTATCTACCAATCATAGACAGAATGAGTAGATTGATTAATAATCATGATGAGCTTACACACATATCCTAATACACAGGCAGAGATATATTTAAAAACACATGCTTGTACTGCAAGTACAAGGAATTAAAAATAAACACACTATAAGGTGCCACCCTAGGTCCAGAAAATCAAATGAATATGTAACATAAGTAACAATAATGTGCAAAATATCTAAAAAGTAACAAAATATCCATAAATAAACCTTAGATGAGCCCTGAGCCCATAGTCAGTGGTATACTCAACATTATTTACATATTAAATGTATTAATCCATCAGAAAATGTTTAAGCTCCCATTCCACGTTTAATCCCTTGGGGTATAACGTATCCATGGTAAATATCCAATGCATCTCTCTCTTGTTGAGGGAATTAAGTCTATCACCCCCTCTAACCCATGGGGTGATGTGTTCAATCCCAGAGAATTGGAAATTGGTGATGGCCCTTTTGGGACACTGCAAGAAGTGTCGTGATACCGGGTGTTCTTGATCTCCCTTTGTTATTAACCTGGCATTTGCTCCAGTAACAGGCCCTGATAGCTTTAAGTTGTACATAGATATTCAACGCTATGTACGAAAGCTATGCCTCAAGAAATATTTCCTAAGGGATGCGCTTACTAGATCAGATGGAAATAGTCAACTACCCATCTCTGCTGCACCCCAACAAAATAAAGTATTTAAAAATCCATCAACGTTTTTCCCGAGATTTGTGAGCGGTCCATTTGTGGACACGTTTGCCCAAATGGTCACTGATGATATTGAGGTTCAAAGCCGCAACTTTAAAATCAAACACGATAATCTAAGTGTGGAAGATAAAAACATTCTACGTGCACTTGAGGAAAATGATACAATAATCATTAAACCTGCTGACAAAGGGGGGGGTTTGGTAATTATGGACAAATTATATTATATCGAGGAGTCTCTTAGGATTCTAGGAGATGTGTCCACATACCAACCCCTGCCCTTTTGGGACACTGCAAGAAGTGTCGTGATACCGGGTGTTCTTGATCTCCCTTTGTTATTAACCTGGCATTTGCTCCAGTAACAGGCCCTGATAGCTTTAAGTTGTACATAGATATTCAACGCTATGTACGAAAGCTATGCCTCAAGAAATATTTCCTAAGGGATGCGCTTACTAGATCAGATGGAAATAGTCAACTACCCATCTCTGCTGCACCCCAACAAAATAAAGTATTTAAAAATCCATCAACGTTTTTCCCGAGATTTGTGAGCGGTCCATTTGTGGACACGTTTGCCCAAATGGTCACTGATGATATTGAGGTTCAAAGCCGCAACTTTAAAATCAAACACGATAATCTAAGTGTGGAAGATAAAAACATTCTACGTGCACTTGAGGAAAATGATACAATAATCATTAAACCTGCTGACAAAGGGGGGGGTTTGGTAATTATGGACAAATTATATTATATCGAGGAGTCTCTTAGGATTCTAGGAGATGTGTCCACATACCAACCCCTCCCCACTGACCCTACTGCTCAATATCAGCAATCATTATGCAAATTACTCACTACAGGTTTAGACCAACAAATCATTACTAAACATGAATTTGATTTTCTTTATAATCTACACCCACGTATTCCTTTATTTTATATCATACCAAAAATCCATAAAAATTTAAACTTTCCCCCCGGCCGACCGATTATATCGGGAATACAATCTTTAACTTCACATCTATCCCAGTATATTGATAATAAACTTCAGCCATACGTTGTGCAGTTGCCCTCCTATGTCAGGGACACTACCCACATATTGCAGACCCTCAAAGACATCCATTGGAAATCACATTATTATTTTGTTACAGCTGATGTAAGTTCTTTATATACAGTTATTAACCATAACCAAGGATGCAAAGCAATTTCTGATACATTAGATAAAGATATCACCTTATCAACAGACCAAAAGTCATTTATTATTTCTGGAATTCAATTTATTTTAACGCACAATTTTTTTAATTTTATGTCTAAGTATTATTTACAGGTGTGTGGCACCGCCATGGGTACCAAGTTCGCTCCCAGCTATGCGAATTTATTTATGGGTAGCTGGGAAGAACATCATATATGGTCCAGTTGCCCATTTGGAGCGGATTTGGTCCTGTGGCGGCGCTACATAGATGACATTATTTTTATATGGTCCGGCACTTTAGAGCACTTAGAAGAATTCAAAAATTATATGAATCAAAACACATATAATTTAACATTCACTTTTAATTCTAGTTCAACATCTATAGAATATTTAGATTTACTCATTTCGGCCGATCATGATCAAATAGCTACTTGTACTTATTTTAAGCCCGTACAGGCAAACAATTATCTCCATGCACGCAGTCACCACAATCCCTCTTGGGTTAAAAATATACCCAAGGGACAATTTATCAGACTCAAAAGGAATAGTTCATGTGCCAAAATATTTCAAAGTCAAGCTAAAGATCTTAAGCAAAAATTTCTGGATAGAGAGTATTCTTCAAAAGATCTTGACAATACGATAACAGAAGTGGCAGCGATGGAAAGATCTAATCTTTTACAGTACAAGAATAAAGATAAAAACAAAAATGCTAATATTAGTTTTATAACACAATACAATCAGATGGCACCAAATATAAGGAAAATATTTAAAAAATATTGGCCCATCCTCAAAAAAGATAAAGAACTTGAAGGGATATTGCCAGAACATCCTCAGATAGTATTTACTAGAGCTCCAAACATCGGACGCAAATTAGCCCCTAGCTGCCCATCTTTAGAACCAAAGTTACGTAATAATGTCACAAATAAAGGCTACTTCCCATGTAATAGGTGTACTGCGTGCAAATATAGTACTAAAACATCTCAGTACACATCTAATAAGACATCCAAAAATTATATTATTCAACAACACATCACTTGTAAAAGTTCATTTGTAATATATCTCTTGGAGTGTCCATGTGGTCTGCAATATGTGGGTATGACTACCAGACCCGTCCAAAGACGTATATATGAACATATATATAACATCAGAAGAGGGTTAACAACGCACAACGTATCCCATCATTTTCAACAAGTGCACAACCAAGATCCCACTGGTTTGAAATGTACGGCAATTGAGACCATCACCCCAAACTGGAGAGGAGGAAACGCTGTAGGCCAATTGGGGAGACGGGAGTCTTATTGGATTTACGAGCTAAAGACCCTATCCCCACTTGGCCTCAACGTTGACTTTGATTTGAAACCTTTTTTGGCTATGTAATTCAAATAGTAGATTGTCCATTCTGTTTGTATTCTTGATTCTTGCTTTAAAGGGTGTAATAAAGATGATATTAATGTACAAGTATTGTATTGCATACAATTAGCATAAAGATGATAAATATTATTGTATGAATATGGTATTGTATACATTTTTTATTCATTGGTGTAATTTTTATTAATTGGTGTAACTTCTAATTATGTAAAATATTGGTAGAAATACCATGTTTTCATATTATATGGATAAACATTGTCACTTTATAAGCACATATATTTACCAAAAATTTTTTTTTTTTTTTTTTTTTAACTTGGAGTTTATTTACATTATATATATATACCCATTCCTTGTTATAAATTTGTGAATCACCACACATATATATTTTTACACAAATATTATATCACAAATAATTCATTGTTTATTAATACACATTTTCTAATCACAAATTGTATAGGAGATTATTATCTAAAATCACATAGTACACTTTATATGTTCTATATACATTATTTCAAAACTCAATTTAAATATTCCTCACAGCAACTGTTTTCAGTGCTATTATTTAATATTCACTATAACACATTGCACAAAGACACTTTTCACCGTTTGGTTTATATTTTTTATTTAATATCACCAATTTAGTGCTATAATTCATCATATACATATTATGATATGTTAATATGTTTATACATATATATACAGCTGAGATCGTTATTTTTAACAAGTTTATATTTGTTTTTCCACCATTGAGAATCACTGCGCATGTGTGAGTAAAAGGACATTGATTTCCACACACTGTTGATTGCGCATGTGCAACAATTAAATTAGGGTGCTAATTGGACCTATTTGGACACCTATATAAGAGGACACTGTGGGACACATTGTTAGAACCCCTGAGGAAGAGAGCAGCTCGCTCTCGAAACGCGTAGGGTTAATCCGTGGGGACCTGAACCAGTGCATTGCAATTGCCTGCAAGCTCCGTGACGAATCTGCTGTTGACTATCACTAAATCCGCTCGAATCTGCTGTTTGCAAAGTTCCAACTACCGCGAGGAGAGAACGCCAATGCTGGGGGGAGTCCCACGCTGTTTAGCGTGCATAGCCTTTCCCCTTTGGCCCAACACTCGGCGCAGCAGCGGTGAGAGCTGCACCAATTCATTGTGCTACACCTGCCAAGCTGCGGGGAAACGAGGATCCAGAGAGGCACACACAGTCTGGCGTGCTGCAACCATCCCCCTGGCCCTGATGCGGATGCGGTAGCAGTGGTAGCTGAAAAAGGAGAGGGGATACTCTCAGATATATCCACTGCTTGTATATATCTTTCGTCCGGTGAGTGGGCAATCCACCCAGTGCAGCTGTTACATGGTCCCATATTAATTGTCCTTAATTGTTACCCATTGTAATTTTCATTTGTATATGTTTTGTATGTCCAGTGTTTTTAATTATTTTATTAAATGTTGTTATTTTCAATTCACCCTTGATCTCAGCTGATATATAATTAGTAATAGTATATGTTGTTTGTTTTAACAGTATTACACTATGTTCTGTGTTTTTTTACTCTTTTTTTAAGCACATCTTTATCACATGGAATCCTCATCGGTCTCCTCCTGGTGGTGATTATATCCTTTCATGTTGGCGCCTTGTATATTACTAATCCTTTTTTTTCCTTCTTGTTATCTGACCAGGGGGTCAGTTTTTAGTATAAGGGCAGCCCCCTAATTTAGGGATTGATTATCCATATAGTTAGCGCTACCTAAACTGTGTTTTTATCTGCTAGACTAACTGCTAACCCCGCTAAATGCACTATTGGTCTGGAGGAGACCAAGTATCTGGGGTATTCTATTGGCAGAGGTTTACTCAAACCCCAAACACTCAAAGTAGAGGCGATACAAAATTGGCCAAGGCCAGTTACAAAAAAACAAGTAAGGACCTTTTTGGGGTTAATTGGGTACTATAGAAGGTTTATTCCCAATTTTGCAACTAAGGCAACCCCACTAACTGATCTCACAAAAGCAAGAAGACCGCTAATGGTAAAGTGGTCCCCCGAAACCGAACAGGCCTTTAGAAGCCTGAAAGAAGCTCTCTGTGCCCAACCAGTGTTGGTCACACCTGATTTCTCCAAAGAGTTCGTAGTCCAAACCGACGCATTTGAGGTAGGGCTGGGCGCGGTACTCTCCCAGGAGTCTCAAGGTGAGGAGCACCCCATCCTTTATTTAAGTAGGAAATTAAATCCCCAGGAGAAAAATTACTCCATAGTCGAGAAAGAATGTCTCGCAATAAAGTGGGCTGTGGAGACGCTCAAATACTACCTGTTGGGGAGAAAATTCCGGTTTGTCACAGATCATGCACCCCTTACCTGGATGTGTCAAAACAGAGAGAAGAATGCTAGAGTGACCAGGTGGTTCCTAAGCCTACAACCCTTTAAATTTTCTGTGGATCACAGATCAGGGCACAAACATGGCAATGCTGACGGGTTGTCAAGGATGCACTCCCTAATATCCAAGGTCGCTCATCCCTCGAGGTCTGAGCTGGAGGGGAGGATATGTGACAGAAACCAGGGGATGGTAATAAATTCCATATATAGGGCTCCCAGGATACTGAACAGTTTCTATCCTGTTTGGCCTGGGAGTGCAGCCTTATAATAAATGCACTCCATCCCACAGTTTGGCAAGCGCTGGAACTGAGGGATGAGAGATCCAGACCAGAGTTTGTCTGCTGCCTGATTTCTGTCACCTGTCATGCTAATTAGAAATCAGGTATGTAAGACTGATTTCCTGTTTCCTCTCCCCTCTCCACAAGAGTGAGTGCGATTCTTTCCCCCCCCTCCCCCCTCCATTTCCTTTATTAAATATACAGTTACACACTATGGGGCGTGCGCTCTCTTTTCTCTCTCATATGTGTATATATGTGTATATATGTGTATATATGTGTATAAATGTGTATAAATGTGTATATATGTGTGTGTATATATATATATGTATATATATATATATATATATATGTATATATATATATGGATATGTATATATATCCATGATGGCTGGATGTGGCTACTAGTCTACCCTGTACTGACCTATCAGTTCTGGTACCAGCAGGCAGTGTTGGGATCAATATATATGGAAATTCAGACCGTGAAACAGTCCAAACAGTCCAGTGCTCCACAAAATATTAGAGGTGTGTAACTGGGGATACGCTGTAAATAAATAGTGTGTGTCTGCCCATGAGCAATCGCCAGTTGAGACGGTACACAAGAAAGTCATAAGTGAAAAAGGTTAGGATAGAGCAATGGTGCTCAAAGTGCTTTGTGTGTGTTTCTGAAGGGAGGGAGAACACTGGGTATTAAGGTGTCAATCCATTGTATATAAACTCAGTCCATAGTCATGGGAGAGGCACCATAAAACCCTGAAGGTTGGGGTGGTTGTCCTAAGACACCCTCCTCTACCTCATTGGGATGGCCCCTTTTGAGTACTCACTGTTTAAATCACCTCCAGAGTCTCCCTTCCAATGCGTGCCGCTGTATGAAGTGAAGTCCAATAGTGTAGGTGTGTAGCGCACACCATCCAAACGAGAGCAGGTCTGGCAAAAACTTTCTTTATTGTTGTGCAGGCATAAAATTTTATGCCTGCACAACAATTAAGAAAGTTTTTGCCAGACCTGCTCTCGTTTGGATGCTGTGCGCAACACACCTACACTATAAGTGAAAAAGGCAATGAATAAAGCGCTTATTACCGACTGGCTGTCACATGCAGCACGATCCCGTCATTATAATATTACTCACAAGTAAGTAGAGTGATTGTGGAGTAGATTGTTAAATATCTTGGTAAATTCTGAGAACCGGGAACTCCTCCACCAGCAACCTAAGATGACGGGCAATGCGGCGTCAGAAGAAGGGGAATCCCCGCGGTGGAACACAGCAGCCTCAGCCAGGGTGAATCTCTCTGTGTAATAGAAGGGAGTAAACGAGCCCCCAGAACGAAGACTCCTTCAGTGAACAGACGCAGCCCCAGTGCAGCTCGTCTATGGTAAGTAACCGCTTGCCTCTGGCACCGGATAGGTAGCTGGGTGTGACGAGGAGGTCTCAATTGGTATACAGGTTAGAGCTAACGATGCTCGGACATGTTTCGCGCACAGGGCGCTTTATCAAAGAGTGGTCTGTTAGGTCACACAGCAGCCTGTTATAAAGGATATTGCCTGATTACCTCAGGTGTATAACATGAAATTTTAGTTCTATCTACCAATCATAGACAGAATGAGTAGATTGATTAATAATCATGATGAGCTTACACACATATCCTAATACACAGGCAGAGATATATTTAAAAACACATGCTTGTACTGCAAGTACAAGGAATTAAAAATAAACACACTATAAGGTGCCACCCTAGGTCCAGAAAATCAAATGAATATGTAACATAAGTAACAATAATGTGCAAAATATCTAAAAAGTAACAAAATATCCATAAATAAACCTTAGATGAGCCCTGAGCCCATAGTCAGTGGTATACTCAACATTATTTACATATTAAATGTATTAATCCATCAGAAAATGTTTAAGCTCCCATTCCACGTTTAATCCCTTGGGGTATAACGTATCCATGGTAAATATCCAATGCATCTCTCTCTTGTTGAGGGAATTAAGTCTATCACCCCCTCTAACCCATGGGGTGATGTGTTCAATCCCAGAGAATTGGAAATTGGTGATGGCCCTTTTGGGACACTGCAAGAAGTGTCGTGATACCGGGTGTTCTTGATCTCCCTTTGTTATTAACCTGGCATGTTCTGCCATTCTGGTTTTGAGGGGCCTAATGGTCCTCCCTATATATTTTTTATTACACCCACAAGATATCATATAAACCACAAAACTTATATGGCAATTTATAAATGTGGAAATTTGATTTTTAAATTTGAGATAGATCGTTTAAAGTTGTTTTATAGGTTTAGCAAATTTAAAAACTACATCTTCCACATGAGTAGAAACCAGAAGGGATGCCCGATATACGGTCTAGTGCAGAAGAAAAAAGGATTGGGGATAGTGAAGAGGCCAATGTTCTGGCCTTTTTAAAGACGATCTTAGGGCCCTCTTTGGTGACCATATCAAGGCCTGAATCTAGTTTTAAGGTATTCCAATGTTTATGGATAATGGTTTTGATTTGGTTCACTTGACCGTTGAATTGAGTAATGAATAAAGGACTGAGAAACTTACGTTTCTTTATTTGTTTATGACTAATCAATGTATTCCTATCTAGGACACTAGCTTGTTGAAAAGCTATGTCTATATCTTTCTTGTCATATCCCCTCCTCTCGAACCTTGAACTAAGGTCCTTGGAGTGTCTGACAAATGATGTCTCATCTGAACATAGTCTCCTATATCAAAGAAATTGCCCCTTAGGGATCCCGTGAATGAGGGACCTGGGATGACTACTCCTGGCGTGTAGAAAGGAGTTTCTTGAATTAGGTTTCTTAAAAAGATTGGTCTGTATAGCATTATTTAGGTCAACATGGAACGTCACGTCCAAAAAATTTATATGGTGAGTATGTGTTTCCATGGTGAATTTTAAATTAACTTCGTTAGTGTTGAGTGTTTGAAAAAAAGTGTTGAGTGAATCTAAACCCCCATCCCAAATAAATATTAAATCGTCAATATAGCGTTTGTAGAAAATGATGTGTTGACGATAACAATTGGTGCAACTAAAAATGTGAGAAGACTCCCAAAACCCCATGAATAAGTTGGCATAAGAAGGAAGTCCCCATTGCCGTGCCTTTCTTTTGATGAAAAAACTGTGTGTCAAATAAAAAATAGTTGTGAGTAAAAATAAAATACAATCTTGAATGAAAGTGCTCTGTGCAACAGAAAGTGTGGACAAATTTAAAAAGTGTTGAGTGGCTAGAAGACCGTGATCATGTGCAATAATGGTGTAAAGGGACGTGACGTCCATGGTGACCCAATGATAATTTGTATTCCAAACCACCTTCTCCATCGCCAGGAGAAGATGCGTAGTATCACGGATATATGATGGTATCAATCATGGATTTTCCCCACTCAAGGCAGTACCCTTGAGTGACAGGGGATGAGGTGGGATTAGGTCTGAGATTGCCCAATCCTGGGTTCTGACCTGGTACCCCCCCTGCTGTGCGTAAGGGGTTTGCATCCTAAATTAGAGTTAGTTGGTCTCTACCATTGAGAGAGAAAAGGTATCACACCCAGGCTGCTGTGCACTGGCAGGCCCAGGTTTCCTTCCCTTTGGGGAAGTGAGTGATTACCTATACCCCTAGTCCTTTTAAGAGCTAGGACTGCTGCGACGGCCCTTGACCCGTAGTGAAGGTCCAGGGACCATCTGAAGCTTGAGACCAGAACTGTGACTGCCTTGGGCAGAGCTGCCTATCAACTGTTCTTTACAGAGAAGAATAAAACTGTTCATGTTTCATATACCTCCTGCCTCGTGTGTAATCTTTCTGGGAGGAGAGGATACCATCCTACTGTGGGAGATTACCTTCAGATATCTGGAGACTACAGCAGTTAGAGGCCCTGAGTACCATGAGCTAAATATCGGGTATGTACCCCAGAAGCCTGTCGTGCAGTCCCTCTACCATTGGCGGATACCTCAGCCTCTTGTGAGCCTACAGGTAGCATGCACCATACACCTGGTAAAAGGGAAATCTCCCGTAGGGTGGGGGAAACACTGTTACATTTTGAGGCACTGCTGAGATCTGCAGCAACAGGACTGGCTTTCAGCGACACAAAGCTGGAAGTTTATAGATACGCTTCCAGAGTGAGTGCTGGAGAAAAAGGGAGACAAGGTGCAGGGTCCAAGGGACTCCGGCATACCATAACCGGGGCTCACCTTCCCCAGCATGGAGCTGCAGCCTATGTTGACCTACAGGGCAATCTGTGCTTATACATAAATGCAGTATAGGATGTCTGGAAGGGATCTAGTTGCCAGGGGCCAGGATCACCTGGAGGAGACTAGGGCATCAGAGCCCAAGAGGGTGGCGTGTAAGGTACTGTTGGTGTGGTGTCTTAGGGGGAGTGCCTGCCATAATTCAGGTGCCTAGACTTCTCTGCTTGAAGAACCATACCAGTATCCCTAGCCATCAACACAGATAGTAAACCACGGAGTGTCCATAATGGACTGTGACCGAGTGCAGCATATCAGAAAGAGCTTTGCTAGCCTGGGGTACACCTACGCTTGGTAGACAGTACAACCATGTGCTGTAAGGAATAACAAAGAACGGATTCTGGAATCGTGTGGGACATATGGTCCTGTATAACAGTGAACTTAAAATTGGGGTTCTTCTGCTCGAAAACACACCACGTGAACTTCTGCAGTCAAGATGATGTCTCCCTCCAAGACCGGATAGCACGTGTGCAGCGTGCAGAAAAGTTGCATGCTCAATTGTTGAAAAGTTCTGCAAGGGTCTGGCGCGAAAGCCAGAACTGCACCCAAGCAATGTGACTGGCTCAGAGAGGAACCCGAGCCATGCCCTCTCCCAGTACACCCATACTCTAACCTCAACCAAAGGGAGATGGCACAGTGACAGCCAATACTGAAAAACTCTCTCAACTAAGGTAGGAGTTGGACGTTGCCGACCACATTCTCAGTTCTCCGGAGCCTGCAGAGAGAGAGGAGCTACTTTACACATCTGCCTAAAGGCCTCTTTTTAATGAAGGTGTAGGGGAACAGATATCTACAAATAAACACTTGGACAAGTGACTAGAAGAGGTCACTAGAAGCCCTAATAACAGCACTCAAAGTCACCATACATAGGTCAATATATTGACCTATGTATGGTGACTTTGAGTGCTGTTATTAGGGCTTCTAGTGACCTCTTCTAGTCACTTGTCCAAGTGTTTATTTGTACCATATTCCCTAAGCACCGAGGTTTTTTATCTCCATTTACTACTAGGTGAGCGACTAGTCATTCTGTTTCTGGGGACCAGATATCTCAAGTGCCTGTGTTCCAAGTGTGACTTTCCCGGGCGGAGACCTTGTCTGGGGAGCTACTTGCCCACGGTGCGGCGCACATTATCTCAAACCCACTGTTCTAAGGCTTACACAGTAATATTTCCATTTGATATATAATCAAAACACACAAAAATTATAAATTGGTAATCAAAAAAGCCATAAATATAGCGGAGTAATGCTACTGGTGGTGCTATAGGGCAAAACATATAGAAAAAGACAAAAGGAAATAATTCCCAAAACAAGCAAACAAAATACCAATATAAGACAGGTTTATTAATCAGCACAAAAATATAAAAAGACAGTTTAAAAGCAACGGAACCTCAGAGACACCACAGATAAATATCTTTCATAAAAATAGCAAAACAAAACCCTAATTAGTTGCAAATGCACAGATAAAGGGACTAGATCAGGAAAAACCATGTACTGAAGAAAAAAGAGAAAAATCAGAACCCAACAGATGAGGGGAACAAATGTATCCCCTGAAATGTCATAACTAGCTGGTCAATATGGAGAGGTCTGACTACAGTATACAGGTACGCCGACAAGTATTCTAAAACTTTCCTTGAAAAATCTGGGGATATCACCAACAAGATCCAGGTACATGTTGGGTACATGCTGCAACATTTCAGTGACATTTCTGCAGAGACTAATGGCCCATCGGATTAACACAGCAGGGGTCCCTGGCAGTCCCATTCAGTTTGAATGGAACTGCCAGGGACCCCCGCTGTTAATCTGATGGGCCATTAGTCTGTCTGCAGAAATATCACTGAAATGTTGCAGCATGTACCCAGTATGTACCTGGGTTGGTGTTGGTGATTACCCCAGATTTGTTTTAGAATACTTGTCGGCACTACAGTAAGAATGGCTGAACAAAACAGCTCTATAATAAAGCTCTATAATAAAGGGGTTATTGTGCAAAAAAAAAATGTGCTTCGCTATTCGTGATATGTACACGTGAATACGATGTGCAAAAAAAACACTAACTTAAAACATACAGTTTTTTGGATTGAATATTAGTTTTGGAGTTTAGAATTTAGGGCCTCATGCAGAGAGCAGCGCTATTTAGAATTGGAGAGGGGAATTTTTTTTAGCTTTATTGGAGAGTTTTTTCTCCATATGCAGAAAGGGCATAAAACTGCATTTACAATCCTTTCTGCATATGGAGAGTTTCAACCAGCGCTATGAGCGCTGTTGAAACTAGTGGGAAAGAAATCGTTTTTTTTTTTTTCTCCTCCACCGGCCGCGGAGCGCCAGCTGCTTGGTGGAGAGGAAAAATGTTGAAAATCGCGCCATTTTTTTGCCGCGAACAGCCACTAGATGGCGTTCGCTGCTCTCTGCATACGGCCGTTTTCAAGACTGGAGAGATTTCTGTTCTCTCCAGCCGCGCGGCGAGATTCTGAGAAAAAAAAAATGGCGCTTTTTTTAAAACTCCCCATTTTCTGCCTTTCTAAAGGCAGATTTCGCCAATACATGCCGCTTTCCCTGTTAGCGCTACTCTCTGCATGAGGCCCCTAATCTTTCTTTTCTCTTATTTTCTGGTAGTTAGGATTGTGAAGGGGTGTCTGTACTTTTTTAGCTGATTTGTATCTTTCCATTTATTTGTTGGATATTAATTGAGATATGTTTTTGGCTAATTAGTTCAGTTTTTTACTTAGCATGTGTTATATGCATATACTCATATCGTTTCTTGCTTGTCATTTTTTGTTTGGTTACCATTAGTTTATGTATGTTTTTATGTTAGTGTGTTTCACTGTTTCTTATTAAAATCTTTGCCGTATTTTGCTTGCTGACTCTGGTTCCGGGTTTTTGTTTCTTATTATGATTTAGTTATTTTAGGTTTACTGTGAGTGCTAATTATAGGGATCTTGTCAGTCTTTTTTGTGTGTCTTCTTAAAACATACAATGTTGTGGTGTAGAATAAGGGGCTGCTAATCAGTGAATCTGACCACCCTAGTCAGATATACAATACTATGGAAAAACAGATACTGTGTGGCACCTAATACTAATAACTAAATTATGTAACCTTACACTTGCAATGAAAGCGAATATTGCCAATGCAACCAGAGATATAAATAACAATAATAAAATTAATTAAATAAATTGAAAAAATTGTTCACCATATGACACATATACATACAATATGTCCAAGTGATACAACCATATATGATATCCTTAATTGTAGTGTTCAGTCACTCCAATGATGTAGATTGAATCAGGTGAATCTCATTATATGTGAATAGAAAAACATGCCAAACATAGTGTAATACTGCATGTGATAATTATTATTAACCAAATGAGATAATAATAATGAAATCCTCCGAGGTAGGAATAAAGCAAGAAAGTAAGATAAAAAAGTATATTTAACAAACAAGCAAGTGATGGGAAAAAGCCGGTTCCAGTTTTTCGGCACTTAGTTAGGACGCTGTCACTGAGGATACTGAGCATTCCTCTGCTCGTTTAGCTCACAATGGCATGGAGCTGTGGACTTCCTCACCCTACGCATTTCACAAAACCTTCACTTCGTCTGGGGTGTATTGTGTGAGAGTTAGATACTATCTCCCATTAAAATAGTCCAATTTGGGAAAATCCCGTGAGGCAATTAAAAAAAATCAATCAAAAATCAATACAAAATTCTACCTACACTTCTTGCTAATCCGAAACCTCTGACTATTCAAATACTAACAATAGTGATACAAACAATTTAGTAATTCAAAGAGAAAACCTTCAGTGAAAATCCTACTGTAGTTTCAACATTATAGATAATTGTATATTACCTGTTCTCTGACATTTCTATTTCATAAGCTGATATACAAATGTATATAGATATTTCTATTTGGACATGTAAAATACTCAAATTAGAAAATACAATTACAATATTACTAATGAGCTTTTAGCTCTAAAGATTTCATACAGGACATTTCTTACAATATTAATCTAATACATACATGGTATCTTTGACCTATGTTGTAACATACAGTAGGGGAAACTTTACAATAGTGGGAATATTATTCAGGAGGTAATTGCTCATTTTATTTTATTTTACCCAATATAACTATAAATTCAATCTCACAGAGGAGAGTACTATTGATCACAAGTGTATCACCCAAGATAGACATGTCCTATCAATGATAATGAATCTACCTATAACTATTTTTAATTGTAAAAAATTATTTTAGGTTACATTGTTGATATTTCAATAAACACCCATGACAGCCATTTTTTAAATAAATCATTACATAACTTACATACTCTGAATAAAAGAGTAAAAAAATGTTTTAAAATAAAATATACAAGATGAATATAATAATTAATGATATCATAAATCAAATAAATTAGTATTATCAATATTAAACTTATAAATGTCATGAAAACACAAAACAACCACAAAAACAGAACACACAAAGTAAGTGAGAACAATGCAGAAAGAAGATATCAGTGCAATACCAGATGATAATAAAATCCAAACCCTAGACTTAATGCATTAAACCCGTTTATTGGAATGTAAAAATCAATCAGTCAGAAAAGCATTTATGCTGAAGTCAACATTCAATCCCTTAGGTGCCAACGTTTTTTACTCATATATCCTATAAAGCTCTCTCTTAGCCAGCTATTAGGTTCTATTTCCGCCTCTCCACTGATATGGCTATGCATATTAATCCTTGTGGATTTTAATTATGCTGAAGCACAAAGTGATGAGACACATTATGTGTGACCAGACCTATTTTTATGTTATATATATATGTTCATATAACCTCCTCTTTATAGGCCTCGTGGTCATACCCACGTACTGCAGACCACAGGGGCATTCTAATAGATAGATGACATACGCACTACGGCAGTAAATTGATGTTGATATATTATTTACAAGAGACGTGACATTTCATCTAAAGCAAGATCAATTCCTGCTGTATTGACATGCTGTGCACCTTGTGCAGCGACTGAATCCTTTGATGGTTGCAGGCCTGATTAAACGTTTATGTTACAGGACAGCTAGGAGAGAGTTTTGTCTTTAAATATACTGCTTTAGTAAAGACAATCTTAGACACATATGGAAGAATTGTTGCCAACTCTCTATCCAACTCTATCCTATCCTTCTTAACTGTTGGCCAATATTTGCAAAAAATGTTGCGTATTATAGGCGCCATCTGGTTATATTGTGTAATAAAGGGTACATGGTCTACCTGATTAACTGCTTTATTTTTATATGTCATTAGTGTTCATCATAGTATCATCTGTTGGTCTTTGTCTATACTCTGATGTAACTGTTAACATTTATACTGCCTGTCCAAAAATTTAGACTTCAAGTCTGAAACCTGAGTGATAAACTTCTCATTTGTTGTACTATTACGTTTTAGGCATATAAACTGACCCTTGGGGATGTTCTTAATCCACACAGGATTGTGGTGACTACTAGCCAGTACATAATTGTTTGCTTGTACCTCTTTAAAATAGGTCTTGGTGTGAATTTGATTATTAAGAATATATAATTCTACATCCAAAAATTCCATAGTGTGTTGACTAATTTTACATGTGAACTTTAAATTACAATACAAAATGTCGACTATATTATTATATCATTTGGTTAATTATCATTATTACATGCAGTATTACACTATGTTCTGCTATCCTGACAACTTTCTCAAAGGATAATGAACCAATATACCGCATTACGTTATCACCTGGTGAGCTCCTGTTCCTGATGCAAGGAGCCTCAGTGTTGGTTGCGGATGGTAATCAACCTGTCTTGGAAGGGCTAACAACCAAGGACTTCCACATGAATCATCTTATTGCATACCACGAGGTCTGATCATTTGGACTGGCATCTGGCAGCTTTTATCATCTTTGCTGTGGGGGAGACTCGGTGCTGATCCGTGGTGGTGATATACACAATGCTTATGTAGCCAGGGTCCCTCTGGTCCCTCTGACTCCCAGTTCTCTTTCCCCCTTACCTCCAGCTTTGCGGGGGCTCCCAGTGACAGCTGCGGAAGGACGCCACCATGTTTAATGTTTCCGCGCACGCGCGACGGGTCGCACATGCGCAGAGCAGCCGCGGCGGCGGCCATGTTGAGGTTGGCAAAGGTAGCGGTGGCCATTACAAGTGTGCAGGAGTTCTTGGAAGTTGCGTATGCTCAGTTAAGATAGCAGCGGCCATTACAGCATTAGATATGCGCAGTAGAGATCGCGCACACGGCCCCCATAGCAAAGAGCTCTCCAAGGGACTACATATCCCAGCAGCCCCAAGGGCTGGAGCACAGGTGACTCAGTATAGCCATTAGGGCTCTAGGATTCCCTGCAGCAGGGAATTGATACATTGTTGTGTGCAGAGTCAGTGAGGAGTTGGAGCTGGGAGTGAGACAGGGGAGGTGTTGTGTGCAGGGGTCAGGGACCCAGTGCACTAGGCCCGTAATCCCCAAGGCCCCCAGCTAGGCCCCGAGTCATTTTATTATTACTATAACTACTGGCGCTACTATTCTTTGTGTTGAGATATATACACATATACACATATGGAAAAAGGGTTTGATACCGCATACGCTTAGTATAATTGTTACGGTACCCACAAGCTGGCTAGTTATAAGTATTATGATTATGCCAGCGGTGCTTCGGGATAAGAAGTAATGTAAGCACAAAAGAGAAAAAGTATCCCAATCGAGCTCACGGGTGTACCAAAATATCACAAATTTTATTTCACATCAATTTAAAGGACAATACATAAAGGGTTAAAAAGTGGCAGGGACACCCTACGTAACATCTGACAGAATGTGTAAATTTATTGTAATCAATAAAGTTTTTTGGGCTGGTGCTCTAGCAAAGCTCAAATACCTCAAATAAGCAAAATTATGCAGTCATGTGTGTAAAAAGGCAGAGGGGTAAATAATCCTAAGTAGAAACACATATCTATGTGCAACAAACAAGCAGATAGTATATTCTGGCAATAGTAGACTGGTGAGACAGTGTGATCAACGACAAAATAGTCAGTCTAGGTCAGTCAGCACTATATCACAAATGGCTTGATGAATGCACTAAATGTCCATAAAATAAATGAACCTATAGAGAGGTCTCTGCCATATAATTGACATACACAATGAATGCAAAGATGTTGTATATCAGACACTGTGTCACAATGGGCTATGAGAATGCATGGGGTAATTACTCCCAGAAAGGTAACATCCCTACCATCAAAATTGCAAACAGAATCAATGCAACCTGGTGAACATATTATTTGAAGTAATCAAATAATTGTGAGTTATGTTCTAGATCAGCGGTGTGCAAACTGGGGATGGGAGTTTTGTCTGGGGGTGCGCGGGCGATTGCAGAGGTTCCGCACTCTTCCCCCAGGCATTTAAATTAAATGCCCGGGGATCGCGTGAGGCCTCTACTACTAACTTTCCAGGATTCTGAAGAGCTACAGGGACGCGGTTCTATGAGTGATGTCACATGCCCATCTCCATGGCAACGGGGTAACCTGATGTCACGTTACCCCGCAGCGCATTTGACGCCGCCGAGCAAGGTGAGGGGGGAATGAGAGCAAGGGGGAGCAGGCAGGGGGTCACAGTTGAAAAAGTTTGCGCTCCCCTATTCTAGATAAATGTATCTTCATAGAATTTATGGCTAATGAGTTTGCATAACTTCTGCTATTTGTAATTATCATGATTCCGGTGAATTGCATGTTAAAAGGGTCAAATTGATTTTGCTAAGTTTTTCCAGTCTGCTTCTCTAGTTTATTCAAAATTAGCACATTTATCACATTTTGCCCCACTTTTGTTTGCTATCTACCCATTGTGCAGTAATGGTTATTTATATATATATATATATGGGGAAAAGCACAGACAGCGCCCTTAACAACACACACCCAAATTGCTGCAACTCTAACCCCACCCAACAAAATGATATATATATATATTGTGACAAACGCCCCTCTTTTGTAGAGCTGACGTCTGTCTGGGATCTTCCCGACACAGTCTTCTAGGGTTAATTATACGAATAACCGGATCACACAAACATTACGTTGCATTACGTTGCAGGCAGCTTCTGCCTGCTTTATTTTCATCCCAGTAAGGGACTGCAGCTTTAACAGGTGTAGGCAGGAGGTATTCAGATATTAACGTTCAGCGGTTTACTCATATCACTGTTATAATATTTCACACACACTCACTTGTAGAAACAAAAATAAATCATATAAAGAAATCCTATCCCATTCAGGAATCTAACTACACAGCAGAATCCGCCTCTCTAACTGCTGCTGGGCAAACTAACCTGGTTCCCCAGCTTAAAACAATGCCCTCTCATTTAGGGTCACTAGATACAGCATACAGTCTTTTAGGTACAGCAATAAACATTTGTTTGTCTTATCTGTTCGTGGTAGGAACTCGGTCCCAAGTGTCCAGGCAAATCTTCTGGTACTGCGATACTTGAAGGGGGCGTCCTCCCCAAACTGGATGCAGGGGAGCAGCGATACCCCCAGCCTCTAAGAAGAGGGTGTGAAATGTAACCATCTCTGCTCTAAATACCTGTGCTAGTGATTAGGAAAGCAAGTGAGGGAGAACTAGACACATTGTAATCTGTGGTCTGGATTTTCCATACACCAGCCTGAGTAAATGTGAAGCTGTGGAATGGATCATTTTGCACTATTCCTGCACTTTCTGACCTAAAACAGGGCAGAAAGCTGCCTAACATCTTTGGACTATGTCACAATATATATTAACCCTGCACGGTAATAATCTGTTCTTGACCATAACTTTTAATTTATCATTTAAAAAGTACTTATCCATACTGGAAAGTGAGTAGATTTTAGCATCTGTAGAAACTTCTTCTGTCATGGCCATTAAGCATGACCATATACCATTCAGTGTCACATTACTGTTTATTTGGCTTGTTGCTGATTGATACCATTGGGGATTTTTTTTATAGAATATAGACACAACTTGTACATTGTTCTGTAAATGCCAATACATGCTTATGTTTCTCATATCTAATTCACATGAAATCAATATTGGTAAATGTTTGGTTGTAGTTGCCAAAATAAAGGCAATTTGTATTTTTCTAAAGACTCTAGCATAATACAGTATCTAACAAAAATTGAAATAAGATCCATACCGTCTATGCTAGCACTAATAAATAAATGCTGTGAGTTGGGATACTGTACTTTTGATGTACTGACATGAGACTGTAGCATTTTTTAATCCTTGCAAACATAATGCAAACTATTATTTCATCTACAAAACTACATCCACATTTTTCTATTAAAACATATTGAAACCTACAACAAATCTAAATATCTGAAGTGCAATGAAATTGTTAGAATTTTGAAATAATAAAGACATTAGTAGTATACATAATATCAATTAATTTTTTGCATTGTAGGAGATTTTTAGTTGTTTTTTACGAGTATATTTCATGTGTGTGTTGCAACTCTAAAATGCAACATCCGTAAATCAGAATTTTTTTTTATATGGAACTAGCTGATATACCCGGCGTTGCCCAAGATAAAATTTTGCCGCTCCCCCTCTGTCTCCGATCCCCTCCCCCTTTCACAGCTCCATTACCCCCCACCCCTGTTCACAGCTGCGACCACCCATTCATATCTCTGATTGCCCCCCCTTTCACACCTCTGTTCCCCTTCACACCTCTGCCCCCCCCCCCCCCATTCACAGCTGCGGTCTCCCCCCCCCCTGCACCACACACCACTCTCCACCTCCCCTGCAACCCACATCAATCTCAATCTCATATAGGGGACCATGTTAAATGGTTTTGAAGCAAAAGGTGGCACTGTGTTCTCATTTGCATGTCATTTCTTAGAATCCCTTGCTGCAGTGGAAGTGTTGTGTGCTGTGTGATAATGGTGAAAGGCAAGGTTGGAGACCTGTCTAAGACATACAAATGAGCATACAGTAATATTTCCATTTGCTACTGTATATGCTTTACTGTTGAGGGTTTTTGTCACTTTTTTACCAACCATAACTAAGTGTGGTCATACATACATACATACATACATAAATACATACAGTAACAAGCAATGATTATTTTGGCAAATGCTTGCTTTTATGTATTTTAAATGTATTTTGGTACTTTGTTTTTTCTTTTTTATGCTATTTATTTTGTGTTTTGATTTTGTATGCTGATATTTTTGGTGGTGTTTTCAACTGATTATTTCTGGGGTGTTTTTGGTGTTTGCCTTTTAATAGCGGATTATTTTTGCTTTTTTTTATTTGAATGGTGGTGTTTATTTAGAGCTTTCTTTTCTTTATTGATGGTTTTGTTTTGGTGTTTTACTGTAATTGATAACTGTGGTGTTTATGTTATTTTAATAATTGATTGCTGGTAATTTTGTTGTATTTACTTGTTTATTGTTGTTTATTTGTTGATTGTTTGGATTACATTGGATATTATTTGTGGTTGTTTATTTTTTAGGATAACCGTTGACTGCCATAGTGTTAAATCATGCCCATATTATATGGGCTAATGTATCCACAGTGCCAATCAATTTTTTTTGACATTTGTAATGTGTTTAGTTTGCTATGTAATGTGTTTTATTTTGGGCCTGTTTTTTGTTTGCTTCATCATTGATTATATTATATGAGCATGATGTACCCACTGTTCCAATGAATTGGTGGAGGGTGGGGGTAGTGGCTTTGGGAGGGTGGTTTGGCCTCCTGGGTTGGCAGTGGGGGAGGGTGGGTTAACCCCTTAATATCACGGTTACAAACCGCTAAGGTGATTAAGGGGTTAGGGGACATTATATTGTATTTTTTATTGTACTGTATTGTTTGTGGCAGCAGAGAACATGGACGGTGATGAGGATGAGGACAGCCTTCATCGTAGCTGCCTGGCAGGGGTGAGTGCAAGTTTTATTTACATTCTGCTTGTTAATGTTCTATTTTAAAAGCGCAAATTGACTATTATCCTGTTACGCCGGTGCTGCCCGCATACTAGACCTGTCCCCTGTGCTGAAGGGGGAGGTAGGAATACACGCACCCACAGCAAAGGGACCGTGTCCAGAGTGTGGTATTAAGCGTTGCCAGGCCAGATGTAAGTAATGTAGACAATACTTGCCGGTATAGGAGTAGAATTGTAATTGCCTTGCCGAGGTCAGGGAGCGGAGAGATGAGGAAGTTTGAAGTCCAAGCCGTGAGCGTGGGATTCCAGAGCATACGTAGGGATGGGGGGCGGGTCAGGAGGACTGCAGGGAGCCTCTCTGGATAGGTGTGGCTGATACAACCCAGGTGAGCACTGGTAGCACTCTGATCACACCCATGTGGTGTACCTCACAGCAGGAGTGGAATTAGATTAGTGGATGCTGGGCGCGCGCTCTGTAAGCTGTGTGTGCATGCGACCAGTATTGGAGGAGGACACATGTGTGTGCGTGGGACGGTGGACCCGTGCCTGCATCTGAGAAGGAGGAGGAGCGGCGCATTAGCCTTTTTTTGGCTGATCATCCAAAAATTTTTTATCACTGACAGTTTTTGGGTGATAAAAAGCCGTTAAAGCGCTATACTGCAGTGTAATCACTGCTTTGTGAATCGCGCAGCAGGCAGGATCGCGCTATAAGAGGCAATTATCTCCCCTAAAAACACTTATCACTGCTTTGTTTATAGCCCTCTAAGTGGCCTATGCACTAAGCATTTATAAAAAAAGTCTCCGGGCCTGTTACGCCACCGTTTTTTTCAGTGTATTTATCACGGTATTCAGAAAGACTTTATGAAGGCTACTAGAATAGGCCTCTTACCTCGACCAAAACTTACAAGGATCAGTGATGTGATATTCGCCTCTATCAAAAGGTCTCACCATGGATCTTCAGCGATCTGGCCCAGCTGCATAGAGAGCTGCACAGATAGAGCCAACTCTCCCTGTGCATATCTCGCCAACGATCGCAGTGTTTTAATTAAAAATGTATTAATAGTGTACGTGAGCAGGGGGTCTCTGAAGAAGAGCCACATTAATTTGAGGTCCAGGGACCCCCTGCTTCCCGAGATACAGACCCTGTTAGGGGTGATGGTATCTCCTATGCATTTAAATGTCTCGTGTCACGTGACCATGACCGTGGGATTTAAATGCATAGGAGATACTGGCACCCCATAACAGGGCCTTTATCTCGGGAAGCAGGGGGGTCCCCCGACCTCAAATCAACAAAGTTCTGCTCTGAAGACTCCCTGCTCATGCAGACTAGTATAATTGTTTATATTAAAACAGCTTCATTAACTTAGCGGTTTGCCGCTAAGACAATGAAAGGGTTAAAACTCAATAGTCTGTTTCTTGGGGCAGAGGGGGTGGATGATGGGGGTAGTAGTCCCAGGGTGGGTTGTTCTGCTGACCTGGAAGGTTGCAAGAGGAGAGGGAACCGCTATGGTAATGAAGGGGTTAAGAGGGCCTATGCAGTAAGTGTTCATAAGCAACTTATTGAGCACTTAACGCCCAAAATTCCTACTGCTACTCAGTAAGGGTTGATAAGTGGGCGATAAATGACTGAATCGGCGAAAAAAAATTGTTCAAAAAAATTTGCAGTGCGAGCGACGATATGCCACTTATCGCCACTGTTCGCAATATTCATAAAGTCATGCAATTCTAGTAGCCGCGAATAGGTTATAAAGGCCTATCGCGGCTCTAGAATAACAATTTCCTCCCCAAATCAAATCGCCAGGAAAAGTTGGCGGGAGCGTGGTGAGAAGCAGTGATGAGCGGCGAGACGAGACTTAGATAAAAAATGCATTTTTCCTGCATCATATTGATGCTGGAGGTTTCCGGAGCTGATACCCATTAATATTAGCACCGGAGACTCCCGGCATGAATCCATTGCATGAAAAATGTATTTACAGGCAACTTCATTACCTTATTGGCTAACCGTTAAAGCAATTAGGGGTTAACCACCAGTGTCATGCTTATTGTGGGTAGCGGGGTGGGTGGAGGGGGTAGTAGCCCAAGGATGGTTGTTTAGGCCTATCGGGTGGGTAGCGGGAGGGGTTAACCCCTTAATTACTGTAGCGGTATTAACAGGTAACAGGTAATGAAGGGGTTAAATCCATCCACAAGCCCCCCGCAAGGTCGAAACACTCACCAAGAGCCAAATACCACCTTCACCCACACCCGCTACCCAAAATAAACATGGCACTTGTGTTTAACCCCTTCATTGCCTAAGTGGATATCCGCTAAGGTACTGAAGCTGATTTAATGTAATTTTTAATAATAGTGTGGGAGCAGGGGGTCTCCTGAGCTGAACCGCTTTGATTCCAGCCTCGGGGACCCCCTGCTTCCCAAGATACAGGCCCCGTTATGGGGTGCCGGAATCCCTTATGCATGTAAATGTCCCGCGTCACGTGACCGTGGGAATCAAAATCATAGGAGATGCCAGCACCCCATAACGGGGCCTGTATCTCGGAAAGCAGGGGTCTACAGACCTGAAATCAATGCGGTTCTGCTCCGGAGACCCCCTGCTCATAACACTAGTAATAAAATGTATATTACAAAATATACATTTTGGGAGAGATTTGCGCATGGAGGGGCGGCTCTCTCTGAGCAGCTCTCTCTGCAGCAGAAAAGAATCGGCGGGTTAGGCCTCTTCTGAGAGGTGATCATCATGTCGCTGGCAACACGCCCATTTTGTGAATTTTGCTAAAACAGGTAATCGACGCTTTCTGAATACCGTGATAGCAACGTTCACAAAAACGGCGATTTAATTGGCGCAGTGATTTTTTTTATGAACTTTTATTGCTTAGGCCCCAAAGAGTCCCGCTACCCCCCCCCCCCCCCGTAGGCCTAAACACCCACCAAGGGTCAAATACCACATTTACCCATCCCCGCTACCCACAATAAACATGGCACCGGTAGATAACCTCTTTATTGCCTTAGCTGTTAGCCGCTAAGATAATGAAATTGCTTGTAAATGCATTTATTTATTTATTTTATTTATTTATAAAATATTTTACCAGGAAGTAATACATTGAGAGTTACCTCTCGTTTTCAAGTATGTCCTGGGCACAGAGTAAAACAAATAATACATGGTTTCAAGTACAGTTACATAAATGAACAGGGTATACATTATATACAAGAACTCCCCCGGAGGCGACATACTGCCGGATGAGGAGCGGTCCCACTGAGCATCCAAATCTGCAATAAAGCCAGGCTGCTTAAAGGAAACCCTCATGGGAGAGACTTCCTGCTAGATGAGGAGTGCAGAGAAATTTCCAGCCCCAAAATTACCATAGAGGCTCCTGCAGAGAAAGACAAGCATCATACCTTCTGTTTACAGCTACGGAGTGGTAACCAGTGTGGTATTCACTAAATGCATATAAATTATCTATTTGATGTACGCAGATTTATCACCCCTTCATAATTATTATATTATATTATTACTTGCTTCACTATTTGGCGTTGTGCGCTGTTTTCTTTTTGTTTCCATTATATACAAGACATTGCGTGCACAGTTAAAGAAAATATATATTATGAGCGTATGAAACAGTTACAGACCAGGTTAAAATGTATTGCATCGGGTTGATGTCGGGGGTCTCCAGTGCTGGTATTAATGTTTATCAGATCCGGAGACCCCGGCATCAATCTGATGCAGGAAAAATGCATTTTTTTTTCTTTGTTCTCTCTCGCCGCCTTCTCTTCAGATTCTCCCCAGCTTCATGCCAACCTTTCCTGGTGTGAGGATTTTGGGAGAAATTCACCATTCTAGAGCCTCAATAAGCCTTCATAACCTAATTGAAGCTACTAGAATTGCACAAATTTTAGAACCTGGTGATAAGAGCTTATCACAACTCGTCCGGTGATGTGTTTTGAATGAGAAAATTTTTTGTCGATTCAGCACTTTATCACCGACTTATCAAGGCTTACGGAATACCAGTAGGCATTTTAGCCTTAAAGGCCTTCATAAGTCACTTATGAACGCTTAGTGCATAGGCCCCTAAATGTTAATATAGTGTGTAGAAAATAATTCAAAATGAAAAATAAAATGTTTGTAGAGAACTCCATGACAAATTATCTTATTATTGACATGTGAAACTTTATTGCAAAGGCAAAAGTTAACCAGCCATCAAAGAAAGTGGTACAAATTAAAGCCAAATGCATTTTAAAAGATTCCTGAAGTTGTGTTTGCCTGATAAATGTTAATGAAAATAATCAGAATGTACAAAATATATGTCTAAAATATACAGTTTTACAACATAGCAAACACTAAAGTTTGACTTGTAAATAATTTGAAACTGTATTTGTTTTAAATCACTAAATTTATTAGCCAGTAGTATGAAGCCCATTTTGATCATTATGTAAATGGAAATAAGATCCTTACGCTGCAATTTTCTCATTGCATCTAATTCAGTAATGAGGATTTTATATGTTGTGTTTAGGGCATGTGGATTTAATGGTGGAATGGAAAATGCATGCTTCATCAAAAAAAAGTTAAAAAATATATATATATATTTTGAGTGGGAATTTTCATTATTTAAAAGAACTAGAATCGTAGAAACTTATTCTATTTATTAATGTACAGTACATTAGTCATAACATTATTTGAATATATGATTTATTGACAAAGTAGAAAAAAATATATAAATGTATTATTATGTGCCATGGGCCACATTTACTATGCAAGGCTGTGTTAATCTATAAAGCACATTTTAATTAAAAGTAAATGGACTGTAATGGGCTTTAGGGCTTAGCACTGCTTACTACTGTACACTGTGCATTGTTTCATGACTCAGATTCACTAAATTCGGATGAACTTGAATTAATATTGTAAACCAAAAAGAAAAGAATGCAGAGTTTAAATGCAAAATGCACAAATATTGCTTTATTCACTATACAGTATGTGTCTAAAATCTTTGAGATAAAAAAATACAATTGTCATTAAGTATTGCAATAAATAATCCAGTGCATGCAATACTTTGTTAAAATTGAGTTATAATTGAGATGAACTAAGTGAAAATGTATTTATAACTTTCTTAAGAGGTTATGTAATCAGATATCTTAGAAAATTCAATGGAATCAAATAATTTAAGCTAGCAGATGACACAGTAAAAAATAATAACATGGATGGGCTTACTTTGGTGTGGTGGGCAAGCTTATCATAGAACATACAAAATATATATCAAAAAGTCCAATTTAAATAAAATATTAGAAATAGTTTAAATGTGCAGGCTTTCATGCAGAATGGCATATATGATTAGAAAGGGTTAATAATTATAGGTTGTAGCAAATGGTCTTCATTGATATTATGTTTCCTATGTCTAGCTTTTTTGGTCACACATCAACACAACTCTAGTAAAATATATGTAAAATAGAAAGTATTGTTTGTTTTACGTTGAGCATAGCACATGGAACTAAATAATGTAACCACTTGATTTCTCAGGCAAGCAATAGATGGCAAAGAAATGTGTGATATTTTACCCAGAATCACGATGCAGGAATTAACGCAACCATTAAAAATGCATTAATTACTGCATTGTGATCACATTAACTCTTTCTATTTTAGGCTTATGTAATATCTATTATTAAAAAACCTTATGGTAGAAATAATATTATCCCTTTTCATGCCTGTGATAACCAAATTATACTGCAGACATCAAAGGGATTAAAACTCTTAAAAAAATACACTACAGTACGTACAGTACAACCTTGCAATGCTTTACCAACAACTAAGGTACCCAAATGGTTAACACCTATCACTCCCTCCAAGAGGCCTAACACCCCACCCTATGGGCCCACTTCCATAATCCTCCCCTTGTGCCAACCCCCATAATCCACTCCACAACAAATCTAACCCTCACTCCCTAAACTAGTGGGTAATATTTGACAAATGTGTATAATAGGGATTTTGCTCTATAAAGGCTGGGCACTCTCAGAAGTTCAGACGTTACTGAAGATAGAAGAGAATAAAGAAGAAGATGGCTTTAAAGAAAGGAAGCTAGATAATAAATATTTACTCAGGATCAAGGGCTTTATGGCAAGTTGAGGATCCAACGTCATTGACACAGGATGTCAGTAGATTATAAATATTCCATATGGCCTGGATATATTTTTAACTTGTTTTTTTTTTTCCAATAGGAATTTGATTTTTTTTTAATGTTTGGGACATCCGGCTTTGGATTGTTTTAAATGTTTTTTGTTAGGAGTTTTTCTTGCCCTATGGCTTTGGATTGTTGTTTATTGATTTTGATTTTTTTTTCTTAGCCATCTGGCTTTGATTGTCTTTTTGTTTTTTAATGTTGGGCATTGGCCCTTTATTGGATTTGTTCCTGATGTCTTCAGTATTGAAAATGAAGATTGCCTTCCTCCCATCTGAGGTGAGTAGTACATTTATTTTCAAGCTCAACATAGATTGCCAATGTGGCTATCTACTGTAGGCCCCCTTGAGAGCCTATGTAACCACAGGGACAATCAATTGATTAAAAAAAAAATTTATTACGTAATTGTTTAATGTATTTTTAAAATTTATTTTTCATGTTTTCGAATGTCCAAAAGCCCTATAAGCCAAATTTGACTATTAGGACTATCCATTAGTTTAGTGGAGAGTGGGAGTGGCGATCAAGTTTTGATGGGAAGGGTGGGAGTAGGGAAGGTGAGTGATGGAGATTGTTTCCCCGGGGTGAATGGTTAGGCCTCCTGGGCAGGTGGTGGTAGGGGTTAATACCTTAATTTCCTTAGTGGTTACTAAAGCATTGTATGGCAATACATAGCAATGCTTTGCTAGGACTTGGATGAAGAGGTTAATAAAATCAAGAATATTATTGAACCTCTAAAGACTATGGCTGTATTTAAAAGAAATGATAACAAAATTACAGGAACATCTAGACAAACTAGAAATTGAGATTCTGGAAGTTAAGAAGAAATTTGAGAGAGACGAAGAGGAGTACATGAAGGGTAATTATAGACATTGGCATTATAAGAAGAATTACACTAGTAAAGAAACAAGGAGATATGATCAGACTTCGGAATAAAAAAGGATAATGAGAATCATCATATCACCTGAGAAACAGGAACATAAGACTCACTCCATTCAGCAGGAGACATAATACTACAGTATATATTAAATTACAAAGAAGTTGTCATGGGAGACCAGGACTTTTTACACATTTATACTGGGATCATTCAATAAGCAAAACAAGACAGTGAAATAAAATGGGGTTTATTTGGATAAAACCTTGGAAACACAACACAAATACAAAATACAGAAACATACACACTTACTGGGGTCTGGGATCTAGCCTTTCCTAGGTGCAGGCGCCCCCTTGCAAGGGCTTTCCCTGATCGGGAACTTGTCCTGGACGTCCTGGACCGATATTCGGTAGAAAATCCTGACCAGATCATCCTGGAACTGATTTCGGCAAGAAATCCTGACCGCTACCACTTCTTTCTAAAATGAGAACTTGGTCCTCACGTCTGACTTTGGGCCTCATGCAGTAAGCGGCGGAAACTTGCATTCGCCAGGGGGTTGAATTCGCAATGTTTTTGGCGTGTTGCCCTCGCTGTATGCAGGAAGTGCAGAATCCATGATGAATCACTGGCGAATCAATGCGCCACCACCAGTTGACAAGATGGCGAATAGCTTGGCGTGAATGTTGAAATGGCGTGCACGCAACACCAATGGCGTTCTTTCTGAATCACGCGAGGAGACAACCAATGACGTGATTGAGTGGTATATTTAAAGGTTCCATTTGTTTATATTCTTTCTCTGTGTTGTTGGGAGAGAGAGAGAGTGACGGACAGAGCTTTGCATTTTGCGAAAGAGAGATTGATATACTTTGTGTTTGGTGATTGATTTGTTTTGTGCTGTTCTATTTTCTTTACATCTTTTTGTTATTGTCTGTTTGAAAGTGTTTAGTGAGCTTGAGGTTTAATTAATTTTTGTGTTGCTTGTGACTGCTAGAGGTATGGACGGGAGGCGTGGGAGTCAGAGGAGTGATGCTGGGGTGAGTGGTGATGCTGAGGTGAGTGGTGGGAGTCAGGAGAGTGATGCTGGGGTGAGTGTTTCTCATGTGAGTAGACGTGGATGACAGGGGAGTGATGATGGGGTGAGTGGTGGTCGTGTGAGTAGACATGGGAGACAGGGGAGTGATTCTCGGGTGAGTGGTGGTCGTGTGAGTAGATGTGGGAGACAGGGGAGTGATGCTGGAGTGAGTGGTTGTCGTGTGAGTAGGCATGTGAGTGAACGTGTGAGTCAGGGGAGTGGTGCTAGTGGGGTGTCTGGTGGTGGTGGGGTGTCTGGTGGTGGTGGAGTTTCTGGTGGTGGTACAGTTGCGGCAGCTTTTATTCTCTCAAATCACCGGTTTGTCCCTGGCTGGTTCCTGGAATGCGACGATGTTCACCTGGCGCATGCCGCGTTCACCTTGCATTCCCAGCCACGGGTCATGCCCGGCTGATGCGTTTATTGATAATGGTTCGGATTTTAATAGGCTGCAATGCTTCGCGTGTCCGCCAGATGGCAGAAATTCATGAATTGTAATGCGCCGAATCAGTAATGTGTCGGCTTGCAGGTGTTTCGTTTAAAAAAGATACTGTACCACAGTGTGCCATTGTAACTTGGCCTTGAGACTGAAGGAAGAGGTTGCAAAAATGTATCAATTTAGGCTTTTCATATTACAGAAAGACAAAGACCAGTTTCAGTTTGTGTTACACTATTCTGCAGAGACCCACCATGAGTGTTCAAGTGCAGCCCGCTTTCCAAAAACCTGACAGAAGTTACGCGTATTTGATATGGGCCGCAATTAATGCAACAGATGATAAGATGGCAAAAGTTGCTCAAATTTATCAGTATTTTATCGAAAACTATGACTTTTACAAATTTTCGCCAACTCCTCATACGTGGAAGCGTGCAGTAAGGAAAAGGTTATGTAGCGACCAGTGTTTTCACCGTATTGAGCCCCAATTTGTTGGAGGGTATTGGTGTGTGTCACCGGATTTTTCCCGTATCTATGATCATGGAGGCGGCAAAAGGCAAAGGGTCATGTTAAAACCAACTAAGAAGCGACAGTCGCTGTCAATGCCAAGCAATGCACCAGCACCAGCACCGGCTTCCAATGACGGTCCCACTGTCAGTGACAATCCTGAGCCTGAGGCTGAGTTGGATTTGGCGTGCAGTTTTGATGAAGCTTGCATGTACCTAAGCGATTTCCAGCCTCACCAGCTGACTACAGGTGGACTAGTCCCGCTGCAAACTGTTGACGTGGATGATGAAGAAAGCTGGACTGGCAGTGGACCGGCGCCGGCGCCAGCTGAATGGGAAATTCAATGGTGAGTTGCCGTATTATTTTGGTGGGGCTGCCTGGGTACTTCTTTAGGGGGCTGACCATTACTGTACATTAAAACTTTTCTTTTTGTTTTTCATCAGAAAAGAAAACGGCTAATGGGGGGATTTCGATGGATAATATTGTACTGTATGCTGATGTTTTCCGGCCGTACAGTATACTGTGTAATAAACCCGAATAAATAAAACTATGCATTTATTCTACATGTTCAGTATCGTGTCATTATTTGTCTTCTACAGTATACTGTACAGTGCTATACAGTGCCTAACATCTATGGGCAAAAATAATTTTATTTCTAGGTGCCCTGGTGCCCGTGAACTTGACCGCGGCCTAAGTAGTTCCCACGCCAATTGCGCGAATATAATGTAAAATAACCCGTTCTGTGGGTCTGAGCGGGTTGAAATTTACCTGGCCCTCATGCGGGAGGACCCTTGCCATAGTGGCAAAATATCAGCCTTGCACGACCCCCGGAACCGGAGGTACCAAAAGACAGTTTAAAAGCACATTACCAAAGTGGCTTTTTTTCTGCCATGCAAGTCAATGGCAGAAACCTGAACTTTAACATCACCCTGACTCCGTTCTGTTGCCACGAGAGGGTCGCAATTTGCCATGCAATCCTGCCGCAACTAGGACTACATGGTGACCGAATCTTAGCCCTCTAGATCGAACAGAACCGGAGTTGTGGGTTCCAGGTTTCTGCTCATTCTGACTTAGCCGGTTCAAAGCTTTCTCCGCCATTACACTCAATGGTAGGACCCTCCTCGCCGGCGTGAACCTTTCTCACCGTCATTTCTGATCGGACCCTGTTGGGGTCAAGTGAGGGAGTTTCTAACATCTAGGGGCCAAATGAATTTTATTTCTAGGTGCCCTAGAACAGAAGTTCCCACGCCAATTGGCCTAGTTCCCATGCCAATTGCGCGACCAGGCAGTAAAAAAAAATGCAGCAAGCCTCTACATTTGTTACACTGTCAAAGGAGCAAATGGAAACAATGTGAGGCAATTCAACATGTTCTTTTATTTGGTTGAGTAAGTACAAAAACATTTATTTATAATGTTGAAACATTTAAAGTGCACAGCAATTCTAACCATCAACACACAATAATACATTCTGCAGCCTTTATTAAATTCTTCTGCCACAAAACATTTTTGGTGCATGGGGCAAAGGGAGTTAAAATGACTTGCTTTTTATGTACTGTATTTGGGGGTTGTCTTTGGGGGTTTATTCATCAAGTTATTATGATGAACTTCCTTTTGAAATTACAGTGCTGTTAACTATTTCAGCCACACACCTCCAAAGTTTTTAATCCCTCCCTAGCCAAGCGTCAATCGGCTGAGTCCCCCTATCCTACCAACCCCCTCTCTCCACTGGGTCGTTAACCTTCTGCATATTGTCACTGTGTTCTTAATCCGCCCATAGCCGAGCTACAAACACTCAGTACGCCTGCGTCTAATCACACCATCCCTCTCCCCCAACCCTTAGAGGCCTGTTGTTTGAACGGTAATGCTTTGGAAAATCCCCTCTCGATTTTGAAATGTAAGTCTGATGTGCACAGCACTGTGAGAATTGAGAGTACACTGATACTGTATTTCATCAGGGTGTGAAAATATTTGTCAGTCACTATGGTTTACAGTCACATGTTTTAATTACAATACAGTACATTCTTTAATATCTTTAAAATAAAAATATATAAATACTGTATATAAGTATAATGTAAAATAACCCGTTCTGTGGGTCTGAGCGGGTTGAAATTTACCTGGTCCTCATGCGGGAGGACCCTTGCCATAGTGGCAAAATATCAGCCTTGCACGACCCCCGGAACCAGAGGTACCAAAAGACAGTTTAAAAGCACATTACCAAAGTGGCTTTTTTCTGCCATGCAAGTCAATGGCAGAAACCTGAAATTTAACATCACCCTGACTCCGTTCTGTTGCCACGAGATGGTCGCAATTTGCCATGCAATCCTGCCGCAACTAGGACTACATGGTGACTGAATCTGAGCCCCCTAGGTCGAAGAGAACCGGAGTTGTGGGTTCCAGGTTTCTGCTCATTCTGACTTAGCCGGTTCAAAGCTTTCTCCGCCATTACGCTCAATGGTAGGACCCTCCTCGCCGGCGTGAACCTTTCTCGCCGCCATTACTGCTCAGACCCTGTTGGGGTCAAGTGAGGGGGTTCCTAACATCTAGGGGCCAAATGAATTTTATTTCTAGGTGCCCTAGAACAGAAGTTCCAACGCCAATTGACGTAGTTCCCACGCCAATTGCCGTAGTTCCTACGCCAATTGTGCGACTAGGCAGTAAAAAAACAGTGCAGCAAGCCTCTACATTTGTTACACTGGCAAAGGAGCAAATGGAAACACTGTGAGGCAATTCAACATGTTCTTTTATTGGTGGAGTCAGTACAAAAACATTTATTTACAATGTTGAAACATTTAAAGTGCACAGCAATTCTAACCATCAACACACAAAAATACATTCTGCAGCCTTTATTAAATTCTTCTGCCACAAAACATTTTTGGTGCATGGGGCAAAGGGAGTTAAAGTGACTTGCTTTTTATGTACTGTATTTGGGGGTTGTCTTTGGGGGTTTATTCATCAAATTATTATGATGAACTGCCTTTTGAAATTACAGTGCTGTTAACTATTTCAGCCACACACCTCCAGAGTTTTTAATCCCTCCCTAGCCAAGCGTCAATCGGCTGAGTGACCCTATCCTACCAACCCCCTCTCTCCACTGGGTCGTTAACCTTCTGCATATTGCCATTGTGTTCTTAATCCGCCCATAGCCGAGCTACAAACACTCAGTATGCCTGCGTCTAATCACACCATCCCCCTCCCCCAACCCTTAGAGGCCTGTTCATCAGGGTGTGAAAATATTTGTCAGTCACTATGGTTTACAGTCACATGTTTTAAATACAATACAGTACATTCTTTAATATCTTTAAAATAAAAATATATAAATACTGTATATAAGTATAATGTAACATAATCCGTTCTGTTGCCGTAACTAGGACTACATGGTGACAGAATCTGAGCCCTCTAGGTCGAACAGAACCGGAGTTGTGGGTGCCAGTTTTCTGCTCATTCTGACTTAGCCGGTTCAAAGCTTTCTCTGCCATTACGCTCAATGGTAGGACCCTCCTCGCCGGCGTGACCCTTTCTCGTCGCCATTACTGCTCGGACCCTGTTGGGGTCAAGTGAGGGGGTTCCTAACATCTAGGGGCCAAATAAATTTTATTTCTAGGTGCCCTAAAACAAAAGTTCCCACGCCAATTGCCATAGTTCCTACGCCAATTGCGCGACCAGCCAGTAAAAAAACAGTCACTACTGTATGGTTTACAGTCACATGTTTTTAATACAATACAGTACATTCTTTAATATCTTTAAAATAAAAAAATATAAATACTGTATACAGTTTGCTGTAAGTACATACTGTATAATGTAAAATAACCCGTTCTGTGGGTCTGAGCGGGTTGAAATTTACCTGGTCCCCATGCGGGAGTACCCTTGCCATAGTGGCAAAATATCAGCCTTCCAAGACCCCCGGAACCGGAGATACCAAAAGACAGTTTAAAAGCACATTAGCAAAGTGGCTTTTTTTCTGCCATGCAAGTCAATGGCAGAAACCTGAATTTTAACATCACACTGACTCCGTTCTGTTGCCACGAGAGGGTCGCAATTTTCCATGCAATCCTGCCGCAACTAGGACTACATGGTGACCGAATTTGAGCCCTCTAGGTCAAACAGAAACGGAGTTGTGGGTTCCAGGTTTCTGCTCATTCTGACTTAGCCGGTTCAAAGCTTTCTCCGCCATTACGCTCAATGGTAGGACCCACCTCGCCGGCGTGACCCTTTCTCGCCGCCATTACTGCTGGGACCCTGTTGGGGTCAAGTGAGGGGGTTCCTAACATCTAGGGGCAAAATGAATTTTATTTCTAGGTGCCCTAGAACAGAAGTTCCAACGCCAATTGACCTAGTTCCCACGCCAATTGCCGTAGTTCCTACGCCAATTGCGCGACCATGCAGTAAAAAAACAGTGCAGCAAGCCTCTACATTTGTTACACTGGCAAAGGAGCAAATGGAAACAATGTGAGGCAATTCAACATGTTCTTTTATTGGTGGAGTCAGTACAAAAACATTTATTTACAATGTTGAAACATTTAAATTGCACAGCAATTCTAACCATCAACACACAATAATACATTGTACAATGTTGAAACATTTAAAGTAACACCTCCTTTTTTAAAGAAACCCAGTACTGTATACAGTACAGTACAGTGGGATGGTGCGCAACACTGTCTGTCAGACCTGCACCAGTTCAGTCCTAGAGGGCAGCAAACAGGGCAGGTTTTCAGGGCAACATTGAAAACCGTGCCTGTTTGCGGCCCTCAGGGAATGGAGTTGTGCATGTCCTGTGAAAAAAAATACACAACAACATCTCCTTTGTTTAAGTACAGCAGGTACTGTAGGGCAAAACATGTACAGTACAATACAGTTCAGCACAACAGTATGGTCTCACTGAAAGTCCTCCACATTGTCCGTCCATGGCCGATTCCTTGCATGGTGCAAAACGCCATTAATGCAGTCTCGAACGCCTTTCATTACAGGATCTGTAACTGCATAAAAGCGCCGCATTTCTTCCACAATGTTTTTCCTTAAATTGGCAGGAAGGGCCTTTTTTACGCGATTTCCTTCGTAGTTCACTTTGAACACCCACTCGCAGTACAACGTGTAGGGAACATGGTGCTTAAAAATGATCAAGGCATACTTGTGGGGTACACCAGCACTCATCACCCTATACTTCTCCCTGAGCCCCGGTGGCAGATCGCACAGGGTGATGTCGGGCACTGTTTCGATGCGAGCGGGTGTAGGTCTTTTGGGAGCGGGTGTGCTTGTGACGACGGGCGATGGTAGGTTGTCTGGGAGGAAGCTTTCCTCCGGTCTTGGTCGCCGTGTTGTCTCCTGGCGTGGTCTTGACGGGGTTGTCATGTCCTCCTCAACGGCATACATTTACACTACATCTTCTGGTGGAGGGGGGGCGCTTGGTGATGGAAGGGGGTTGAAGGTCCCATTCATCACATCCATGTCACCCTCCTGCTCCGTCGTCGGGGAAATAGGGGCATTAGCACCGAGCAAATAATGTATGCCCGCAATGTCAGCTTCTATCTTCTCCATCCGTTGATCCATCCGTTGCTCCATTTGTAGCATCCGTTGCTCCACATTTAGCATTGTCTCCAGAAGCAGATCAATCTTTGCCAGCACAATAGAATTCCCGAGGAGATCCACACTTATCCCATTCAGCATCCGGTCTAATGAGCTGCTTCTTGTGCATGGCGTCTGGACATCTGGGGGGATGGGTGCAACGGAGGATGAGATGGGGTTTCCATGGACAGAAGCGGCATCGATGGAGAGTGGAGGAGGTGACCTGTGGATACCCGGTAGAGGAGAAGTGGCAGCGTCGTCGAAGAGGGATGGAGAAGGTGACCTTTGGATTTCCGGGCGAGAAGCAGAGTCGTCTAAGAGCAAAAGAGAAAGTGACCCGTGGATTTCAGAGGCGGCAGCGTCGTCAGATGGAACCGGAGAAGATGGGGGTGGAGAAGACAGGATGAAGATTTCCAGGACAGCTACAGCAGAGTCGTCGAAGCATATGGGAGGAAGTGGTCTGCGGATTCGATGGGTTGGCTGCCATTCGTTTTGCGTGTATTACCGTATATCTTCTTCACATAATGAGGCTTATGTCTAAGAAAACCCTTAACCTTTGAGGTAAGCAGAAGGTTTTCTTTATTGGCCTTAGCCTGTCGCTTTGCCAATGGCGTGGAAATGGCAACCGCCTTTCGCTTTTTCAGCATGACAGGCACGGCAGAGGTGAGTGGGTTCTTGCGTCCATAGAAACGGGGATGCTCCATGGAAGCAGGTGGCACAATGCAGTACAGTATCTGGACAAGGGCAAGTTCAGAAAAAGATCATGGAGTGGTGGGCTATGCAAAGTGTGTGACCTTTTATGCATGGCGACCAGGTACAGGTGTTGAAAGTGGGCGTGTTAGTCATTACCGTATAAATACACCATCCATTTTGTGTATTGACTGCACATAGAATACACATCGACTAAACATCGAATATACATTCTTGTGTTTGTATTTCTTTCCACTCGCAGCAATGCCTGTTAAAAAGATTTCAAAGGATCTCAGCATGCGACTTAAGGACATGTACACGAGCGGACACCGAATTGCTGCTATCCAATGCTGGTTAGCTACTTCTGGCCTCGTTGTGCCATCAAACACCGTGAGCTATCATGCACACGGAAAAAACAGAGACCGGAAAAAGGCACCAAGGGTAACTAATGCGTAAGTATATTTATAAAACTTAACAAAAAATATATAGAAAACTGTACTGTACATCTACAGTACAGTTCTGTATCTACTGTAATACTGTTGTTATTTCTGTTGATTTATATTACAACATACTGTACAGTAGTTTGTCTATTGATATTTATAGTATAGCAGTATACATTTTTTGTATATTTCAATTAATCTTACAACGGTATATACTGTATAGGATGTACTGTATATTTATATTTATATAACAACAGTATATTTATTTTGTATATTTATATTTATAGTACAACAGTATATATATTTTGTCTATTTATATTTATAGTACAGCAGTTTACATGTTTTGTATATTTCAATTAATCTTACAACGGTATATACTGTATAGGATGTACTGTATATTTATATTTATATTACAACAGTATATTTATTTTGTATATTTATATTTAATGTATATTACAACATTACATTTATATACATTTTATATTGCTGCATATTAATAAAACAATATAATTTCTTTACATTCTAGGGAGACAACTGTTCTGGTGGAAAAAATAAGTGAGGAGAATGATGAGAGGAGTGCATTAAGGGTTAAAAATACTCTGCAGGAAAAGCACAATCTGACTGTATCTGAGACCAGCATGAAGAAGATGAGACGCAGCATTGGGTGGGAATATGGTCGTGTGAGGTTAGTACTGGACAGTACAGGAGGTAAAACTGTTGTTTAGCAAACTGTACTGCACTGTGCCGGTAAAAAAATTTATTCCTTGTCATTACAGAGCGTACCCCATGATACGGGACGCAAACAAAATCAAAAGAGTGCTCCAAGCCCAGGCATGGATCGACAGCGGGGAGACTTTCCAGGATTGCATCTTCACTGATGAGTCTACTGTGTCGCTGGAGAGATTTGCAAGATTTGCGTTCCACAAAAAAGGCTGCATATCTTTGATGCCGCGGCCAAAACACCCTGTGAAGCTGCAGTGTGGGGTGCCATCTCTAGGTGTGGACCGGGATGCATTGTCATCTTTGAAGGTAAAATGTATCAAATATAATGTCGCCTAATGCACTGTACTTGACTAGTGTTGCCTTACCGTATGCACTGTACTGTACTATTGTGCAGTTTTTTGAGCACTTTTCTTGCTATAGGAATCATGAATAAAGCTTTCTTCCAAGACAACATTGTGCCCGAGATTGTGGAATACGTCACACGCGACTTCCCCAATGGTCACCACTTCTACCAGGACAACGATCCCAAGCACACCGCGTCAACGGCGCATATCCTTGAGCGCGGCATCAATTGGGTGAAGACGCCAGCGGAGTAAGTGCAGTAGACCGTGTCCCATTTTTGTTCCCCACTGTTTTTAGCTCTTAAACCAATTGTCCTTTCTTTCCAATGACAGGTCGCCAGACTTCAATCCGATCGAAATGGTCTGGCATCAGCTGAAGGACCATATCCGGAAAGTGGCAAAACCCTCCAAAAAGGACGAGTTGGAGAAAGGCATACTGAGTTTTTGGAACGATGTACTCACCGTGGAACGCTGCAATAAATATATAGACCATATTGCCACTGTGTTGCCCATTGTCATCGCGCGTAATGGGCAAGCTTCAGGAAAGTAGTACTGTGCTGTAGTATTGTAAGTACAGTATGTTACAGGTAAGTATGGCACAGTAGACTAGTTTGACAGTACTACAGTAACTGCCTACTAACTGCCTACTAACTGCTCAATTTTTTTTCTCAGAGAAAGCAGCACCAGCCATGTACAGTAGTACTACAGTACACATCACACAATGCCATAATACAGTACGCACATAACTGCACTAATTTTTTGTTTTCTTGTCGTTCCAGGAAAAAGGGTGGCCTAGAGGGAGATGGGTGCGTTTTGTCCAGTCAAGTCTGCTTGTACAGTCAAATGTACAGTATATAAACAGCAGCAATGATGTAAACAAAACCTCTCCTCTCTCAATGAACTACTGTACTGCAGACAGAATGAGGAAAAGATAAAGACTAAAGAAAAAATAATTTTACTATAAAGTATATAGTATATACAGTATATTATACAGTCCATTACAGTACTGTACTGTATATAGTATTAAATAATATTCTTATAAATGTGCATTACTCATGTTTCCCCATGTTTTACAAAGGTTATCCAATTTCAAGCTGCCAAAAGAATTTAATAAAGGCTGCAGAATGTATTATTGTGTGTTGATGGTTAGAATTGCTGTGCACTTTCAATGTTTCAACATTGTACAGTATTTGTAAATAAATGTTTTTGTATTGACTCCACCAATAAAAGAACATGTTGATTTTCCAAAGCATTACCGTTCAAACAACAGGCCTCTAAGGGTTGGGGGAGGGGGATGGTGTGATTAGACGCAGGCGTACTGAGTGTTTGTAGCTCGGCTATGGGCGGATAAAGAACACAATGGCAATATGCAGAAGGTTAACGACCCAGTGGAGAGAGGTTTTGGTAGGATAGGGTGACTCAGCCGATTGACGCTTGGCTAGGGTGGGATTAAAAACTTTGGAGGTGTTTGGCTAAAATAGTTAACAGCACTGTAATTTCAAAAGGCAGTTCATCATAACAATTTGATGAATAAACCCCCAAAGACAACCCCCAAATACAGTACATAAAAAGCAAGTCACTTTAACTCCCTTTGCCCCATGCACCAAAAATGTTTTGTGGCAGAAGAATTTAATAAAGGCTGCAGAATGTATTATTGTGTGTTGATGGTTAGAATTGCTGTGCACTTTAAATGTTTCAACATTGTAAATAAATGTTTTTGTACTGACTCCACCAATAAAAGAAATGTTGAATTGCCTCACATTGTTTCCATTTGCTCCTTTGACAGTGTAACAAATGTAGAGGCTTGCTGCACTGTTTTTTTACTGCCTGGTCGCGCAATTGGCGTAGGAACTACGGCAATTGGTGTGGGAACTAGGTCAATTGGCGTGGGAACTTCTGTTCTAGGGCACCTAGAAATAAAATTCATTTTGTCCCTAGATGTTAGGAACCCCCTCACTTGACCAAAACAGGGTCCGAGCAGTAATGGCGACGAGAAAGGGTCACGCCGGCGAGGAGGGTCCTACCATTGAGCATAATGGCGGAGAAAGCTTTGAACCGGCTAAGTCAGAATGAGCAGAAACCTGGAACCCACAACTCCGGTTCTGTTCGACCTAGAGGGCTCAGATTCGGTCACCATGTAGTGCTAGTTGCGGCAGGATTGCATGGCAAATTGCGACCATCTCGTGGCAACAGAACGGAGTCAGGGTGATGTTAAAGTTCAGGTTTCTGCCATTGACTTGCATGGCAGAAAAAAAGCCACTTTGGTAATGTGCTTTTAAACTGTCTTCTGGTACCTCCGGTTCCAGGGTTCGTGCAAGGCTGATATTTTGCCAATATGGCAATGGTCCTCCCGCATGAGGACCAGGTAAATTTCAACCCGCTCAGACCCACAGAATGGGTTATTTTACATTATATTCGCGCAATTGGCGTGGGAACTACTTATGGCCGTGGTCAAGTTCACGGGCAATTGGCGTGGGAACTTCTGTTCTAGGGCACCTAGAAATAAAATTATTTTTGCCCCCAGATGTTAGGCACTGTATAGCACTGTACAGTATACTGTAGAAGACAAATAATGACACGATACTGAACATGTAGAATAAATGCATAGTTTTATTTTTTCGGGTTTATTACACAGTATACTGTACAGCCGGAAAACATCAGCATACAGTACAATATTATCCATCAAAATCCCCCCATTAGCCATTTTCTTTTCTGATGAAAAACAAAAAGAAAAGTTTTAATGTACAGTAATGGTCAGCCCCCTAAAGAAGTACCCTGCCAGCCCCACCAAAATAATACGGCAACTCACCATTGAATTTCCCATTCAGCTGGCGCCGGCGCCGGCGCCGGTCCACTGCCAGTCCAGCTTTCTTCATCATCCACGTCGACAGTTTGCAGCGGGACTAGTCCACCTGTAGTCAGCTGGTGAGGCTGGAAATCGCTTAGGTACATGCAAGCTTCATCAAAACTGCACGCCATATCCGACTCAGGCTCAGGGTTGTCACTGACAGTGGGACCGTCATTGGAAGCCGGTGCTGGTGCTGGTGCTGGTGCATTGCTTGGCAGCGACTGTCGCTTCTTAGTTGGTTTTAACATGACCCTTCGCCTTTTGCCACCTCCATGATCATAGACCAACCCCAACACTGCCCCTCATGCCCTCGGGACCGTTTGGGACCCCTTCCGCAGCCCTCACCAGTCCCTGGAGAAGGGAATCAGCGCCCTACAACGCAGCAGGTCCTACTCACATTTTTTGCCGGCAGCCATCTTCCCCTGCTTCTTCCCTTGCTCCTTCCCCGAGGCGCGCGGGAACTTCACTGATCTTCGTGGGCTTGTCCAGTGACGTCATCACCACGCACCGTCTTCCCGCGAGAGCTGGATCCCGGGCGCCTGCGCAGTAGAGGGAGGAAGCGGAGGCACCTGCTGCCTTCTCCAAGATGGCCGCCGAGGAGTGCTGCCATGAACGGGACCTCCGGCGCCTGCGCAGAAGAGGGAGGAGGCAAGGGCGCTTACTGCCCCTTCCAAGATGGCCGCCGAGGAGCGCTGCCACACGCGGTATCCCGGCGCCTGCGCGGAAGAGAGAGGAAGCGGAGGGGCTTGCTGCCCTCACCAAGATGGCCGTCGAGGAGCGCTGCCACACAGAATGAGGAGGCTGACGGGGACACAGGCATAGAGGAGCTCTAGGCGCGCTGCAGGGAAGTGTGCATAGCAGCCTCCGCCTGTGCCTGTGCCCCAGAACTGTGGTCTCCCATATGCACATATCCATATACACGCATATAAAACATATTCAAACAATAAAAAGGATCTAAGGGAGGGAGGGGGGAGGGGGGGGAAGGAAGAGAGGGGGGGAGGGGGAAAAGGAGGAGAGGGGGGAGAGGAGAAGGGGGGGATGGGGGAGGAAGGAGGAGAGGGGATGCAGATGTACACACAATAAAAAGGATCTAAGGGAAATGGGGGTGGGGGAGAAGGAGGAGAGGGGGATGGAGGAGGAGGAGAAGAAGGGGGGTGGGAGAGAGGAAGAGAGAGAGATGGGAGGAAGAGGTGGATTGAGGGGGAGGGAGAAGAGGTGGAAGAAAGAGGAGGAGAGGGGAGGAAGGAGAAGAAGAAGGGGGGAGGAAGAAAAAGGGCGACTGGTTGGGTAAACAAAAAACAAGCCAATCCCACCACAGGGTTCATAATATAAGGTTTAAAAAAAAAAAAAAATTACTTAAATCCCTCGACCACGGTCTAGAGAGACTAAACCCTATCACTCCCTATAAAGTGCTATCTGGGAAGCTAGACTCCCGACCTGAGATACCTTGGTGATGAGTACAGGAGCCGCTAAGATGCTGAACAACGTAGCCTCTGGAGGTATATAGATAGCGCAGACATAAGTGGGCAGGGATACAGGTTATTTCCGCTATGTCTGTGGCATATGCACAGAGGGATCTCTGCATAGGGCTACTAGAAGACATGCAACTCACAATCTAAGAGGGGATAGGCTCTTTGGAGGGTATAGACAGACTGACGAGGATTAATCACTTGATAGGTTAGGCTCGGACTCACGGAGGGCAGGGTACATCTGTTCATCAGTGTAGATATCCTCATACATGGTAGAGTTACCCAGAAGAAAAGGGCTGCTATGGACATGATCATTTCAGACTGGAGGTATATGAGTTAACATTCTCCAAGGAACTAAGTAGATGAGTTCCAAATTGGTAACGTGGTTCAGGGAGGGTGACAGAAGGTTAGACACAGGGCAAAGTTTTTCGTTATGTTTGGGAGGTGTTTATTGATATGCAGTTTCTGTTCCAGTTTCCATCGTTGAAGAGTTTAACGGAGTTACATATAGTAGCTGATTATGAAAAACACGCCGGCGGGATCCCCCGTATTGGCGTGCATGCATTTCCACTTTCGATCCCTGAGAAAGAGGGATCGCACACAAGTCCCAGGGAGGTCGGGTCCCAGCAAGACGCAGAGATCCCTCTATAAGACTGGACCAGGAGACCAACCCCATGGGCGCAAGAGACACACTCGGGGGCTCCCGAGGTGGATTCTTGTTTTTTTATTATTTGATATCTCTGCCATATTGACGTTATATATGCATGTTATTTTTTGTTTCCTCCCTATTGTTTTTACCTACATGTGGTCCCCCATCCCCCGCCTTCCCACCCTCCCTTCCCCCCCTCCCCCTCCCACCTCCCACCCTCCCACCTCTCCCTCCCTTCACCTCTCAGGGGAACATCGTCCACACCGTCAAAACACACAACAGATGGTACAGATGCGTCTCAGCACTACGGACCGGACATGCTCCAGGGATGGATTCTTGGGTGAGTCCAAAGATTTCACGAAGCTATCACACACACACTTTAATAAATGGCGTTGATACTTATTTCCCATAACGTACAGGGCTTTAACAACCCAACCAAACGGAAGTTGGCCTTTACAGACTATAAAAGGAAACATGCTGAAATCCTTTTTTTACAGGAGACACACTTTAGTAAATCAAGTACCCCTAAATATCTTGACAAAGATTTCACCCAGGTTTTCACATCAGCAGCAGCAGTCAAAAAACGAGGGGTAGCTATACTATTCCGGAACAGCATTCCGTTCGAGGTGCAGTTAACTAAACGTGATACGGATGGTAGATACATCATTGTTGTAGGAACAATTAGGGGGCAGAGAATCACGTTGGCCTGCTTATACGCTCCCAGCGAGAAGAACACGATCTTTTTGATAAGTTTTTCAGAACCCTGAACTCAGTAGCCCAAGGGAGCGTCGTGCTCGCGGGTGACTTTAACATAGTCATGCAACCGCACATGGATAGGTCAGGGGTCGTAGGTCAGTACAACAAAGGAGCGGGTGTATCTTTGCACCGGGGCCTCAGGACCAACCAGTTGTCAGATATATGGAGGGAACTACATCCGGCAGACAGGGATTACACTTTTTCTCTCACCCACACGGCTCGTACAGCAGAATTGATTACTTTTTTGTGTCCTGTCAACTGGTTCCTAAGGTTACCCGAGCAGGGATCCATGATATTTCATGGTCAGACCATGCACCAATAGAGCTAAGGTGCAATAATATCCGAACTGATAGACCTGGGACGAACTGGAAACTTAATGAATCAATCTTAAAAATACCGGAAATATGTGATGTTATTGGCAACGAGATTGACCAATTCTTCAATATCAATACGGGCTCTGTTGACTCACAGCTTGTCCTATGGGAAGCCCATAAAGCAACGTTACGCGGCACGTTAATAAATATCACAGCCAGAAGAAAGAGAGAAAGAGAGTCCAAAATTATCAATCTCCAAAACAAATTACAGACTTTCTCCTCTAACCATAAAAAGAATTTAGACCCCAAAACCTTACAAGAGGTAAAAGATGTCAAAATTGAACTTAACATGATACTAGCTTCCAGAGCTAACAATTCACTGAGTTGGTCAAAGAGAAAATTTTACGAGAAAGCGAACAGGCCGGATACAATGCTGGCCCGCATGCTAAAGGACAGGCAAGCTAAGTATAACATCCAAGCTATACGCTTAAAATCTGGTACCCCCACGTCTAATCCTCAGAAAATTGTAAACGAATTCGGCTCCTTCTATGAAACACTGTATAACGGTGAAAAAGTGGCACAAAACTCTACAACGAGCGGTGCCCTAAGAGATTTCTTAGCCAGCTCGGAACTAGGGAGATTTACGGACACTGATAGAGCAGTTCTGAATGCTGACTTCACTATGGAAGAACTATCTCAGGCCATTAAAGAACTGAAGCCATCAAAGGCCCCTGGGCCTGATGGATTCTCAGGGCTTTACTATAAGAAATTTATAAAGCTGCTCGCCCCAAGGTTGCTCCGCATGTTTAACGCTATTTTAGCGGGAGCCCCCATCCCCAAGGAGATGTTAAAGGCGTCAATATCACTAATTCATAAAACTGGGAAAAACCCGCTAGACTGCAAAAGTTACCGGCCTATATCATTAATTAATACTGATGTTAAATTATACGCTAAATTATTGGCCAATAGACTTAGTCTCATCCTACCCAGACTTATACACCCAGATCAAGTCGGATTTATCAAGGGCCGGCAAGCAGCGGATAATACACGACGATTTATTGATCTGTTGGATTTGGCAAATAGTAAGGCAACTCAAAGCATGTTGTTAAGTCTGGATGCAGAGAAAGCTTTCGATAGGATAGACTGGCCATATTTAAAAGAGACGCTTGCGACATTTGGCTTTGGAGATCGGGTGAGTGAGGCGATTCTATCGCTGTACTTTGGCCCCACCGCCAGGGTCATACACCAAGGCTACCCCTCTCTGCCATTCCAAATAAAGAGTGGCACGAGACAGGGCTGCCCATTATCCCCGCTTTTATTTGCCCTATGTATCGAACCACTGGCGGCACAAATCAGAGGAAACCCAGACATCTCAGGGTTAAACGCATACTCCCAGACCCATAAAGCGGCCCTGTATGCGGATGACATCCTCTTGATTATCACAAAACCCCTTACATCCTTACCAAACCTCTTCGACCTACTAGATCGATTTTCTAAGGTCTCCGGCTTCAAAATCAATCAATCCAAATCGGAAGCCCTCAACATCAACCTCCCTAGACACATGGAGAAATTACAAAAATTAAATTTCAAATTTAATTGGCAACAAAACCACATAAAATACCTGGGTGTCCACATCACCAAAACTGTAAAAGACGTGTACAATGCAAATTACCCCAACCTGATTCGGACCTTAAAATCTGATTTACGGAAGTGGACATCCAAAAGGATATCCTGGATTGGACGTATCCATAGTGTCAAAATGAATTTACTCCCCCGTTTATTATACCTCTTCCAAACTCTCCCAGTGCCACTCAATTGGAGGGACTTGCACTCACTTCAATCTGAAATATCCAAATTCATCTGGGGAGGTAAAAAACCGAGAGTAAGTAAATTAAATATGAAAAGATCTGTGGCGGCGGGCGGCCTGGCTGTACCCTGCCTGGTATCATATTACAAGGCGGCACAATTAAGTCAGATTGTACAATGGCATTCTAACCCAAAATTAAAGAGATGGGTGGAATTAGAAAATGCTGCATGTGCACCTCTGGAACTGAGCAGCTTAATTTGGTTACCTAAAACGGCGCGAAAATTTACCGCCATGCCGCTCTCCTCGATGACCAACTCAGTGTCAATTTGGGAGTCTACGAAATTTCGGCATTCCCTTACGACAAAAAATTCTATGGCAACACCCATTTGGAATAACCCTGATTTCGCTCCAGGTCTATCAGTCAGTAATATCTCAATTTGGAGACAGAGGGGCTACAATCGGATTAGAGATCTGGAGGGTCACGACAGAAAAATCAAAACATTCGACCATATCAGGGAAGAAAAAGAGATCCCTCACTCAGAATTCTTTAGATACCTCCAGATCAGGGCATTTTATAACAAACTTGCCCCATACCCCCTATTAACATCTTTCGAAAAGCTCTGTCTGGCTGAGACCGACACGAAGGGACTTACATCTCAGCTATACGGAGAAGTGATCAGTTCTGGTGAACATGAGCAGCAGATACCCTCATTCCGTTCTCAATGGGAAACAGATCTGGGAGAAAACTTAGAAGATGAAGAATGGAGCGCCATATATGGCCACAGCGAAGAGCTCCATATGCACCACGCTCAAGGAGAACGCATATAAAGTCCTAATGCGATGGTACCTCACCCCACTGAAATTATCAAGGTTTGTGCCGGGTTCCTCTCCCCTGTGCCCCCGCCAGTGCGGAGGAACAGCCGACCTGTTACATATGCTGTGGTCTTGTCCACGGATCTCTCCACTGTGGGAGGCGATTAGACATTGGATACAGAGACTGTTCGATCTCACCATTCCCCCAGACCCGTGGTTGTTCCTACTGAACAGGCCATTGACGGGCCTTTCCAAAACAAATAACAAACTAATTGCCCATTTTGCAATTGCAACGCGGTGCGAGATCGCAGCATTATGGAAACAATCTGATATTCCAACCATCCCAAAGATTCGGAATCGAATTTGGTTCATTTGCCAGATGGAAAAATTAACGAGTTTAGTTAATGATACTGGTGACAATTTTCTAAAAGTCTGGACGCCTTGGCTGGCACAGACAGATATCCCGGGGATTGAGAGGTCCTCAATATGGCTCTAATAACAGTAGGTGCGTTCTCCTTGGGAGGGGCTTACAGGAAGTATTCTATTCACCCAGGTCCCCTTATAGCAGCATTATAACATAAGTAATAAGAGAGACGACTCAGCTTGCAAACATATGTGATGCTTAGCACGGAGCCACGTGTCGCACCTACTACCAACGCTCTCCCCCTACCTCACCCCCAACCTACCCCTTTCCCCTCCCCATCCCGCCCCAACCTTTTTTTTTCTTTTCTGTGAGTATGTATTGTCTCCCCTTTTAAGTTGAGACATATGTGTCTGTTTGTCCATTTAAGTAGAGTCGGCTTGGACTATATAGTCCACACCAAAGTACCCAGAAGACCGGGTCCCGAAGCACAGCAGGGCCTCGTTGTTACTTATATAATTGTTAAAATATTGTTTGCATACAAGACAAAAGTATTCTGTAATGTATTTTATGCTGTCTCGATTCAATAAAATTTAAGTTATAAAAAAAAAAAAAAAAAAAAAGAACATGTTGAATTGCCTCACATTGTTTCCATTTGCTCCTTTGCCAGTGTAACAAATGTAGAGGCTTGCTGCACTGTTTTTTTACTGCCTGGTCGCGTGTTAGAAACTCCCTCACTTGACCCCAACAGGGTCCGATCAGAAATGACGGTGAGAAAGGTTCACGCCGGCGAGGAGGGTCCTACCATTGAGCGTAATGGCGGAGAAAGCTTTGAACCGGCTAAGTCAGAATGAGCAGAAACCTGGAACCCACAACTCCGGTTCTGTTCGACCTAGGGGGCTCAGATTCAGTCACCATGTAGTCCTAGTTGCGGCAGGATTGCATGGCAAATTGCGACCATCTCGTGGCAACAGAACGGAGTCAGGGTGATGTTAAAGTTCAGGTTTCTGCCATTGACTTGCATGGCAGAAAAAAAGCCACTTTGGTAATGTGCTTTTAAACTGTCTTTTGGTACCTCCGGTTCCGGGAGTCATTCAAGGCTGATATTTTGCCACTATGGCAAGGGTCCTCCCGCATGAGGACCAGGTAAATTTCAACCTGCTCAGACCCACAGAACGGGTTATTTTACATTATACTTATATACAGTATTTATATATTTTTATTTTAAAGATATTAAAGAATGTACTGTATTGTATTTAAAACATGTGACTGTAAACCATAGTGACTGACAAATATTTTCACACCCTGATGAAATACAGTATCAGTGTACTCTCAATTCTCACAGTGCTGTGCACATCAGATTTACATTTCAAATTCGAGAGGGGATTTTCCAAAGCCTTACCGTTCAAACAACAGGCCTCTAAGGGTTGGGGGAGGGGGATGGTGTGAATAGACGCAGGCGTACTGAGTGTTTGTAGCTCGGCTATGGGCGGATTAAGAACACAATGGCAATTTGCAGAAGTTAACGACCCAGTGGAGAGAGGGTGTTGGTAGGATATAGTGACTCAGCCGATTGACGCTTGGCTAGGGAGGGATTAAAAACTCTGGAGGTGTGTGGCTGAAATAGTTAACAGCACTGTAATTTCAAAAGGCAGTTCACCATAATAATTTGATGAATAAACACCGAAAGACAACCCCCAAATACAGTACATAAAAAGCAAGTCACTTTAACTCCCTGTGCCCCATGCACCAAAAATGTTTTGTGGCAGAAGAATTTAATAAAGGCTGCAGAATGTATTATTGTGTGTTGATGGTTAGAATTGCTGTGCACTTTAAATGTTTCAACATTGTAAATAAATGTTTTTGTACTGACTCCACCAATAAAAGAACATGTTGAATTGCCTCACATTGTTTCCATTTGCTCCTTTGACAGTGTAACAAATGTAGAGGATTGCTGCACTGTTTTTTTACTGCCTGGTCGCACAATTGGCGTAGGAACTACGGCAATTGGCGTGGGAACTAGGTTAATTGGCGTGGGAACTTCTGTTCTAGGGCACCTAGAAATAAAATTCATTTGGCCCCTAGATGTTAGGAACCCCCTCACTTGACCCCAACAGGGTCCGTGCAGTAATGGCAGCGAGAAAGGGTCACACCGGCGAGGAGGGTCCTACCATTGAGCGTAATGGCGGAGAAAGCTTTGAAACGGCTAAGTCAGAATGAGCAGAAACCTGGAACCCACAACTCTGGTTCTGTTTGACATAGAGGGCTCAGATTCGGTCACCATGTTGTCCTAGTTGCGGCAGGATTGCATGGCAAATTGCGACCCTCTCGTGGCAACAGAAAGGAGTCAGGGTGATGTTAAAGTTCAGGTTTCTTCCATTGACTTGCATTGCAGAAAAAAAGCCACTTTGGTAATGTGCTTTTATACTGTCTTTTGGTACCTCCGGTTCCGGGGGTCGTGCAAGGCTAATATTTTGCCACTATGGCAAGGGTCCTCCCGCATGAGGACCAGGTAAATTTCAACCTGCTCAGACCCACAGAACGGGTTATTTTACATTATATTCGCGCAATTGGCGTGGGAACTACTTAGGGCCGCGGTCAAGTTCACGGGCAATTGGCGTGGGAACTTCTGTTCCAGGGCACCTAGAAATAAAATTATTTTTGCCCATAGATGTTAGGCACTGTATAGCAATGTACAGTATACTGTAGAAGACAAATAATGACACAATACTGAACATGTAGAATAAATGCATAGTTTTATTTATTCGGGTTTATTACACAGTATACTATACGGCCGGAAAACATCAGCATACAGTACAATATTATCCATCGAAATTCCCCCATTAGCCGTTTTCTTTTCTGATGAAAAACAAAAAGAAAAGTTTTAATGTACAGTAATGGTCAGCCCCCTAAAGAAGTACCCAGCCAGCCCCACCAAAATAATACGGCAACAAGACAGTACTCACCATAGAATTAAAATTTATTTTCCCCCAGATGTTAGGAACCCCCTCACTTCACCCCAACAGGGTTCGAGCATGTACAGTACAGTTCTGTACTTTAAAATAAATTAAATATGCAATTTTACTATTACTGCGCGCGCACGCACAGACTGTGTACTGTAGGTTGAACCGCGAAGGTATTAGACTTCAAAGACAACAGCTCGCAAACGCCCCCATGCGTTTTTCCACGGCATTGCAGTATTGCAGCCAGCGGGAATAAAATGCTTAAATCACAGCTGTGAAAATAACGCAATACACCCCGGGAGAAAACGACACAAAACCGCACATCACCGGGATATTCCGAAATTCGCGGAGCTAGCCAAGTTAGAATAAAGTTGGTCGCTACTGTAGATCTGATGGTGCTGTGCTCCTGCAGTCTCTTCCATTGGAATGGAAACAAAAAGAAAACAGCGCACAACGCCAAATAGTGAAGTAAGTAATAGAATGTATTACAATATTAAAGGGGTAATAAATCTGCGTACATCAGATAGAAATAACATGTGTATTTAGTGCATATCACACTGGTTACCACTCTGTAGCTGTAAAACAGGACGGTCTGGCACTCAGCTGTCTCTGCAGGAGCCTCTATGATGGTTCTGGGGCATGGGATCCTTCATGCACTCCTCACACAGCAGGACGCTGCTCACAAGGGGATTCCTTTCAAGCAGCCGGTTAATACTGCAGATTCAGACACTTAGTGGGACCGCTCCTCAACCGGCGATATACTGCCTCCAGGGGAATTCCCCTACAGTCCCCCGTCTCTCCTGTGTATATTTGCTGCTTTTCCCAGCTGCTATGATCTTAGGGCAGTCCAGAGCTGTTGGAATTGCTCTGCAAACACTTCCGCAACTGCAGGGGCTTACACAGCGTGCCACGATGCCGCTCCGTCATGTGGTGTAGCGGAGTGACGTCACAGTTCTCGTGGCAATGGAGGAATCAATAGGGAGGAAGAAGGAGAGTCCCTTGCAGTCTCTTACCGGCGCAGAAATCGCTCAGTTAGCACGGTGGCAGCCAATATAAGATGATAGTGATACAAATCCAAAGGATGAATATAGGCAAAATTATGGCATTAATACATCCAACATGTTTCGTAGATCTAACTACTTCTTCAGGGAATAATTTGGCCATTACCCAGAGGTCTTAAATACCTCTCAGAGATGTCTCATTGGTCAAACAATTAGAGTTAGACCAATCATCTGAGCTATGGTCAAAGTATTAGGGAAGATTTATTTCTACTTTTAAAACAACAACTTTATTAACAAATGAACAATCACATATATAAAAAAACACTAGCATATAATCTAAACCTAACATGAACATAAAACCATGCTGGAATAAAAAGAAACACATTATTAGTATATTAAAAGATTAAAATAGACATCATAAATTCCTTAAGCAATATAAAATATATATAGATATATATATATATATAAAACTAGAAATAGCAGGTAAGCTACAGCAGGGAGAAGGAAACACATAGCAGTGCCTTATCACTAAATCTAATGAGGACGTGGGCTGGAGGTTTTAATATAATGCCCAAATATCCACATCCTCATTGAGCCCCTTGGGGGACATTTTATCTAACTTATGTATCCAATAAGTCTCCTTAGAGGATAATGTTTTGACTCTGTCTCCCCCTCTTCTATTAACTGGAATAAACTGAATCCCCTTGAAAGTAAGACTAGAAGGGTCTTTACCATGATGTAATGAAAAGTGTCTTGACACACTATGTTTGTCAAACCCAATTTTAATGTTTCGGACATATTCCTGGATACGGATTTTAAGGCTGCGTTTGGTTCTGCCTACACTGGCGACACACTTTATTCGAGCTCGGCTAGTCCCACGAATTTGGGTATACCCGGGAGTATTGAGGTTTGTGACTGTTTTCTGCCCGAGTGCATTGAGGTATTTTCCAGGCAGGGATTGAAGCATTTTATTCCCGCTGGCTGCAATACTGCACAGTATATATATATATACTGCATTACAATTCATGAATTTATGCCATCTGGTAGACACGCGAAGCATTGCAGCCTATTAAATCCTAATCATTATCATTTAACAGATCAGCCGCCTGTCAGCCAGGCATGAACCCAGGCTGGGAAGGCAAACGCAACGGGGCTTGTCAGAGGTGAGGAGCGGCGCATTCCAGGTATCTGCCAGGTACATACTGGGTATTTGCTCGAATAAAGTGTGTCGGTGCAGTACATATTGGTATCCGCATGCACACTCCAACAGATATACAATATGCGTCGATGTACATAAAATAAAGTCATCAATATTAAAAACCTCTAGTGTATTATTAGATTTAAACGTTTGTTTTACAGGGTGTTGATACTTGCAAATACTGCATTTACCACAGGTATAGTTGCCTCTTGGTTTGGTTCCAAGCCATTGTTTGGATGATACGGTGTTGTTACATACAAAAACATCACTAGGTGCTAGTATGTTTTTAATGTTTTTGGCTCTCCTATATATAAACCGTGGTTTGGTGTCTAAATGAGATCCCAATATGGGATCTTTACACAGTATACCCCAGTGTTTACTAAAAACCTTTTCAATGTCCCTACTGCACCGACACACTTTATTCGAGCAAATACCCGGTATGTACCTGGCAGATACCTGGAATGCGCCGCTCCTCACCTCTGACAAGCCCCATTGCGTTTGCCTTCCCAGCCTGGGTTCATGCCTGGCTGACGGGCGGCTGATCTGTTAAATGATACTGATTAGGATTTAATAGGCTGCAATGCTTCGCGTGTCTACCAGATGGCATAAATTCATGAATTGTAATGCAGTATATATATATATACTGTGCAGTATTGCAGCCAGCGGGAATAAAATGCTTCAATCCCTGCCTAGAAAATACCTCAATGCACTCGGGCAGAAAACAGTCACAAACCTCAATACACCCGGGTATACCCGAATTCGTGGGACTAGCCGAGCTCGAATAAAGTGTGTCGCCAGTGTATATACAGAGTTGTAATTGGTAATGAAGGCCACATCTACCAATCCGCCCTTATTTTGTTGGCTCTCATTATTTCTATTTTTAGATCTATTTTGAATCAGCATCTCGTTGCGATCCAGATTACGTACTCTTTTTATCTCTCTATCTAAAAGCTCTTTAGGATATCCCCTCTCTCTAAATCTTAAAAATAATTTGTTAGCCTGTTTATTAAAATCCTCTACATTGCTGCAGTTGCGTCTGAGTCTGACAAATTGCCCTCCTGGTATGTTTTTGATCCATGTGCTCTTGTGACTGCTATTTGCCATCAGCAAATTGCTGGTATCCACCAGCTTAAAGAAGGTCTCGGTTTCCACAGTGCCATCCACTCGCGAAGTGAGTCTTAGATTTAAAAAAATCTATCTGTGTGGCATCCAATTTATGTGTGAACTCGAGATTATAATCATTTTTATTCAAGTCAGCCACAAATGCACTGGCTGAAGCACAATCACCATCCCATACACACAGGATGTCGTCTATGTAGCGCCTCCACACAACGACATTCCTGTGGTGCGGGTTATCGGGCATAATAAACTGTGACTGCCACTTACCCACATACAGGTTTGCGAAACTGGGGGCAAATCTAGAGAGAGGGGATATCCTAAAGAGCTTTTAGATAGAGAGATAAAAAGAGTACGTAATCTGGATCGCAACGAGATGCTGATTCAAAATAGATCTAAAAATAGAAATAATGAGAGCCAACAAAATAAGGGCGGATTGGTAGATGTGGCCTTCATTACCAATTACAACTCTGTATATAGGGACATTGAAAAGGTTTTTAGTAAACACTGGGGTATACTGTGTAAAGATCCCATATTGGGATCTCATTTAGACACCAAACCACGGTTTTTATATAGGAGAGCCAAAAACATTAAAAACATACTAGCACCTAGTGATGTTTTTGTATGTAACAACACCGTATCATCCAAACAATGGCTTGGAACCAAACCAAGAGGCAACTATACCTGTGGTAAATGCAGTATTTGCAAGTATAAACACCCTGTAGAACAAACGTTTAAATCTAATAATACACTAGAGGTTTTTAATATTGATTACTTTATTTTATGTACATCGACGCATATTGTATATCTGTTGGAGTGTGCATGCGGATACCAATATGTAGGCAGAACCAAACGCAGCCTTAAAATCCGTATCCAGGAACATGTCCGAAACATTAAAATTGGGTTTGACAAACATAGTGTGTCAAGACACTTTTCATTACATCATGGTAAAGACCCTTTTAGTCTTACTTTCAAGGGGATTCAGTTTATTCCAGTTAATAGAAGAGGGGGAGACAGAGTCAAAACATTATCCTCTAAGGAGACTTATTGGATACATAAGCTAGATACCATGTCCCCCAAGGGGCTCAATGAGGATGTAGATATTTGGGCATTATATTAAAACCTCCAGCCCACGTCCTCATTAGATTTAGTGATAAGGCACTGCTATGTGTTTCCTTCTTCCTGCTGTAGCTTACCTGCTATTTCTAGTTAGATATATATATATATATATATATATATATATATATATATATATATATATCTATATATATATATATCTATATATATATATATATATATATATATATATATATATATATATATTATATTGCTTAAGGAATTTATGATGTCTATTTTAATCTTTTAATATACTAATAATGTGTTTCTTTTTATTCCAGCATGGTTTTATGTTCATGTAAGGTTTAGATTATATGCTAGTGTTTTTTTATATATGTGATTGTTCATTTGTTAATAAAGTTGTTGTTTTAAAAGTAGAAATAAATCTTCCCTAATACTTTGACCATAGCTCAGATGATTGGTCTAACTCTAATTGTTTGACCAATGAGACATCTCTGAGAGGTATTTAAGACCTCTGGGTAATGGCCAAATTATTCCCTGAAGAAGTAGTTAGATCTACGAAACATGTTGGATGTATTAATGCCATAATTTGCCTATATTCATCCTTTGGATCTGTATCACTATCAGCTTATATTGGCTGCCACCGTGCTAACTGAGCGATTTCTGCGCCGGTAAGAGACTGCAAGGGACTCTCCTTCTTACTCCCTATTGATTCCTCCATTGCCACGAGAACTGTGACGTCACTCCGTTACACCACGTGACGGAGCGGCATCGTGGCACGCTGTGTAAGCCCCTGCAGTTGCGGAAGTGTTTGCAGAGCAATTCCAACAGCTCTGGACTGCCCTAAGATCATAGCAGCTGGGAAAAGCAGCAAATCTACACAGGAGAGACGGGGGACTGTAGGGGAATTCCCCTGGAGGCAGTATATCGCCGGTTGAGGAGCGGTTCCCCTAAGTGTCTGAATCTGCAGTATTACCAGGCTGCTTGAAAGGAATCCCCTTGTGAGCAGCGTCCTGCTGTGTGAGGAGTGCATGAAGGATCCCATGCCCCAGAACCATCATAGAGGCTCCTGCAGAGACAGCTGAGTGCCAGACCGTCCTGTTTTACAGCTACAGAGTGGTAACCAGTGTGATATGCACTAAATGCATATGTTATTTCTATCTGATGTACGCAGATTTATTACCCCTTTAATATTGTAATACATTCTATTACTTACTTCACTATTTGGCGTTGTGCGCTGTTTTCTTTTTGTTTCCATTTCTTAGAGTGTGTGGGGTGCTGAGCCACCCCTAATGTTTATAGCAGCAGACGCCCATATCAACCACACGGTTATGTTATAATTTAATTATTTAATCACTTATTCACTCTGGTATTGTGGTTTACTTTATTTATATATGGTTTAGTCACTGCACTGTATTCAATTATAATAAGGAGATAGATAGTAGCGCACAGTTTATTTCTGTTCTTCCATTGGAAGAAGGGGAGTCCAGTCACAGCAGCCACGTTCACAGGTTGCACGTGCTCAGAGAAAAAAAAAAAAGTTCCCCGAAATCGACGCTTCAATGCAGATGAAAATAGAGCCCTTGTGACGGGAATTGTGGCCAACTATGATCAGCTGATGGGCAATTTATTTGGGAATAACATCTTTTCATTGAGTATATCCCAAATTGTACTCCTATGATTTATCCTAAATTAATTTTCATATAGCTGATATAAGAAATCTAATCGATGTCACAATGGAAGAAATGCCATCTATGTAAGTATCTAATTAATGTTATGTATTTAACTTATGTGCCTAATGTATTTAAATATAGAATGCTTGTAATATATGTAAGTATATTATCTATCTAAACACATTAGCAATGTGTGTTAACAAGGAATATGTGATTTGAGGTAATATTCAATGATATGTTAATTAATTAATAATGTCCTTGCTGGAAGAGTTGAAGGCCGGATGCGAAGTAGAGGGACTTTAACACATCCACAAAATTATTGAGCAGTTATGGCTTCTTCTTCGGTGATTATTACTATTATAGGCTAACTGTATGAAATGTACATAAATAATAGACACCTTTGTATAGTTAGATATATGTATTTTATGAACAACAAATGGTACATACATGAAACCACCTCAATTGACGCTTACACTGCATATATCTATATCCATACAGTTCTGCTCCCTCTGTGTACACACACACAACACAGCCGCTCTACACACACAAAATGCTGCTACACACACATATAACAATACGAGACACACACAGCAGCCACCAAAAAAAAATTGACTTTAAACACTTAGCATACTCCCCCCACACAATTCAACAAAATGTGCACTGAAAATCTGTCATCTATGGAGGGGAGGAGTCAACTCGTGCCTGCTAGTTCTTGACCAATCCCCTGTCCTGTCTGTGTTGTTCCGAAAGCTGATTGTCTGAAAACAAAGACAGTCAAAATTACACATTGTAAGCTGCTCCAATTCCACACATGAATGCTTGATTACAACAACAACCATTATGTAATCATAGAGCAAGCCTGCACAACTCCAGTCCTTGAGGGCCGCAAAAAGGCCAGGTTTTCAGGATATCCCTACTTCAGCACAGCTGGCTTAATTAGTGGCTCAGTATGACTGAGCCACTAATTGAGCCAGCTGTGCTGAAGTAGGGATATCCTGAAAACCTGGACTGTTTGCGGCCCTCGAGGACTGGAGTTGTGCAGGCCTGTCATAGAGCATGGTTTTCAAATATGTCCGTATTGTTACAGCTTTTGCCTATCATTTTTCATATGGTCAATTCTGTATATCTTTTGATGTATACCCATTTGTAGTTTTGTTCGTGTGCCACACATTTAAGATAAAAGAGCATGTTATAAAATGTTTGAAATACAACACACATTTTTGAGTCCTTACGAAAGAAGGTAATTAATAGTACACCATTATTTTATTATATTTAAAGGCAGGACCAGTTCAACGACCAGACGTCACTTATGGGAGAATATTTGATTATCAGTGTCCACCTTTAGCAATCAGGTCAGGACACATAAAAATTGTCGGAAACGTTTTGACGATATCAGAAGACATTTGAAGGAAAAACTTCAATTTGCCCGGAGACATGCTTCCGGCACTGGAAGTGGACCTCTGGCCTCACCTGTAATCTTAACTACGTTGGGGGAGCAGTTGCATGACAAATTGTTGCCAGTCGTTATTGCTGGTTTGCCTGGTGATATGGATATCGGTGTCTACGATGAAACATTTCCAGCAGGTCACTAATTTCACATGATTACATGTTTTGTATACAAATGTTGTATATAATTTGACACTACACAAATTGAATAGAAATCTTGTGTATTATATTACAATGTTTATTATATTTACATACTGTACATGAACACTTTTTTGGATGTTGTATTTTATCAATTACTTTTATAGAAGCCTTCTTAAATATATGAATTCACATATCTTATGTAGTTACATTTACATAGTATATTTCCTTTAGGTGCATAAGTTTGACAAGTGGAACATGTAGCATATACAGATGCTCCTCACAACTGAAATGTGAGAAATACAATGATAACAATTGTATTAATCTTAAGTACTCCCAGTTCAGTTACTCTCATGAACAAATGTGTGATTGTCAAATAAATGTTTTTTGTTCTTTATATAGTGTCCCCTGTGCGTCCCATGAAACAAGAAGAGGTGTCCACACCTGAATCTTCTGTGTCATCATCAGTAGTGGAAGGTGAGGCTATAATGTTCTTATTATAGAATGATTCATTTATATGGAACAACAAACAAATGTATGAACACAGATCACATGCAGATCTTGGTGATATCGGCATACTTATTAATAGAAACTTGGCACATATGATGTTGCACTCATATAAATTTAACCAAAAGATAGGAGGGTGTGTGAAGTTATGCCACACAAGTTAGCATTTCAAATTAATATATGTTGCTACTATCTAAGGTCACTATGAATGTAAACGTTTATGAAATAAAAACATTCAAAAATCTCGTATTACATGAATGTATTGCCTCCACAGATATTCATACTTGATGTTGAACATTAAATACTCACAAACTATAAAGCATTGCAAATGATTCGAGTGAGTTATCAGATATGTTTTATTTTTTATTTTCTACATAGTTTATCATAAATGTGCATCTAAAGTAGTACAATCACCAGCATTCATTAGCTACGAATATTACATGATGTAAACCATCGTTGCGCAAACTGTGTATGTAAAAATTATTTATGGTGGTGGCGCTGGCTCTGCCATGAAACGTGAGTGGGCACAGTAGTGTACGGCGCAGCCAAGCAACTGCAGCTACTTTCTGCTTCCCTATGCTTGCACCGTGGACAGGGCTTCTCAATGCACACAGACACAAGCCATCTTTCTTTTCCTGTCTGTTTTGTCGCTCCACTGTTAAGAAGTATGGGTGATTGGAACTTGCAGTACAGTAGTAGTAGTAGTTTCACCTGGGGTTGGGGGTGTTGTGATGTGTGTGATTTCATGCAGCGGTGCACAAACTGGGGGGCATACACTCTCCCAACCTTGACGCTTGTGGATTCAAAATGGTTTCACTTTGACTTTTGCTGAGCGTGTTTCAATGTACACACACAGCCACACAAACACACACAGATATTGGGCCGATCCATGCCACCCCGCTTATGAGCCAAATTATGCTGGACACCCTGTGTTCATGCTTTCAGAGTTGGTGATGTCACCGCTCTCAGTGGCAGCAGCATAATGTAGCTACCGAAAAATGTCGAAATAAGTATTTACACATTTGTATTTACATTGCACACCGTAAAAAAAGGACGATATTTATCAGGCAGGGATGGGTCACAATAACTTGCATGGATGAAAAGGGGGCTCTGCATAATCATTTAGATCAACCCTGATATAATCATTCACTCAATCGATCATGTTACAATGTCGGTCAATAATGCCACATCAAAAGTAATTTATAAACAATTATTTTATATGAATATAATTATAATTTTACTTCTCAGGAATTTGAGCAACACACATGCTTACATAAAAATATGTGAACAATGTTAAATGTGACTTAGGTGTTTTGTTTTTTCTACATACAGAGATTGAACGTACCAATCTTCCGAGTCCAGTATTAACACAAACACATCAAGTACATCATGCCAGGAACCAACAAGACAGTTTGGCAGCAATTGATGCCTCCGAAGCAAGGATGATTCAAATTCAAAACACCCACCATCAGGAAATTATGGAAGTACATCAAACTATGGCATCAGATATTAGGAATATTAAAAATATCATCGTCAAAATTCCAGAAGAATTGCATATAATGAATATCACACTCAAAACTTTTGTAAACACTCTAATACAAGGGAATCAACTTCAGACAAAGTCAACAGCAAATGAAGGCAACTTTAGCACAAACAATGATGGCTCTTTCTATGGTGGCGTTTTGTCACTACAAACTGATGTGCAACTTTCATCCAATGATGACTTCTCTGAAGTAAGAAGCTTTCATCTTGAATCCCCAACGATGGTTGAAGCGATGCAGACATCTAGTACAGATGAAATTCTTGAAGAGGCACCTGAAATAAGGTAAAAAAAAAAAAAATTATCAACTACACAAACAGAAAGAACTTCCTTTTTCTGTAAAACATTAATGACAAAAACTGCTCCTGTCTATACCCAGGCACAAGGTGCACCTGTCGTTAACCAGCCACAAACTCTTCCAGTCTATACCCAGGCACAAAGATCTCCAGTCTATACCCAGGCACAAAGTGCTCCAGTCTATACCCAGGCACAAAATGCACCTGTCTTTAACCAGCCACAAACTCTTCCAGTCTATACCCAGCCACAAAGTGCTCCGGTTTATACCCAGGCACAACGTGCTCCAGTCTATACCCAGGCACAAAGTGCACCTGTCATTAACCAGCCACAAACTCTTCCAGTCTATACCCAGGCACAAAGTGCTCCAGTCTATACCCAGGCACAAGGTGCACCTGTCGTTAACCAGCCACAAACTCTTCCAGTCTATACCCAGGCACAAAGATCTCCAGTCTATACCCAGGCACAAAGTGCTCCAGTCTATACCCAGGCACAAAATGCACCTGTCTTTAACCAGCCACAAACTCTTCCAGTCTATACCCAGCCACAAAGTGCTCCGGTTTATACCCAGGCACAACGTGCTCCAGTCTATACCCAGGCACAAAGTGCACCTGTCATTAACCAGCCACAAACTCTTCCAGTCTATACCCAGGCACAAAGTGCTCCAGTCTATACACATGCACAAAGTGCTCCAGTCTATACCCAGGCACAAAGTGCACCTGTCTTTAACCAGCCACAAATTCTTCCAGTCTATACCCAGGCACAAAGTACTCCAGCCTATACCCAGGCACAAAGTGCACCTGTCTTTAACCAGCCACAAATTCTTCCAGTCTATACCCAGGCACAAAGTGCTCCAGTCTATACCTAGGCACATAGTGCTCCAGTCTATACCCAGGCACAAAATGCACCTGGCTTTAACCAGCCACAAACTCTTCCAGTCTATACCCAGGCACAAAGTGCTCCAGTCTATACCCAGGCACAAAGTGCACCTGTCTTTAACCAGCCACAAACTCTTCCAGTCTATACCCAGGCACAAAGTGCTCCAGTCTATACCCAGGCACAAAGTGCACCTGTCTTTAACCAGCCACAAATTCTTCCAGTCTATACCCAGGCAAAAAGTGCTCCAGTCTATACCCAGGCACAAAGTGCTCCAGTCTATACCTAGGCACATAGTGCTCCAGTCTATACCCAGGCACAAAATGCACCTGTCTTTAACCAGCCACAAACTCTTCCAGTCTATACCCAGGCACAAAGTGCTCCAGTCTATACCCAGGCACAAAGTACACCTGTCTTTAACCAGCCACAAACTCTTCCAGTCTATACCCAGGCACAAAGTGCACCTGTCTATACCCAGGCACAAAGTGCACCTGTCTTTAACCAGCCACAAACTCTTCCAGTCTATATCCAGGCACAAAGAGCAGCAGCAATTGTCCAGCCACAAAGTGCAGCAGCAATTGTCGAGCCACAAAGTGCAGCAGCAATTGTCGAGCCACAAAGTGCAGCAGCAATTGTCCAGCCACAAAGTGCAGCAGCAATTGTCCAGCCACAAAGTGCAGCAGCAATTGTCCTGCCACAAAGTGCAGCAGCAATTGTCCAGCCACAAAGTGCAGCAGCAATTGTCCAGCCACAAAGTGCAGCAGCAATTGTCCAGCCACAAACTGCAGCAGTCATGACCCAGAAAACCACGACAAGTAACAAAGGAGGTAGGCCATGAAAAACTGAAAGGGAGCCATCAAACAGGCCAGTTACTCGGCCACAAATAAAAAAATTAAAAAAATAAACATGATTTTTTTTCTATGAATATTTGTTTGTGTTGTTGTTGTTGGTGTGCCAATAAATGCATACATATTTTATAGTTTAGTGTTTTTAATGTGTTGTGAAGGTGAAATTAGATAGAATTCAGAATCATTTGTCCATTAATAAATGTTTTTACATTATTACACATTTTTGGTTGTTAAACAAAAATGCTAATTATGTAAAGATTATAATAGACAAATGTCCATAACAATTTAAGACAAATGTAGTTTTCCCATAGACAAATTGTATGTCATATTACTCAAATTTATCTTTTGAAAATTAATCAACATTAGTACTTGAACATAGATAATTATTGAATTGTAATTCTATTACACTGTGTGAAAAAGTTGATACACTTAATGTTATATGTAATAAGTACATACAAATTTAAAATATGAATAAAAATACTATGTACAGTACATAATATATGAAGGTCGTCATAAAAGAAAACATGTTAACTTTATGTATGAATGTCATTCTCATTCTACTTTGTGAACTCTATATACAGAGTAGTCTCTCGCTATATACAGAGTAGCCTCTCTCTATATACAGAGTAGCCTCTCTCTATATACAGAGTAGCCGCTCTCTATATACAGAGTAGTCTCTCTCTCTCTATATACAGAGTCGTCTCTCTCTATATACAGAGTAGTCTCTCTCTATATACAGAGTAGTCTCTGTATTGTGAGATTATTCTCCCTACAAATATGTATTTAGATATATATCTGTATATACAGATATATAGAAACGTCATGCAAATATATATGATATCTATATATAGATTGCTAGAAAGCAACATACATAGATTTTTGACATAGAACACACAGAACTGTATGTATATATATATATATATACTGTATATATATATATATATATATATATATATATATATATATATATATATATATATATATAACATTTAACAGCGCCTGGATGTGTACCAGCCCCACAGCAGACCCTCATAACACACAGACCGCCGGAAATAATTAGCACAGATGACCTGTATGAATACAATTGTACAAAATTTAAATGGGAACTTGGATCGTAATTGTAGAACAATGATGAGTGTGAAAAAAATAAAAAATATTAAAAATAAAGAAAAAACATATAAAATATATATGTGAAAAGAACACAAAATAAATAATAATGATGAAATATATAAATTGTAAATCTACTGTATAAAAAAAACAAAAAAAAATATAGAATGATAATTATAAAAATTGAAAAATAAAAAAATATAAATAATAAAAATAGGTGTTCTTTCACATAGATGATTGATGATTTTTGTATGGAGATTAAAACGTCTGGTCTGCTTCTTCTTTGGGGTCAGCAACCTCCCAGCAAATTCTAGTAGAGAAAAAAGAGAAAAAGCGCCCGATCCATGTGTAAAATCCAGTAACAAAATTTTAATAAAAGATATCAAGACAAATGCACACTCACAATTTGTCAATGCAAAATAAGCATTGTATGGGTAAACCCATGTGCCAACATGTATCTGCTCGCCGACCGCTTGCTTCAATACATCAGACCTCACTGCTGCCGGTGTGTCACGATCAGATGTCCCTCCGGCAATTCAGATAAAAAGCCTATGGTTCCTGACAGCTTGTATTGGATACTGCGTGCGGCTCAGGGAAAGTCCTCCCCTTCCTGGCAGAAGACGCACGAGCTACTCCACCACCGTAGCTCCGCAAAACCACGTACCCTTACGCGTTTCTTCCGGTTAACGGATTTCATCATGGGATCTATATATAGTGTGTATATATAGTGTGTCTATATAGTATTTGTTGAGTAGATGTATACAAACATATTCAGTATGTATGTATTGTTGTATATATGTGTGTTATAATGGTTATAAATAACAAATTAGCTTACTTCACCGCAAAATATTTATCGTTTGAAATGTAAACACAATTTTGTGGCAGAATAATTGGGTAAACATTGCTTTACAAATCATTACCAATTAGAAAAATCTTTGTATTTGAAGTATTTGCTCATGCTCTTATTTATAAACACCTGGTTGTGGGAGTCTAGGAGCTGTAAAAAGTCCCTTTTGTATTTTACCTTGAGAATAATGTCACATTGATAAAAAGTATCCAATTGTGTATTTGCAAGACATGCTTTGAAATTGTCATTCTTAAAGAAAAACTACAAGGGAATAGACATGGCTTTAAGTGTGAGACGACGATTCAAATCATACAAATTTTTACTTTTTACTTTTTGAAGCGATCGAATCACAAAAAGATAAACGAGTGACTCTCCGTGAGATTTATGCATTTATTGCTGACAAATATCCTTACTATAAAGATGCAACAAATCAAAAACAATGGAAAGTATCAGTCCGTTACAACTTATCAAAGAATGAATGTTTTGAACGAGTCTACCCCCGGCCTGGTCAAATGTACTGTTGCTGGAAAGTTGTGGATTCGTTTAAGATTACTTTTGAAAATGGAACAAATTCTTTTGGTAACTAGCTTCTTCTTACGTAATCCCCATAACAACCAACGTTCACAAAGTGCTGTCTCGTACCCAAACCAACAACAGTGCTTACCACAATGTGAGATGCAATGTGGAGGTAACTACAATGGTATTGTGCAAAACGTACATGGACAAAAACTGTGTGCATGGGAAAACAGAGAACCTGTGTACCTGCCTCAGCCCGTGTCCTGGCCACCAACCGCTGCGGAACCATATGACGGTATCACCGAGATGTATGCGCCTCCGGATAACAGGATTGACTCAACCATGTGCAATCCGTGTCTGCATTGCGGCGGCGACAGCGGCAGCAGCAGCAGCAGCGTATTCCAGCAAGCTCGTTTTTTACTTAGAAAAAAAGGTAAACATTGTTATACTTTAACAATGACAAAGCTAATTATATTTTACAATAACACTGCATCATGTGCAGCATATCATTCACGCATGCGCCACACAAAAAACATGTAGTGTAAACTAGCACACATTATAACATGTGTACATTTATATTACTAAAGTTGCCGAACAAAATCCTTGTGTCAAAATGACATCAGACATGTCAAGGATTTGTAGCGAAATGTTATACCATTTTGTCGAACATTACACATGTATATACACACACGTGGTCATGTACAATCAATTGTTTACTATTCCCCATCGGCTAAGGTGAACGTCGCTTAAATCTGTGACGTGAGTACGTGATCATGTTACAATGCGGACTCACAACTATGACGAGCTACATGGAGGCGCCAATATGATGTGCGCGCGCAAGCTCTGTTGCGTGTGGACACTTATTATGTACGCATACAAAGAAACGCTCACACCAAGATTAAGGATAAACGCTTGTACTTTGACATTACACAACTTTGAATTGAAGCATATGTGTACCTTATGCGTAAACATGTACACTCATTTTCATCATATAAATTCTCACTCATGATATCATAATCATTCTATTGCAAACTTTGATAAGTATGTCCTTTGTATTTCAAAAATATCATTCAGAGATGGAGTAACAATCAATGAAATGACCTGGCTACAATAAGAGAGTTAAAGTTAGAATGAATGTTACAATGCTTGCAAAAACCTTAGCGCTGATTTATACAGTGAAGCTTCTTTCCGCTTCTAGTTAATGTTAAACATATTTTACTTCCACATTTATATATTCATAATTTCCAAGGAACGTAATAATAACAGTAGAAAATATCTATAAATATTTGCAATTCAAATATATTTCATAGTGTGATCAGATTGAAAACGGTTTGTTAAACGTAATAAATTTGATTTGTTTATGTATATGTTTCCCATATGTTCTACATATAGCATTATCTATACCAAAACTTAACAGCAATACTTTTTCAATAAATGTATTCATAAAGTTATTCAAATGCATGTGTAATGATAAATTTCACATTTATATTGTATTTTCAATATTCCTATTGATATAATGATTTGAATAAATGGTGACAAATCTCCCATAAAATTCTAACTACATAACAAATTGACAGGGGATGTAAATGATCACACATTGTATCAAGTTAATATATAACTTCATATACTCTATATAATTTAACATGCTTGGTAACATACACGTTCATACAATGTAATTCATATAAAGCTTTGAAAGAAATCTCTCTCTCTCTCTCTCTCTCTCTCTCTCTCTCTCTCTCTCTCTCTCTCTCTCTCTCTCCTCTCCTCTCCTCTCCTCTCTCTCTCATCATTATTAGTGTATGCTCATTTAAATTACTTACACTGTTCTGCAAACCGAATATTAAGCATGATCACACATCGAAAAACGCTTCTAATCCTGAAACTGAATAGGTGAAATGACATGCAAATTAACACACAGTGACACCTTTTACAAGAACTCGCTCGATACATACATACATAAACACACATTACCAGCTATGTACAAGTCCTACAGCTACCACATCATGAATATATATGGATGTAAAATAAGAGTGCTGCTGTGCGTGGCAAATGTTTACTACAAAAGACAGGGGTGGCCAATGCTACTTCCAATTAGCGACACATATATGGTCATAAGTATAAAGTTAAACAAATGCTACAATAATAATAAGAATTTAGGAGTAATTTAGCTTCAACCTATGTCCAAAGCGTACGAATCCTGCATAGCAAACGTCAAGGTATATGTATAAAAAGATTATACTTATTACCATATATGTTTTGTGAATTGCATACATACATACAGTACCGACACACTTTATTGCAGTGTGGTCGGTACCGCAAGCCGGGAGATTTCCCGGCTTGCTAGTGGCCGCCCCTCGGCGTGCCGCGCGTCATAGACGCGCGGTCACGCGTCTTCGGGAGCGTGCACCCCCTGCACGCGCGTCCAGGGGCTCCCTGAGGGAGCCCTGGTGTCCCGCGATCGCGGGACAGTGGCAGGGTGTTCCGGGGGACCCGGCGGACCCGGCAGCGGTAGGGAGAGCGCCCCGATCGGAGGGCGCTCTTCCGCTGCTTCGGCGCACGCCCGTCACACTCGGGCGCGCGCCAGGCTACTGCTGCGGCCAAGAACGGGCAAATGCTCGAATAAACTTGGCCGCAGCAGTACATACACAAAAATGCAATGTGTACAATGTGCAATTAATGGATCATTTTAAAAGTGTGATTTTGAAAACATATTCATGTGATGATGTTTGAATGTGCCGAGCAATATCAATGACACTTTATTTATCAATATATTATCATTGTGAAACATGAATGGTTGTGAAAAATTTAATTACAGACTTATATTTTAATTTAATATTTTAAGCCATACAACCTATTCCATACAAACATTACATTTTGTAATATGAAAATGCATTATTGAAAGAATCTTGTACGTATCACAATATTATATTTGTGCAATAAGTATAGGTAGACAAGAAACATATTGTCATGCAATTGATGTTCTTCTTCAAATTTGACAAGTGTTGTCCTACATACACATTCAGTGTTCCCTTCATGCATGAGTGGAGTGAGGAAACTGTTCATACTTATACGTTACACAATGTATGAAAGAACAATGTCAAACAGTGTCCAACATAGCAAACATGGAGCAAACACCAACAACACAATACAGTCAGAAAATGTTGCAACACATCTATGTAAAAATATAAATATAACAACATGATACTGTAACAACACATTATTTTTCATTAATTGTGTTCCATTAATATTGTTCACATGAACATCCACGCAATTTCAACATGTTAAAAAACATACTTGTGATTATTGAACAATAAATAATATGTATGCAACATATAGAAGGGAATATGCTATAGTTGCATAATGTCATAACATGTAATAAAACCATGCGAGCTTATGTAAAAAGTAATGAACATTCTATAGTTTGAAGCTATGTAAATTAGTAAGATGAATTCACATGTTTTCTTGGAACACTCGTGAATCTTGCACAAATATTCCATGTGATTCCCTCATATACAGCAATAAGAGAGATGATCCAAGGCTCCACGGATTTTTGGACAAATAATTTATTGAAGATACCCAAGTTTATCTTGAATAAATTATGTGTCTACAAATCCGTAGAGCCTTGGATCATCTCTTGTTGCTGTATCCCTGGATTGTTGCAGATAGCCATCCCTGAACCAGGAGCTACGGTATTGCGCAAGTCTCGCAGTTTTTTGCATTCATTCGCATATTGTTTGAGTGCTACACACCCAAATATTTATTTCAATCATATACGACATAAAACATTCCATCACATTTGTACTTGCACAACATTGTTCATTCATGCAGACATGATACACAATTTGATTAGTATTTGGAGTTAAAGAATTTAAGCTTCAAATACCATAGCCAGATGTGCTTGGACAAACAACACAGATGAACAATCTTGGAGGAGGAGAGCCAACACTATCCTATGATAATAAGAATGTTACACATGTCATTCAACGACACTTTAATGACTGTATATATTAATATTCAGATCTACCTTGTTGTTTACCTGAGAAATAGGTGTTGATCACATTCTGAAGTGTCTCAACACCACTGGCTGTCTGCTCATTTTCACCTGCAGCATGTACGGGAGGGTCCTCTTCAAGCCCCTCCCGTATGTTGCCTTGAAGATTATGACGCAGTGCAACATTGTGCAGAAAACAACAACAAATGACTATGTCAGACACCTTCTCAGGCTTATACTGTAATGCACCGCCCATTTTATCTAAACACCTGAACCGACTTTTCAACAGTCCAAATGTCCGCTCAATAACTGACCGAGTGGATACAGCCGCGGCACCTATTATTCTCCAACATCTCCGATTTTTTTCCGAATGCCACGCACTTCACCGCACTTCACCACGTTCATGCCGCATTCTGACCGCATTCATAACGCATTCATGTTGCATTCACACCCGCGGTTGATGTGTTTATTGATAATGGTTTGGATTTAATTGGTTGCAATTCTTCGCGTATCCGCCAGATGGCAGATATTCATGAATTGTAATGTGCATGCGGTTCAGTAATGTGTCGACTCGCAGGTGTTTAACAGAATACCACAGTGGTCCATTGTAAATTGGCCTTGGGACTGAAGAAGTTACAATAATTTAACAATTTAGGCTTTTATATTAATACTAAATGTGCAGTGTCTGGTGTTCTATTGTCCTGAGAGTTCGGAGATGAGTGCACAACTGCAGTCCGTGTTCCAAAAACCCGACATAACGTACGCTTATTTAATATGGGCCGCGATCAATGCAACAGATGATAAGATGGCAATAGTTGGTCAAATGTATCAGTATTTTATCGAAAACTATGACTTTAACAAATTTTCACCAGATGCTCATGTGTGGAAGCGTGCAATAAGGAAAAAGTTATGTATCGATCCATGTTTTTTTCGTATTGATCCCGATGTTATTGGAGGGTATTGGTGTGTACCACCGGATTTTTCCCATATCTATAATCATGGAGACTTCAAAAGGCGAAAGGTCATGTTAAAACCAACTAAGAAACGTCAGTCACAGGCAAGCAAAGCGCCAGCACCAGCACCGGCTTCCAATAACGGTCCGACCGTCAGTGAAAACCTGGTGACCGACAACCCTTGCTGTCTGTCCCCGCCCGGATACCTGCAGCCTGAGCCGGATTTCGCGTACAGATTCCAGCAAGCTTGCATGTACCTAAGCGATTTCCAGCCTCATCAGCTGACTACAGGTGTAGTAGTCCCGCTTTCACCTGTCAACTACATGTATAATCAAGAATACGGGACTATCAGTGGCTCGGCGCCAGCTGATTGGCAAAGTCTATGGTGAGTAATGTTGCCGTATTTTATTCTGTTTTTGAAATATCAATTTCAATTCACAGTCAAGCGATTCTCCTGTAAGCAATATCATTGGCTGAGCAGCTTCTACAGTAGATACTGAATAATTGGTGTAAAGCTAGGCGCATGGGAACCTTCTTGAAACGCATATGCGTGTCATCACATCGACAGTAGGCGCATGCGCATGTGAACAGGAGACACCCCCCGAGAAAATTATTGGTGGGACTGACTGTGGGAACTTCTTTAGGGGACTGACTGACCATTACAGTAAAACTTTTACTTTTGTTTTTCCTCAGAAAAGAAAACTTTGTCATCTCATGCGGAAAACGGCAAATGGAGGGATTTTTTTTTTTTTCAACCAAAAGTTTTTATTGAGTGCATGGTACAATAATCACATTCTCTTCCAACCCATTGTCGTATACAAATGTATCCACAACAACTCATATTATAAGTGTACTCACAAAAGACATACTGGGGTTACGAACAGACCAACAAGACGTACCGACATACTACACCAGGGGGGAGGGAGGGTGGGGGAGGAGGGGGGGGGAGGTTGCCACCGAACGATTCCAGCTCCGCTGGGCTCCACATAGAGGTTTTGGTCTCGCTGTATCCTGGACTTCTTGGGCTTAGAGGACATCTGGTCCGCAAGATCTCACCGTGACTGCAGTCGTAGCGTTGGCTGCTGAACTCTTCTGATGTATCTTGGCCCTTGCCTATCCTTTTCTCTGCCCCTTTTATTTATCCCCTTATTTTGATAGAGTCTATGTCTCTCTGTCCTCTACCCTCCATCCAAGGAGAACGCGCCTACAACTATTATAGCAGTATATTGGAGGCATTGACCCCAATGTCATCACATCGACAGTAGGCGCATGCGCATGTGAACAGGAGACGCCCCCCGAGAAAATTATTGGTGGGACTGACTGTGGGAACTTCTTTAGGGGACTGACCATTACAGTAAAACTTTGACTTTTGTTTTTCCTCAGAAAAGAAAACTTTGTCATCTCATGCGGAAAACGGCAAATGGAGGGATTTCGATGGATAATATCGCTTTGTGTTACAATGCCTGCACATTGCTGAATCTGATTTAAAAAACCACGTACCGGAGTCTACAGTTTAGTGGCCGTTGTTATTAATTAGGATAGAATACTGTAACTGGGAGCTTCATAGAAAACCTGAAACAGTATGCTGTTGTTTTCAGAACGTATACAATACTTTTTTATACTGTATAATAAACCCGAAAAATAAAAAGTATGCATTTATTCTATATGTATTCCAGTACAAATGTGTATTCTATACCCGTACAGCATGTATTGTTTTAATACTCTTGTGATGTACTGTACAGTGCTGAGCATGCCTACAGTATACAGTGCAGTACTGTACAGTATGCCTGGACAGTACTGTACAGTATGTTCTAGAAACGAACAACAAACTAACTAACTAAATACACTCTCTACAAGCGCTAGATCCAACTGACGATGATGTGATAAGTGATATTCTACACACAAAAAAATCAGTGATAAATCAGCTGCCAAGGGGAACTACAAACAGCAGACGGTTCCAAATCTGCTAAACAAAATAAACATACAAAAGAAGTGTCCCCGGCGCTAGTGGGTTAATGTCCATAATACATAATCCAAACTGACAGTCCTGTGTTGAGAGACAGTCCAGTTCTAGAAACACTGTATTTTGTTACAGTATAAAAGGAGACAATGGAACCATTTAAAACAAATCAACATTTTGTTTATTGGTGGAGTAAGTACAAAAACATTTATTTACTATACTATTTAAAAACATTTTAAGTGTACAGCAATTCAAAACATTAACAGGTGTATGGTTAACTGCTAGTGAAAACATTTATTTACTGAAAGTCAAAACATTTACAGTAGGATGGTGTACAGAACAGTCATTCATGCCTGCATAACTCCAGTCCTCGAGGGCCGCAAACAGGCCCGGTTTTAAGGATTTCCTTAAAAAAGATTTAAAAGGATCTCAGCATGAGAATTACATGAGCGGACAACGAATTGCAGATATTCAACGCTGGTCAGCTGCTTCTGGCCTCGTTGTGCCATCAACCACCGTGTGCTATCATGCACACGGAAAGACCAAACAACGCACGAGGACACCAACGGTAACTACAGTAACGCGTAAGTATATTTATATAACTATATAAAACAGTATATCTATTATTGTTTATATTGCTGCATATTAATAGAACTATATATTGTGTAGATCTATCTCATTTTATAGTTATTTCGGTATATTTATATAACTACAGTATATAATACAGTATATCTATTATTGTTTATATTGTTGCAAATTAATAGAACTATATATTGTGTAGATCTATATAATTTTATAGTTATTTCGGTATATTTATATAACTACAGTATATAATGCAGTATATCTATTATTGTTTATATTGCTGCATATTAATAGAATTATATATTGTGTAGATCTATCTCCTTTTATAGTTATTTCGGTATATTTATATAACTACAGTATATAATACAGTATATCTATTGTTTATATTGCTGCATGTTAATAGAACTATATATTGTGTAGATCTATCTCATGTTATAGTTATTTCGGTATATTTATATAACTGCAGAATATTATACAGTATATCTATTGTTTATATTGCTGCATATTAATAGAATTATATATTGTGTAGATCTATGTAATTTTATAGTTATTTCGGTATATTTATATAACTACAGTATATAATACAGTATATCTATTGTTTATATTGCTGCATTTTATTAGAACTATATATTGTGTAGATCTATTTAATTTTATAGTTATTTCGGTATATTTATATAACTACAGTATATAATACAGTATATCTATTATTGTTTATATTGCTGCATATTAATAGAACTATATATTGTGTAGATTATCTAATTTTATACTATTTTTACTGTAAATGATGTGCTGTACTTTTGGCCTACTGCACTGTAACTTACCTGATGGTTGTTTTTCTGTACACTGTAGGGAGACAACTCTTCTGGTCGACAAAATAAGTAAAGAGAATGATGAGAAGAGTGCCTTAAGGGTCAAATACACTCTGCAGCAAAATCACAATCTCACTGTATCCGAGACCAGCATAAAGAAGATGAGACGCAGAATTGGATGGAAATATGGATGTGTGAGGTTAGTACTGGACAGTACAGGAGGTTAAAGTGTTGTTTAAGAAACTGTACTGTACCTATAAAATTATTCCTTGTCATTACAGAGCGTAGCCTATGATAAGGGACGTTAACAAGATCAAGAGAGTGGTCCAGGCCCAGGCATGGATCGACAGTGGAGAAACTTTCCAGGATTGCATCTTCACTGACAAGTCTACTGTATCGCTGGAGAGATTTGCCACCTTTGCATTCCACAAAAAAGGTCGCATATCTATGAAGCCGCGTTCAAAACACCCAGTGAAGATGCATGTGTGGGGTGCCATCTCTAGGCATGGACCAGGATGCACTGTCATCTTTGAAGGTACAGTAAAATGTATGTCACACGCTTTTGCCTTATGCACTGTACTGTACTAGTGTGCAGTTTTTTGAGCACTTTTCTTTTCTTGTTATAGGAACCATAAATAAAGCTTTCTTCCAAGAGAAAATTGTGCCTGAGATTGTGGAATATATCACACTTGAGTTCCCAGATGGTCACCGTTCCTATTAGGACAACGATCCGAAGCACACCGCGTCAACAGCGCATATTCTTGAGCGCGGTATCAACTGGGTGAAGACGCCAGCAGAATAAGTGCGGTAACCGTGTCTCATTTTTTCCCACTGTTTTTACTGTGTACTGTATCTCTTTAACTAATTGTCCTTTTTTTCCCCCTCCAATGACAGATCGCCAGACTTCAATCCTATCGAAATGATCTGGCATCAGCTGAACGACCATATCCGAGAAGTCGTGAAACCCTCCAAAAAGGATGTGTTGGCGCAAGGCATAATGAGTTTTTGGAACGATGTGCTCACCGTGGAACGATGCAATAAATATATTGACCATATTGCAACTGTGTTGCCTATTGTGATCGCGCGTAATGGGCAAGCATCAGGAAGGTAGTATGGTATAGTACTGTACTGTAGTATTGTAAGTACAGTATGATACAGGTAAGTATGGCACAGATTTTTTCTTTCCTGAGAGAGCAGCACTAGCCACCTGGTTACAAATGTATTTAACAGTAGTCACAGTATACAGTAGTTCCGGTATAGACTAGTTTGACAGTACTAACTGCATACTGTAGTCCAATATGGAGTAGCTATACAGTACACAATGCCATAATATGCACCTAACTGCTCAATTTTTTCTTTCCTGAGAGAGCAACACCAGCCACCTGGTTGCAAAGTATTTAACAGAAGTTACAGTATACAGTAATTCCAGTATAGACTAGGTTGACAGTACTATACAGCACATAATGCCATAATACAGTATGCACATAACTGCACTAATTTTTTGTTTTCTTGTCTTTTCAGAAAAAAAAGGATAGACTGGGGGAGAGGGGGGTTTCATGTGTAAAGTTTGTGAGCTGTTTGTACAGTTAAGGGTATCTAAACTGCAGTCATGATGTACACAAAACCTCCCCTCTCTCAATGAATTGCTGTACACAGAATGAGGAAGAAGATAAAGAAGGAAACATTTATATTATTATATATATATATATATATAATATTTTATTAATTACTATTATTATCAATGTGCATTATTCATGATTATCCACCGGCCCTCAATTTTCAACTGACAGAAGAACTGAATAAATACTGCATTTTGTATTATTCATGATTATTTGTATATTTGTATTTTTTGTTCCTGATAAAATAAAATAAAAATTTCTTTACATTCATGATAATCATAATCATTGACCCCCCCCCCCTACACCAAAGAAAAAGAAAGAATGACAAAAAGTGGTAACTTACTGCATCAAAAATGTGAATCAGATTATGGTTTTTTTAACTCTCAATTTCACAGTGCTGTGCAAATCAGATTTACATATCAAATTCGAGAAGGGATTATCACAAGCGTTACCGTAAACAAAGCCTCACAGGGTTGGGGGGGTGGATGGGTGAGTCATGCGCAGTAATCATCATCTAGCTCCCTTCCCAAAGAGGATTACAGAGAGGTGACTAAAAGCCAACAATAGGAAAATTAATGAATGGTTTTGAGTATTATACGCAGGCTCAGAGAGGTGACATATTTTCAAAAGGCAGGTCATCATAATAATTTGATCCCTACACCCCCAAATACCTAAAAAGCACACAAATCAACCATGTGCAGTCAAACGCACAGTGTTGCAGTCAAAAGCTACAGCACAGATTGATTATTGAAATATCAAGATGGTGTAGGCAAGCTTGTGGAGAAAATAAAAATAAAAAATGAGGAGAAAAATATATATATATTTTTTTTTGGTCACTCACTCGTGAACTTCGCAAGCAAGCAGTGGTGAAGTTACAGACGCGTGCGCAGTAATCATCAGCTATCAAGCAGGAATGTGATTGAAACCAGAAAGACACACATTCAAAGGAATGGTGTGGGAGAGGTGTACTGTACTGTAGATAAGATAAGAAGTTGAAATACTGCAGTGCAGTAAATTAGCCTGTGTGTGTGTGGGGGCGAGTGAGGGGAGAGCGCTGTATATGCCGAAATGTGATACTGTTACAGTACACGCCTATGCGTTTCAACAATTTTCAAATAAGACATATAGCAGTGCACATGCATGTATAAATATGCAAATTTACAATTACTGCGCGCGCACACGCAGACTGTGTACTGACGTACTGTAGGTTGAACTGCTAAAGTATTAGACTTTGCAGACAACAGCTCGCGAACGCCCCCTTGAGTTTTTAGATGGTAATGCAGTATTGCAGACAGCGCTAATAAAATGCTAATATTTCAAGCGCAAAAATACCGCAATATATTCCGGAAAAAAAAAACATACTGCATCTGCCCACGGTTATCAGAGTTGCGCCGCTACAGCCACACTAGGATAAAGGCGGCCGCAGCTGTATGTGTGCAACATTATATTTCTTCTCTGCAGTTGATTGCGGGTTAGCCAGTGGTGTCAAAAGCCACGGTCGTATACTGTAACCTGAGTCACCTAGAATAGAGCGTTAAAATTAATTTTTACACTATACAATGTAGTCATGTTCTAAAAAATATGTTTTTGATATAATTGTGACAAATATTGAAACAAAAACATATATGACATGTGATCTGATTGTCCATGTCTGAGATGCTCATCAAACATGCACATATATTATATCAAAACAGTAAACACATATTTCAATAATATTCACTTACACATCCATGTTTTTGTTAATGAAAAATAGCTTTATGTGATGATACCGATGTTGTATTAAAAGATGGCAAATCATATATTTCAAGTAAGACATAGATTGATGGCCACTTGTGTTATTGTGTGTGTGGGGGGGGGGGGGGAGTACATATTAGCAAATATGTATTTAATCACAAATTATTATAAATACAATCAGAAAAATGCACAGTAACTATGTTTGTGGTTATTTGCCAATATGAAACACTATACATGTCATATTAATCATAATGTTACATGTCACCAAATTAGACATGATGAAATATGTATGTTACCACTTCATAGTCTTATACTTCATAATAAGTACTCACCCACCAGCCAACCATGCCCAAAATAAACATTTTCAAAGGCATTGAAAACTGATGAGTTCCTTAGTATCGAGGAATCATGGCTGGAGCCACAGAATCTGGCTACCACATTCATAATCTTCATAGTGGCATCGCATACAACCTGCACATTCAGGGAATGATAGTGCTTTCTATTCCGGTATGCATGCTCACTCTGACAAGGCGGGATTAAGGCAACATGGGTGCAATTGATTACACCCATCACACATGGCACTCCGGCTATGGTATAAAAGCCATTTCTGACTTCCAGCCACTCTGTCTGCACTCTAGCAAAATGAATACAATTCCTAGCGCGTCTTGTCAGTGCACGTAGAAACTGGCTAACGGCCCGCGAGAATGATGACTGCGAGACCCTGCCCACTATGCCCACAGTTGTCTGAAAAGACGCAGAAGCCAGAAAATGTAATGAGCACAGCATTTTAACAAGACCAGGGACTGCACGACCTCTGACTGTTACACTGTCCAAATCTTATCTTATGTCTTCATAAAGAGCTAAGATTGCTGTTGAACTCAATCTATAACGACTTATAATCTCCTCCTCACTCAGCCCATCTAAAATTGTTCTTTCCCGGTACACACGTGGATGGCCTGGCAGCACCTCTCTTCTCAATCCTCTCCTCTCCCCCTCCTATCCCTTTCCTGTCCCTCTCCTCTCCCTCTCACATCCTGTCTATCTTCTCCCTCCAGCAAAATAAGCCTCCGCCTTCTCCTGAACAAACGTCTCATTTGCATCTTCATCTCCACGTCACAGTGAGTGTTGATTGTTCCTCCTTTAAATACATATGTGATTAGGTCACGTGACTGAAATAAATGAAAGTTGTGTAAAAATATATTTGCATTGTACTCTGAGATTCGTGTTTACAAACAATGAGTAAGTGTTAATTAGCAGTTACAAAGATCGCTAGATAATCATGTGAAATGTATACAAAATAAACTACACCATTGTTTCCAACAAGTAAACAAGATATTTGAAATGCATCAAAATTTTATGTACACAAGTGTGTGCAATAAGATTTGGGAACATGAATGTTGATAAATTAATTGAAGCATATTGACGTATTAAGGTGTTTAGTAAGAATCTCTTTATAACGTAACACACATGTTTGGGGTGAAAGAAATATCCGTCAATACAATCAATATGTAGAATGCAAAGTGATTCTTTACAAACTAGATATATCCTTTGTCATGTCATTGGTGGCTGAAGCAGAGTTTTAACATGTAAGTCTTGCACTGCATTGTGTCCAATGTATTCATAGAATGTTAATGAGTTGTACACAATTAGTTATACAATTGGTTCCGTGCTAGAGAGAGGGCGGGCCTACAAAATATGTCAACATTAACAATATGCATAATGTGTGACTTGAATCATGCTTTTAACATTATAAACATTATGAAATAAATAGCAACATTTCCGACACGAGCGTTGTTATTATTTCAGTTATTATTACAAATTATTTTAGGTAAAGGAATTATATCACTGTTTATGTTGACAAACATGATTCATCTTATCTGAAGTGTTCCTTTAAGAGACTATCCCTAGACTCACCATAACAGAAACATTGAGTTACTCCGTAAATAATCTTAACATTAACAACTCATATTCTAAAACATACTAAACGTACGCAGTGACACTATTATGTCAATAAGCTCAACTCTTGAATGTAACAAATAATATCTTTGGTAAGACCACAGAAGCAATAATCCAAAGTAATATGTCTTAGCTCCATTGACAGCATGCTTCAAACATATATTTCAACAATGGCGTTCTCCCCAAAGCCTCTGTCACATGGTCTTCATCGTGGCATCCGGACAAGGGTGAGTGCAATATGTATTTAATGTATTGTATTGTATATTAAATGGGCAAATGCACTATTATCCATTTTTGGATAATAGTCATTGTGCCCATTACTATACTGTATGTGTTAGGAGGGGGGGGGGGAGTTATTTCTTTATAAGTATGTATGTGTTTTGACATTAATTTGGGGGGGCACAGAATTGGTACTGCAGGTAACACCCGAGGGCCCCTGCCGGCCTATAGTATCATTGATATGCATATATGTGTATGTTAGGGGGGTATAGGGGTTGTTGGTTTTTTTTATATATATTTATTTAGTGTGGGCTGTTGTGTGTGTATTTTTTTTATACATATATATATATACATGTATTTATATATATATTTATTTAGTGTGGGCTGTTGTGTGTGTATTTTTTTTATTGTGGGTAGCGGGGGTGGCCGAAGTGGGTATTAGCCCCAATGGTGGTTTGTTTAGGGCTGCGGGTGGGTAGCGGGAGGGCTTAACCCCTTCATGACCGTAGCGGTATTAACCGCTAAGGTCATGAAGGGGTTAAATGCACCCGCAAACCCCCCTGCACGCCCTAAACAACCACCAAGGGCCAAATACCCCCTTCACCCACCCCCGCTACCCACAATAAACCTGGCATGGCTGGTTAACCCCTTCATTTTTCCTGCCTCGGATGCATGCCGGGGGGCTCCAATGCTGGTATTAATGGTATCAGCTCCGGAGACCTCCGGCATCAATCCCAGGCAGGAAAAAGGCCTGATTTTTTCTAAGTGCCGTTCCGCCGCTCATCTGCAGCCTCTCCGCCGCAACTTGCCAACTTTTTGGGGCCAGACGGATTGGCGTGAAAATCTCAATTCTAGAGCGGCGCTAAGCTACTCGCCACTACTAGAATTGAGCAGGTATGGCTAAATGAAGGCGGGAAAAACGTGGTGTTTTTTTTGCTTTTCGCCAAGTTTTCTGCCCTTACTAAATCAGGGTATGCATTTTTGGCGCAAAACGGGCGAAAAGTGACTTTGCGCTGCTTACTGCATGACCCCCTTATTCTCTGAAGGGCAGACTTTCCTAGCTTCAAAATTAAGCCTGTTGCTCTACTCTTTGGAACAGTGCAACTTTAAAGAGCCCGCCCTCGCGTCATCGAATCACAAGCCACAAGATGGTCATCGTCATCGTCATTGCGTCATCGAGCCACAAGATGGTCTGGTTCTCTGACTCAGTCATCTCCATACATAAACTCCGCTAAGCTTTTATTAGCATGGAGGTACTGCTGCGACACACTTTATTCGAGCAAATACCCAGTATGTACCTGGCAGATACCTGGAATGCGCCGCTCCTCACCTCAGACAAGCCCCGTTGCGTTTGCCTTCCCAGCCATGGTTCATGCCTGGCTGACGGGCGGCTGATCTGTTAAATGATAATGATTAGGATTTAATAGGCTGCAATGCTTCGCGTGTCTACCAGATGGCATAAATTCATGAATTGTAATGCAGTATATATATATATATACTGTGCAGTATTGCAGCCAGCGGGAATAAAATGCTTCAATCCCTGCCTGGAAAATAATGCAATGCACTCGGGCAGAAAACAGTCACAAACCTCAATACACCCGAGTATACCCGAATTCGTGGGACTAGCCGAGCTCGAATAAAGTGTGTCGCCAGTGTAGGAGGACCGATCAATCAGAGTATGGGAACCCTATCCCACTAGCCAATAGAAACAGGGGCTTATCTCTTGGCTGAGGTCAGAGGACGAGGCATGCCAAGCCAGCTCAAAAAGCCGGGTGAGCGGGAAATATGATTTAGCCAATGGGAGAAGCGCCCACACGCAAACTCATTGCCACCCGCTGGGCAGGCTCCACCAAGTCTGACATATACAAAAGGTGTCTCCAATGGTGTCTTTTGTTCTCCAGACCTGCCAATTTCCCCTTCCTCACCCACCAATGGTATTCTCACCTCTGTACATCCTCGCCTCTTTGAAGTATGGACTCTATACATACATGCCAGCATTTATGCAGATGCCCTGGCTGACTGTATAGCGACTTATAACAAATGTATAAAACATAATAAAGTACTGTATGGACTTTGGGGAAACTTATACTTAAAAGGGAAATGGGGTTGGGATTTTCGGGCTCAAAACTAAGGAGTGGGGGACACTGGGTTGCCCCGATGTAATAAACCACGAGCACAGGCAAATCATGCCTGCCCGCTGGGGAGAATTAAAGACTACTGGTAACTTTGGCCCTCGAACTCTGCACACAAAATAATTGTATTTCTACCCAAATACCCCACCTAAAAATTACACATACGGAATTTCACAGTTCTAGGGCCAAGAGAACATGAAAACAGAAAAAAGAAGGGGTCACTTTATTTTTCACATGAATAATCCCTGGTCCTTGGCTTAGCGTGCTATTTAGCTGCCAGGGATCCCATGGTTTCAGGGGTAACCAGAAGGCTTAACCTTTATTGTATAGCCTAGTTACCCCCTCCTGTCACAGAAATTGATAGAGATAGATGCTTATAATAAGAGGAAACACTATTGTGATGGTGGGGGTATCCAGCTTTCATAATAAAGGTTAAGTCCGGCTTGTTACCCCTAAAAACCATGTGTGTTTTGTACCTCTTATCCAACATAGATACAGAACTGGGACTTCGGGACCGAGATTTTAATAGTGGATACTGGGGGCAAAAAGTATTAAAATGTGCATAAAATGTTTTGGAGCAACATTACCGGTTGTCCCATACTTTTACCCGCAAATCATGTCTGATTTGTGACTATGCATGTGCACATTAATACCTCTACTGTATGTTTCCCCTAGGAAATATTGTTTTCCCCGCCAGCAAAAAAAAATGTTATCCTTTAAAAACCCCAGCCCCAGTTAGAGAAAGAAATGTACTTTTAAAATGTGTATTCATCACTATTCAGGTATATAAAGTGAATGTTGCACACCTAGAAAAATTGTTAGAATGATACAATTACCGGTGCTCCCATGCTTTAAAGAAAGCCTGTTTCCAGTCCTAGATCAGTAGCAGAAGGAACACAGGGCACAACGGATTTTGAAAATCTAAACTGGGATTCTAGTCCCCGTTACTTTAACCGGTGATAGCTTTCATACCACCGCACAGGCCTTTCTGGTTTCCGGGTCAGGGGGTAATTTCATCGATCAGGGGTTCGCTGAAAGGAACACAATTCCCTTGGTACACAAGAAGCATCCAGTCGGACTGGAGGCCATTGATGGCCGCCCACTACAACCGGCATTTTTTTCCCCTGCAAACCGTTCATTTCTACTTGTGGACAGTAGAGGATCACACGGAGAGGATCCAGCTGACACCATCCATATCCCTGCGGTTGACGTTATCTTTGGACTCCCCTAGCTCCAGGTACACAACCCATGATAATACTGGAAAGACTCAGAGCCCTTCCAATGGAGTTCTCACTGCTCGTAAAATTGCTCTGTTGTCATGGGAGAGGGGTTTGGGCCCGGTATTAAAGGGGCTGCACCCCATATGGCCATCCCCTGACCTCACTTGGAGTCAAGGGGTTAACTGGACTGTGGTCCAGTAATGTGTGTTTACCCTGCTTCAGCACCCAAATGTGTATTCCCCTGTAACAATGTATTTCCCCCATTCCAGTGTCTGCACCAACACTCACACTGGGATCCATGCGGGAGGAGAAGGGTTAATAGTTAGGAAGTGATTGTAGCCCTTTGTACCATTTTCCCACCTTTGCAGGCTCCATTTTGCAGTTTCCCATAGGCCGCCATGGCAGCTCCATACAATCCTATGGGGATTCCGGCGATTTGGGCCTGATATCAGAGAAGACCTGCAGGTGGTGCCCGAGAGGAGGAGCGGCAGTACCCCATTGTAAGTCAATGGAGCCATTTATTTCAATGGGGATTCCTCGACGCCGACCTCCAGGAACGGGTTAGCAGCCATCCAAACCGCAGATCGCAGAAGCGGATACATTATCTAAAAAAGAGCTTTTGATCACACTAGTTCAAGTTCAAATACAATTGGCGTGGGAAACTTAGGTTCTAGGGCACCCAGGAATAAAATTCTTTTTGCCCCTAGACCCTAGGAACCCCCACAATCGACCACCACCGGGTCCGAGAATTAAGGACCACGCTCGCCACGAGGGTCACGCCATTGACTCTAATGGTAGCGGAGGTCCCATTGAATCCTATGGCGGCGCCGTCCCATGCATTTCCTATGGAGGCGCCGGCCATATTGATTCTAATGGAGGAAAGCCGCGTGGCTTTGAAACGACTAAATCCGAAAGTGTGTAAAGGTAAAACCTATATCTCCAGTTCTGTGAGTACCAGAGGGCTGGGATTTTGGTCGCATGTAGTCACTGCTCCGGCATGACTGCATGGCCATTTCCAGCCCTCTCCGATCAAACAGACGGAGTATGGGCAAATGTGAAAATTGTGGTTTTCCCATTGACTTCAATGGCGGAGTTGATCCATTGAAAGCCTATAGCGGTGGAGCCCATTGATTTCAATGGGAGAGTGAAACGCAGAGAATTCTTTGAATTTATAGCGGAGAATCCTGCATTACATTTAATAGGGGAGTTTAACTGACTTTTGGTATCTCCGGTTCGTGGGTCATGGAAGGCTGATATTTGGCCACTATGGCAAAGGTCCTCCGGCATGAGGACCTGGCAAATTTCAGCCCGCTCAGACCCACAGAACGGATTATTTTAATATGTGTAGATATTAAAGAATATACTGTTTTGCAAGGCTGGTATAAAAGCCTGGGAAAGTTACTGGCTCTGCTTTATGTTAATGTTCAGGAGGGCGACTCTCTGTCTACAACAGCCCCCCTGATCAAAGATGACCACTCTGATTGTGTACAATAGGGCGGAGAAACGCAGAGCCTGAGTGGTCTGTAAGTGCCTTAATTCACACTTACAGACAAAAGGGGTTTCCTGACCAGATACAAGTCTGGTAGACATTCAGGCACCCACTGTTAGGGTATGGGACTGAAACTCCATATAAACGAGTGTAAGCCCTATACCCAGTGTCTTTCGTGATGTCTTCATTTGGACCTGTATTGCAGAATGAATTGACAATCCTGTACCTGATTGCTTCATTGTCCAACACTTAAGTAAGTGCTATTTCTTGTCTGTTATTTGTATCATCTTGTGTGTTCTCCTTCTTTAAGGAATAAACTATATTTATTATATCTAAGTCGTGTTCAATTCAACCCAGATATTTGGTGTATATTACATCCTATCACAAGTTACCGTGACATCCGTCTCTGCCAAAAAATTATGTGGGGTTTTGGTACCAGAAGACGTGAAGACACATTTACCTGAGATCTACGCCGGTTTCCAGGACGTCTTTAATAAAGCACAATCTGAGGAGCTACCACCCCACCAGTCATTTGATTGCCACATCGATCTGCTGCACAGCTCTATGCCCCCGAGGGGATGCTGCTACCCACTCTCTCCTCCAGAAACCAAGGCTATGGGGGAATATATTCTTGAGAATCTACAGAGGGGATTTATTCGCAAATCCTCATCTCCCACAGGAGCAGGGTTCATCTTTGTAAAGAAGAAGGACGGGTCCTTCAGACCCTGCATCGACTATCGGGCCTTACAAGATCACAATAAAGAATCGGTATCCTCTACGTTAATTTCCGAACTCTTTGACAGACTGCAGGGAGCCAGCATCTTCACCAAGCTAGATTTACGAGGAGCTTACAATCTGGTAAGAATCCGCAAGGGCGACGAGTGGAAGACGGCCTTAAACCCACGGGACAGACATTACGAGTACCTCGTCATGCCATTCGGCGTCTGCAAAGCTCCAGCAGTTTTGCAGGATTGCGTTAATTAAATTTTCACGTACCTTCTTGATCAATCCATTATAGTCTACCTGGAAGATATATTGATCTTCTCCAAGTCTATACAGGAACATTCTGGCCATGTTAAACAGGTACTTCTGCACCTACAAAAAAAACACCTATTCACTAAATTAGAGAAGTGTCAATACCATCAAACTACAACAGCCTTCTTGAGTTATATCATCTCTGATACCGGTCTCGCCATGGATCCAGCCAAGGTGAAAGCGGTTCTAGATTAGCCTCACCTCATGACACTGAAAGCCATACAATGCTTCCTAGGTTTCACCAATTATTACCAGATTCATCCAGAACTTCTCCTCTGTGGAAGAGCCGATTTTGGCACTAACACAAAAATGTGCGGATCACGCTTCCTGGTCCCCTGCCGCTGCCCAAGCATTCGACAGGCTGAAAACAGCTTTCGTCTCTGCACCCATCCTCATACACCAAGATGTAAATGTTGAGAGTCAAATTGAATACGAAGTGTGGCAGATACTTGACACTCATAACTCCAGAGGATCGATTCAATATCTGGTTGATTGGAAGCGGTATGTCCTGAGTAAAGGAGCTTGGTGAAGTCTCAGGATCTTCATGCTCCAGCTCTAGTCAAGGCGTTCCATCGTCGCCAGCCAGCCAGAAAAACCAGGACCTGATCACCCCGGAGTTCAACCATGAAGGGGGGATACTATAAGGGTTCTGTCTGAATATCCAGGAAGTGACATCATCTGGTCCGAAGCTACCACGGCCATCCTGCTTCCTGGCAATCCTGCCCTTTCACCCTGATAGTAATCAGACTCTCTTTGGCTCTCATTGCCAGCAGCTGCCTCTGGCCTTAGATAGCAGGCAGTTGCTGCTAGTATTTGATTGTGCAAAGTACTGGTTACCCTGTCCTGTCTGAGTTCCCTCTTGCTTTTGTTTTGCCTGCTGCCTGTCTTGACCTTGGAACTGAATTGGACTACCCTTTGCCTGCCTCCAGCCTCGACCTTGGAATGGGACCTGATTACCCCTGCATCCCAGGCCTCTGATCCCAGGCAAAGGCAAAGCACACCCACTTCCAGAAGCACACCCGCTTCCAGCACACACGCTTGCATTGAGATGGTGCCAGACATCACCTTGCGCAACCGTACCGAGAAAGTCAGGGAGAAATACAAGGTTTCAAGTGCTGGTATAACCCAGAAATATTCCCTGTACATCTTCAAATACCACGTCAGCTCTGAGATGTACAGCAGGTGGACCCACAACATTAATTATGAAGGGAATAGAATAAAAAAGACTCTGCCAGAAAATATAAGGGGAGCAATTTTTGCGGAAGTGCTGCAGTATTTTACTATTACCGATCATTTATTGAGAACAGTGAGAGATATCATCAATGGCATTTTGAGGCATGTAAGGGCTCGTCCCTGGATGGACAGACTGATGGGGATGCTGCTTGATTCAAAAGTTATAAAATATTGTTTAAAAAACAAAGTTGATTGTTTTAAATTTTTTCATTGTGTCACCTTTTATAAATCATAAGTATAACATTTCACATAGTGGTTGGTTAAAATCAGTCAGTCCCTCATGAAGGCTACAAGAATTTGGCTCAGGGTGGGGGGGGGCTGTTGATAAGTGGTTGGTTGCATTGCCGTTTTGTACGAATTAATGTGTTTGGAGGAGGATTCGTTCCACAGTAAGGGCTTATCAGCCCACAAGAATTTTAATGAATGACTCGGAGGGGAATGTGTGGTGTCTCTTGTTCACATACAAGCATGCACCTCAATGTGATGACACGCATAATTTCTGCGTTTCAACAAGGTTCCAATGGGACATACACGCATGCGCCTAAATGTAAGAACACGCTCGGGTAGATTAAACTACTGTATTAAACAAATCCACAAATCCACATTTCAAATGAATGGTTTGGCCTTGTGTGTGTGTGGGGAAGGGGGAGGGGGAGAGGATTTATGCTGGATTATTAGTTCAAAGAAATATCATAATGTTTTGAACCCCACACCCCAAAATAAAAATCGCAGTACTATGCCATTCACCTCATAAAGTACGTACAGTACATGAATAGTGTAGAATTAAATAACACTGTACAACTGTACATATACTATACTGTAGAAAAAATACATTCTGTACTGTATAGAATAAAAGATTATAACTTTTTATTTTGGGGGTTTCTTATACAGTAAGAGTTAATTAAACGTGCAAGTGTACTGTATTAAAGTACTGTATGTAAAAAAGTATTGAATATGAAAACAGCAGCATACTGTTTAAGGTTTTCTAAAAAGCTCATAATTATTCTATCCTAATCAATAAAAATTGCACTGTCACTAAATTGTTGCCTCCAGTACTTGGATTTTTAAATCAAATTCATCAATGCGCAAGCAACGTTTCAAAAAAGTGATATTATATTGTAAGTCCATCGAAATCCCTCCATTTGCCGTTCTCCGCTTGATGTCAAAGTTAATTTTCTGAGGAAAAATAAAATATTATATATTTCCGTTATTGCTGCTGTTTCATTGTTTTGTTGTTCAAAATTTATAAAATAATGTTTTTACTCCAATTTTTTTAAGAAGTTGCATTTTTAAAATTGTTTCATTTTGTCACATTTTATAAAACATACTGTACAGTACAGTACTGTAAGTATCGTATAACATTTCACATAATGGTTCCTTCAAGAAGGTACTGTACTACCATGAGACATACACGCATGCGCCTAGCTGTCCACCAATTGTTAAGTATCTACTGTAGAAACTGCCCAGCCAATCATATTGCTGGATTACATTTTCTAAAATGGTTAATAAAATAATAGAACTAAATAACCATGAGCAAAGCGATTGATTACAAGAGAACAGACCGATCTGCAATAACTAATCACTTGTCTGTGTGTGTATAATGTATTGATATTAAAAAATTAGAAAAAAATACGGCAGCTTGAACTGCAGCTAGTGTAAGTACCGTAACACACGTATTCTAGTGTATTGTAATACAGGTAGTGTACTGTAATACAGGTAGTTAATTTAATAAATGATACTGTATTTACCTTTATTATAGACTTTGCCAAATAGGTGGCGATGACCCACTGTCAGTCCCATAGTCTTCATTATACACGTAGTTGACAGGTGACAGCGGGCCTGCTGCACCAGTAGTTGACAGCTGATAAAGCTGGAAATCTTTTTGGTACATGCAAGCTTGCTGGTATCCTGCGATTAATGTCCATACGGTTTCTTTTAATTTGGTTAAGAGGTGTTTTATATTTGCACCTTTATATGGGGGTCCTGTGAGGTTTTACTCTGACACTCATAGGTTAACTAGGACAAGCTGTGATAATATTGTTTATCTCTTGTCTTTTATAATATATTTTATACATTTTTAAAGTATGGACAAATGGTGTAACTGTGAGGAGCTTAGAGTTAAACAGCTCTGAACATTTTTATGTTTACATATAAATTTGTTGTAATATGACTAAATAATAGTCATTGTTCTGGTTCATTTTTAATTTGTTTATTTAATAGGTGTTATTTTGAATTAATTATAGTTTATTATTTTTAGTCCTGTTTATGTTTTTGTAATTGTTTTTGTACTTATTATCATTCTTATATTCATTAATAGCAATTTGGTATATTGTTAATTTTTATGTATGTCATTTTGTATGGGTGCAGTTGATTGGATGGCTGATAGCCTGCAACAAGACAAGGTTCTCTATTGGTTAATTTAGGAACCAGGGGAGGTATATTAGTGCCTCTCTGAGAGCCTATGGCCAAGCCCTGATGAAGTGTCATGTGACACAAAACGCGTTGGTGACGTCATTACGCAGCGACGCACGGACGTGACGACGGTCAGTTTGTGTTGCTGTAGGAGCCCAGCCTGCCACGAGGAGCACAAGGAAGTACTTTAGTGCTTAAGGTCTGTTTTTTTCTAACATCTAGCTTTCCTAGCACTTCTTCCTCCCTGTTACAACTAGGGTTTGTGCATTTGGATGTTTACATCCCTCATTCCTAGGTGGCTAGGGCTCTGGTGCAATTTATTTGTGTCATTATAGACAAGGTTAATTATTATATTACATATTGTTGAATTATGTGTATTTTTGTATGATGAAATATTTTTCTTGAAAAAAATATATGTATTAATTTTGGCTTCTTTTGGTTTCATTTTCATGAGCTCCTATTTTTGTTTTCTGTATTGCTGAGTATGCCCCGCTGATCACGGGAGATTGGGAGCTGCGGGGTGACGTCGGGTAGCTGAGAGGGGGGTCGTTTGGAGAGACAAATAGCTCAATATGTACCATTAGAGAAGCTCAAATGTATGAATAGTTAAACAGCCAGTGTTTACATTGACTTTGTCTGAGTTGAACAGACGACTCATCACTTGAGCTACTTGCAAAACTGTGTTACTGCATGTGTTTTTGTTACACTGTATATAGTCCTCCAGCTACAATAGTGAGGGCTCCGGGCACAAGTCGTTGTCATAACACACCTTAGCAGATAATACTTACCTGCTAATTTGTCGGACTCTCAGCACTGGATATACATAGTTTATATACATGGATCATGTTTTGAGCTGCTCTAATGGTACATATTGAGATATTTGCACATCCATATTGCTTAATATGTTTACGTCACACACTGCATCCACCATTTGAGTATATTCACCTACCCTATTACTCAACTGTGTACATACTTACCTGCCCTGCCGAAGTGTATAGAGAGAGCCTATAATTCAAGAGGAACATTTATCCCTTTTGTTTAACCCTTACCTCCACCTTTATTTTAATTCGCCATTAACATAGTATTATTCCACATGAGGACCATTTATTTTATTTGAGGATTTCTCCAATTAAAATTGTTTTTTAACCTAACTCCAATTTACAAATCATTAAGATCCTCTGTCTCCATCAGGTTCTATATAGGATTATCCACATCAGTATCACAAGCCGCCGAGTGCTCCCAACATAGGGGTTCTTTATCTCTTTGTTTCTGTTCCGTATTTCCCCTGGTCGCAGCACCTGTGTCATTGGCAGTAGCGAGGGTCCCCTTCACCCCTTCCCCCCTCCCCTTCCCTTACCCTGGTTATGCATTATGAAAAAAACACGGATCGCTACTTTACTTTTTCCTTATTGCACGCTTCCACACACAAGCATCAGGTAAAAATTTGTAAAAGTCATAATTTGAGAAAAAATAGATACATTTCACCAACTGTGGCCATTTTATCAGCTGCGGCATTAATTGCAATAAACCATATATGTAAATAGGTACAGTTGGGTTTTTTGCACACTGTTGCAGGGTACACGCAACAACACACATGGGTTCTTTGGATAAGGCTTATTTATTTGAGCCTTAAACATACAGCACACCAAAAACAAATAGTTTCTCATCAGCAAACAAAAGAAATAGCTTCTTCCTCAGCAGACAAAACAAAATAGCTTCTTTTTAGCAGACAGAACAAAATAGCTTCTCTTTAGCAGACGAAACAAAAATAAGGCAGGTTCTCTTTTGTATGTAGGAGACAGACAGTTCATCACACATGTACTTTGCAACACAGACCTTACAGCAGTAATCTCTTCAGCATTTTCAGTCCTGTCTCCTCACCAGCAATCCTGCATGTGTGTAAAGAGTGGGGTTTTAACACCTTGATTATTGTCACGCCTGTATGCCCGCAGACCTGGCTAGACCTCAGTACTGAGGTGGGAACGGTATGATACCACACACCCACAGCAGTGGGAGCAAGCCCGGAGTGTGGTATGGCGTTGCTGGGCCTGTTGGAAGAGTTGTTAGTTTATACTTGCAACGCTTGGGGATGTCAGTAAAAATAGTCGTGTCCGTGTGCCAATGTTCAGGAGTCCAGAGGTTAGAATCGTCAGAGTATAAGCCAGGTCCTAGGTAGCCAGAGGTAAGCGAAGTAGTATGCGTAGCAGGGTTCAAAGGGATACCAGAGAGCAGGGTAGTCCAGGACAAGCAGGGGTCAAAGCCAGGGAAATCCAAGATAACACAGGAGCAGGAAACAACAGGAACACAGAGGGTGCACAGCATAGGTCAGGTACACACAGGGAAACAGGAACTAAGCAGAGTGAGGAAGAGGTGGACAGACAGGGGTTATAAAGGAGGGCATACCAATAGGAGAGAGGGGAGGAGTAGAGAGACAAGTGGGAGATGACAGGGATAGGACAGGGAGAGAAGAGGAGGAGACAGAAGGGACAGTCAGGGGAATGGCCTGGAGGGTTGGGAGGCGGAGCCATGGGGAACATGATAAGAAGAGCAGGTGCGCGCGAACTCTGTAAGCTGGGGATGCGTGCGCACAAGTTGCAACACAGAGAGGGACTGCACGGAGCAAGGGAAGGACGCAGGAGGAGTACGAAGCCCAGAGAAGGGGAACATGCGCGTGACCTGCGACCGCAAGACGGCATGCAGAGGCAGAAAGGAGGGAGCAGGTGGGTCAGGGAGAACAGTGGAGGAGCGTGTGCGCTTGCCCTTCGTGGGCTGAGGGAGCGCACGCACCGGATGTCTCACCAAGCACGCGGAATGGAGCGCCGCGGGCACCACGCAGGGAGGAGGCTATGGGACGGATGCCACCACAGGGGAAGGTAATGCGGGCACCGCGGGAGAGAGGGAGCGGGGAGGATCATAGGAGGGACTCAGGGACCGCATGGGTATGTGAGACCTGCGGGGAACGCACTGTGGCAAGGGGAGAGAGGTGGAAGGCAATGGAGAGGAGTGGGAAGGAGTAGAAGGGGCAACAGGAGATGGGAGAGAGGGACAAGGAGGGGAAGGAATCTCCTGAGTCATCACAGTATCACCCCTTGAGGATCAATCTCCGAGTGATCCAACCACGGCTTGAGGGGAAATTTCTGATGAAATAGAGAAAGTAGCCTTGGGGCGTGGATGTGATGTGCAGGTACCCAGGAACGTTCCTCAGGCCCGTAGCCCTTCCAGTGTACCAAAAACTGCAGTCTATTTTTAGACAGATGAGAGTCGATGAGAGACTCTATTTCGTACTCCTGTTGGCCCAGGGTGGACACTGGATTGGGTCTCCGAGAGGGGTCCGGGAAATGGGGACTGGGAATTAATTCTTTAAGGAGGGAAACATGGAACACGGACGGAACCTTCATTGTGGGAGGAAGATCGAGACGATAGGCTACTGGATTAACCTTCTCTAAGATTTTGAATGGTCCCAAGAATCTAGGGGACAGTTTGGGTGAAAGGGTTTTGAGCCTAATATTTTTGGAAGACAGCCACACCAGATCACCAGGTTTGAAGGAAGGACCCCTTTGACGGTGGCGTTCTGCCTTGGTTTTTTGTTTGGCAACCGCAGACTTCAAAGACTTGAGGATTTTTTTCCAGGATTCTTGTAAGTTGGTGATATGAGAGTCGGCTGCAGGAACACCAGAAGGAGAAGGTGAGAGAGGGAGACTACTGGGGTGGAAGCCACAGTTGATAAAGAAAGGAGACTCCTGAGTAGACTCGTTCCTCAAGGAATTTATGGCAAATTCGGCCCATGGTAAAAGATCCACCCAGTTATCTTGTGAGTCCGAAATGAAGCATCTTAGATACTGTTCAAGAGTTTGGTTCATCCTTTCAGTTTGACCGTTGGTTTGTGGATGTTATCCAGAGGAAAACAAGAGAGAGATACCCAATCTTTGGGAGAAGGCCTGCCAGAATTTTGAGATGAACTGAGACCCACGATCCGAGACAATAGAAATTGGGACGCCATGCAACCTGAAGATCTCTTTGGAGAAGACGTCTGCCAAGGTGGCAGAGTTGGGAAGACCCTTGAGGGGAACAAAGTGTGCCTGCTTCGAAAACCTGTCAACCACGACCAAAATAGTGTTCATCCCTTTGGAAACAGGCAGCTCAACAATAAAGTCCATCAAAATGTGTTTCCAGGGTTATTCAGGGATTGGAAGTGGTAGAAGAAGTCCAGAAGGTTTATGATGCAGAGTTTTACTCTGGGCACATACACTGGCGACACACTTTATTCGAGCTCGGCTAGTCCCACGAATTCGGGTATACCCGGGTGTATTGAGGTTTGTTTTCTGCCCGAGTGCATTGAGGTATTTTCCAGGCAGGGATTGAAGCATTTTATTCCCGCTGGCTGCAATACTGCACAGTATATATATATATACTGCATTACAATTCATGAATTTATGCCATCTGGTAGACACGCAAAGCATTGCAGCCTAATAAATCCTAATCATTATCATTTAACAGATCAGCCGCCCATCAGCCAGGCATGAACCCAGGCTGGGAAGGCAAACGCAATGGGGCTTGTCAGAGGTGAGGAGCGGCGCATTCCAGGTATCTGCCAGGTACATACTGGGTATTTGCTCGAATAAAGTGTGTCGGTGCAGTACAGGACAGGAGGAGGTAAATTCGAGAATGTCTTGATTCATCTTAGGCCACCAAAAAGTCAGTTTATTAAGATCTGCCGTCCTTTTGAAGCCTGGATGAACAACTGCCCTAGAGGAATGACCCCAAAGTAACACTTTATGGCGAAAACGTTGAGCAGCGTAGAGATGTCCTTCTGGTACCCTGAACCTGCTGGGAATATGCGCTTGTGCCTTGTTGATCTCTTCCAACACATCGAAGTTGTTAGCAGAAATTATGCACTTGGCCGGGAGAATAGGTTCCGAAATTTCTTTAGCTTCAGTCTCAGAGGCAAACTGACGAGAAAAGGCGTCCGCTTTAACATTTTTGGTCCCAGGTATATACGAGATGGTGTAGTGGAAGCGGGAAAAAAGAGTGACCAGCGAGCTTGGCGGGAGCCTAGGCGACGAGCCCCCTCAATATATAACAAACTTTTGTGGTCAGTGAGAATAGCGATTGGTTCTTTGGAACCCTCCAAAAGGTGTTTCAATTCTTGGAGAGCCAACTTGATGGCCAAAAGTTCGCGATTACTGACATCATAATTCCTTTCTGCTGCTGAGAATTTCCGTGAAAAAAAAACCACAAGGATGGAGTTTCTCTTGGGGAGAAGTCCTCTGGGAAAGAACTGCGCCAGCTCCTACGTCTGAGGTATCAACCTCCAAAGTAAAGGGGAGAGAGGTATCCGGATGATGAAGGATGGGAGCAGACACGAACGCCTTCTTGAGAATCTCAAAGGCTGAAATGGCCTAAGGGGACCAGGATGAGTTGTTGGCGCCCTTTTTGGTCAAGGCGGTGATGGAAAGAGCAATAGAAGAAATTGTTTTGATAAACTTCCTGTAATAATTGGCAAAGCCAATAAAACGTTGTACAGCCTTGAGTGAATTAGGGAGTGGCCAGTCGAGAACCGCCTTCAGCTTCTCAGGGTCCATGGAAAAACCTTGGCTGGAGATGATATAGCCTAGGAAGGCCATGGAAGCCTGGTGAAACAGACACTTCTCCATCTTGGCGTAGAGACGATTACAACAAAGCCTGGAGAGCACAAGTTTGGTATGTTGAATGTGTTCCTCCAGATTTTTAGAAAAAATAAGAATGTCGTCTAGATAGACAATGACAAAAGTTCCCAATACATCACGGAAGATGTCGTTCATAAATTCCTGAAACACGACCGGGGCATTACACAGCCCAAAGGGCATAAAAAGATATTCATAAATGTCCAGAACGTGTGTTAAATGCTGTTTTCCACTCGCCTCCTTCCCTTATACGAATGAGATTATAGGCACCCCTTAAGTCGAGTTTTGAGAAGATAGAGGCCCCTTGGAGACGGTCGAACAGTTCAGAAATCAGCGGAAGAGGATACCAGTTTTTCACTATATTCTTATTGAGTCCGCGGAAGTCGATGCATGGCCTCAGTGATCCATCCTTCTTCTTCACAAAGAAGAAGCCAGCCCAGGCAGGAGAGGTAGAGTTGCGGATGAATCCCTTTTCCAGATTTTCCTGAATATAAGTAGTCATGGCCTCGGTCTCCGGGATGGAGAGTGGATAAGATTTAGACTTCGGCAGGACAGTCCCAGGGATGAGGTCGACAGGGCAATCGTACGGATGATGAGAAGGAAGAACCTCTGCTTGTACCTTGTTAAACACGTCCAAGTACTCATGGTACACAGCAGGCAGGGACAGCCGATCGGCAGGCAAGGAGTCCAGACCGGCAAGCACAACCACGGGAGGATCTGCTGGCACAGCATCTGTGGACGAGGGCCACTGGATAGGCAGAGTACCGAACCAATCAATGCGCAGATTGTGGAGTTGAAGCCAAGGCAATCCTAAAATAATTTGTATGGAAGAGGATTGGAAAACGTCAAAGACAATTACCTCCTTGTGACCATCGGCCAGGGTCAAGGTAAGAGGAATAGACTCCCAAATGATGAAGGCCGGCTGGAGCGGTCGTCCGTCGATGGCCTCAAGGCCAATAGGGCTCTTCCTTCTGACCATGGGAATTTGATTCTCCAATGCGAACTGCTGGTCCAGGAAATTACAGCCTGATCCGGAATCGATGAACGCATCTACCTTTACGACAAGGTTGGGACTCTCCAACGTGGCCGGTAGCATAAACTTCTTTGGGAGAGCTTCGGAAGGAGAGGGGTTAGGAGAGACAGTACCCAGTAGAAGCCCCTCTACCTTTACTGGGTGTGCCCGTTTCCCGGCTTCAAGGGACAATTCTGGAGATGATGTTCAGAGGAAGCACAATAGAAACACAGCCTGTTCTGGTGCCGCTGCGCTCTCTCGGTTACCTGGAGTTGTTGACTGCCGACCTGCATAGGTTCCTGTGCCTCCAGGGCCAGGAGAGGAGTAGTGGGAGACCTGTGAGAAACAACAGAGGGAGAAGAACGGGAACAGTTTCTCTTTTGACGTCGCTCCTGTGTACGCTGATCCATGCGTACGCTCAGGGTGATGAGTTCCTCCAGGGAAGTAGGCCGGGCATGAGTAGCCAGATCGTCTTTCAACGTATATGAGAGTCTGTGCCAGTACGCAGCGGTGAGGGCCTCATCATTCCATTGTACTTCGGCAGCCAGCGTACGAAACATGATGACGTATTTGGCAGCTGATCTTCGGCCCTGAGAAATATGAAACAGGGAGAAGGCGGCTGTCTCGCGCCGTGCGGGGGTATCAAACACACGTTGAAATTCACGTCTGAATAAAGGATAATCTTGTGTTATTTCGCATTTATGCTCCCATAGGGGAGAGGCCCAGGCAAGAGCGTCTCTGGAGAGTAGAGCGTATATATAAGCAATTTTAGCACATCCAATAGGAAACAGGGAGGGAGACATTTCAAACTGCACCTCACATTGGTTTAAGAAACCGCGGCAGGTGCGGGGGTCCCCATCGTAGCGATTCGGAGAGGGGATCCGTGGACCAGGGCTGGCGTAGGTAGTAGCCATTAATGGCGCAGAAGCCGTGGAACTCTCCTGACAGGAGAAGGTGGCCAATTACTGGGAGACAGTGGACAGCTGATCGCTAACAAAGTGTAAGGCATCTATGGTAATACTTGTACCCACCTCAGGGGGGTCTGCGTTTGTTGGGCTCTGCATAATGTCACGCCTGTATGCCCACAGACCTGGCTAGACTCCAGTACTGAGGTGGGAACAGTATGATACCACACACCCACAGCAGTGGGAGCAAGACCGGAGTGTGGTATGGCGTTGCTGGGCCTGTTGGAAGAGTTGTTAGTTTACACTTGCAACGCTTGGGGATGTCAGTAAGAATAGTCGTGTCCGTGTGCCAATGTTTAGGAGTCCAGAGGTTAGAATCGTCAGAGTATAAGCCAGGTCCTAGGAAGCCAGAGGTAAGCGAAGTAGTATGCTTTGCAGGGTTCAAAGGGATACCAGAGAGCAGGGTAGTCCAGGACAAGCAGGGGTCAAAGCCAGGGAAATCCAAGATAACACAGGAGCAGGAAACAACAGGAACACAGAGGGAGCACAGCATAGGTCAGGTACACACAGGGAAACAGGAACTATGCAGAGCGAGGAAGAAGTGGACAGACAGGGGTTATAAAGGAGGACATACCAATAGGAGAGAGGGGAGGAGTAGAAAGAGAAGTGGGAGATGACAGGGATAGGACAGGGAGAGAAGAGGAGGAGACAGAAGGGACAGTCAGGGGAATGGCCTGAAGGGCTTGGGAGGCGGAGCCATGGGGAACAGGATAAGAAGAGCATGTGCGCGCGCCCTCTGTAAGCTGGGGATGTGCGCGCACAGGTTGCAACACAGAGAGGGACCGCACGGAGCAAGGGAAGGATGCAGGAGGAGCACGAAGCCCAGAGAAGGGGAACGCGTTTGTGACCTGCGACTGCGAGACGGCATGCAGAGGCAGAGAGGAGGGAGAAGGTGGGTCAGGGAGACCAGCGGAGGAGCGTGTGCACATGCCCTTCCTGGGCTGAGGGAGCGCACGCCCAAGACGCGTCACCAGGCGCACGGATCGCCGCGCCGCGGGCACCATGCAGGGAGGAGGCAACGAGACGGATGCCACAACAGGGGAAGGTAATGCGGGCATCGCGGGAGAGAGGGAGCGGGGAGGATCATAGGAGGTACTCAGGGATCGTGTGGGCATGCGAGACCTGCGGGGAACGCGCTGCGGCAAGGGGAGACAGGTGGAAGGCAAAGGAGAGGAGTGGGAAGGAGTTGAAGGGGCAACAGGAGATGGGAGAGAGGGACAAGGAGGGGAAGGAATCTCCTGAGTCATCACAATTATGCAGCTGGGGTCAGACTAATTAAGCAGCCCTTCTCAACTTAACCTTGTCACTGCTGCACTGCAAGCCTAAACATAGGTTTTCCAGGCATATGGCTGGTGACGTTCATTCACCCTGTCACATTCCTCCCCTGTTAGTGTGTGGCTTGGGCCACGCACGGCTGAAGCCCGATCCTCCACCCCTTCTCTAGAAAAGAAGTCAGCATTTGCAATTTCTTTTCCAGGCCTGTGCTGAATCTCAAATGAGAAGGGTTGGAGGACCATATACCACCTGGTCAATCTAGCATTGGAGTCCTTCATGCTATTTAACCACTTTAATGGAGCATGGTCCGTCACCAGAGTAAAATGGACTCCTTCCAGGTAATGCCTCAAAGCCTTGGTTGCCCACTTTACTGCGAGGCACTCCTTCTCAATCACTGAGTAGTTTTTTCCCTCGGGAACAATTTCCTACTCAGAAAAAGGATCGGATGTTCCACTCCCTCAAACTGTTGTGACAACACTGCCCCTAGCCCCATCTCTGATGCATCGGTTTGCACTACAAAAGGCCTTTTGAAGTCTGGGCTTCTAAGGACGGGACCCTCTGGTAGACACCTTTTTATGTCCTCAAAGGCTCTCTAACACTCCCTTGACCATACCACTTGTGTAGGGGCACACTTTTTTGTGAGGTCCGTTAAAGGGGCTTCCATTTCCGAGTAGTTGGGGATGAAGCGTCAGTAGTATCCTGATAAACCCAGCAGAGAGCGTACCTGTGCTTTTGTTTGGGGGGTCGGAACTTCTTTCAAGGCAACTACCTTGTCGGCTAGTGGCCTTACTTTTCCACCTCCCACTGCATACCCTAAGTATTTGGTTTCTGCCTTACCCAAGGCACATTTCTTAGGGTTGACTGTGAGCCCTGCCTCTCTTAGAGATTTGAGGAACGCTTTCAGCCTATTTAGATGGGCCCGCCAGTGTTTACTATAAATGACAATGTCATCTAGGTAGGCTGCGGCATAAGTCCTATGGGGTCTCAGCATCTTATCCATGAGTCTCTGAAATGTGGCTGGGGCTCCATGCAGTCCAAATGGCATTGTCACAAACTGGTATAAACCCATGGGAGTGGCAAAGGCTGTTTTGCACTTGGACTTTTCCTCTAAGGGTATTTGCCAGTATCCTTTTGTTATGTCCAACGTGGATATATATTCCGCGTTACCAAGGGCGTCAATTAATTCGTCCACCCTTGGCATTGGATATGCGTCAAACTTGGATACCGCATTGACCTTTCGGAGGTCCACACAAAATCTTACCTTCCTATCGGGTTTAAGGACCATAACTAGTGGACTACACCACTCACTGCATGATTCCTTAATCACTCCTAAGTGTAACATTTCTTGTACCTCCTTCTTTACCAGGGCCCTACGACTTTCAGGCAACCTATAAGGACGGAAACGTACTTTTACCCAATGTGCTGTCTCGATCGGATGTGAAATTAAGTTAGTTTGTCATGGTAAATCAGAAAAAACATCATGGAATTGTGTAATTATTGCTAACAAGTCCCCTTTTTGTTCAGAGGACAACTGTCTATCCATTGGTATATTATCATCACCCACGATGTTCTCCCGTGGGGGCTGAGGACCCAAATCCGTTTCCTCCTCCAACGGGTGGATGAGTAGAGACCGCTGCATCTTCCAGGGTTTCAGCAAGTTCACATGGTTAATTTGTTTACCCTTCCTGGACCCTGGTTGAGCGATCTCGTAATCCACATCACCCGTGCGGCGGAGTACTTCGAATGGGCCCTGCCATTTGGCTAAGAGTTTGCTCTCACAACTGGGTAACAACAACATTACCTGGTCTCCCGGGTGAACACTCTCATGTGAGCATTCTGATTGTAATGTCTCTCCTGGCTGTCCTGGGCTGATCTAAGATTCTCCCTAGCAAAATGGCCAACCACATCTAGGCGCTTCCTAAGGTCTAGTACATATTGCAGGGTATTCTTAGAAGTTGACTGCTGTTCCTCCCAGGACTCCTTTAGGAGGTATAGGATACACCGGGGTTGGCGGCCATACAGCAGTTCAAATGGAGAGAATCCATGGAGGCCTGGGGAACTTCCCGCACTGCAAACAGCAGAAAAGGGAGAAGTTCATCCCAGGCTCTCTTCTCTGAATCTACAAATTTCCTCAGCATCCCTTTTAGAGTTCGGTTAAATCTTTCCACCAATCCATCAGTCTGTGGATGGTAGACCGATGTCTAAACAGACTTGACCTCTAGTAATTTTAAGACATCCTGCATCAGTTTAGCCATAAAATTTATACCTTGGTCTGTCAACATAACCTGGGGAAGTCCAACCCGTGAGAACAGCTCCAACAACTTGTTGGCTACTTGCTTCGCCGTTGCTGTTCTCAGGGGGAACGCCTCAGGATATCTTGTTGCATAGTCAACTATTACAAGAATACACCTGTGTCCTTTCGCAGAAGGTTCTAGAGGACTTACCAAGTCTACCCCAATCCTCTCAAAGGGAACTGACCCCAAGGGTAGTGGAACCAAAGTGGCTGGTTTTTGTCACTTCGGACTAGTTAGCTGGCACTCCGGACATGCCGCACATAACTTAGCAATATCACTATGCATCCCTGGCCAATAGAATTGGAACAAAATACGGTCCAATATTTTATCCCTGCCCAGGTGACCACCCCAAGGGACAGTATGGGCTAGAGTGAACACAGATTTAACAAACGACTTATCATTTGATAATTCAAAATGGGGGAATACTATCACCCCTTGTGCATTTAAAATCTGCTCATCAAGTTTAAACACCTTGTCATACTGTCTAGCAAGAACTGGGTCTTCATTTTGCCTCTGGCGAAAGTCAGGGAGGTAAAGGTCTGGTAAATTTCCAGGGCCCATATCCCCCTCCCACTGGCCATCCACAGCCATCACTTGTGACCTCTGGCTACTAGAATGGTCACCTTGAGACCCAGATTTCTGCAACCAGTCCTGTTTGTCGAAGCGTCTTTGCTTCCGAGTCTTTGGAACCCGGTGTCAGCTGGGGAAAAGGTCTGCCGAGAAGGGGAACAGTTTGCCAGGGTTCTCCTGAGCCACAGAATAAGGCTCCTCGTGAGAGACTGGGGCCATTAGGTCCAAAAAGAAAGGCCAGTCCCGGCCGAGCCCAACTGGGGCAGGGAGCCAAGGAGCGACTCCTACTTCGAGGTAGGCCTCCTGACCCTTTACCTGTAGCCGGATTTTGGACGTCGGATACCGTCTTACATCGCCGTCTATACATTCTATGTTCGATGGAGAGTCAAATGAACACACGTTAGGCGGTAACAGTCCCTGGAAGACCAGAGTTTTCCCAGAGCCCGAATCGACAAGGGCCTGGACGGTTTTTCCCCCAACCTGGGCTGGAAGTAGCCAGGGCTTGTAGTTTTCTCCAGTGGAGGCCGAGGCGACAGTCCTGCCAAATGAGCAATCCATCCGTGGACAGTCCACATGCCAGTGGCCTTGATCTCCGCAGGCGGAACATGGAGAGGGTTCCCTCGTAGGAGGGGGCCGTGGATAGCGCTCTGCTGGACCGGATACTGGAGACCAGGCATCTGGTGGTTTCTGTGGGCGACGTCATCGGAAGCTCCTCTCATTTTGCGATGAGCCGACATCAGGAAGTAGATGAGGGTCTCGGCGAGGACCAGCATTTGGACTCCGCCCTTGCTGGAATGACTTCTCCTTCTGTTGAACTTGGCGGATGCGTGTGGATGGGCCGTAGGTTCCCCATTGATCCGACCTCCCTCTTTGGGCATCCGCAGGTGCCGGTGGAGTCGGATCCGTCAGGTCCAGGACACTCGCCTGCTCCTCTGCCCCAAGGAAGTTCACCACGAGTTGGACCGCCAATGCTAGGGTTTGAGCAGCGTGGTGTTTTACCCACGAGCGTGCAGAAGAGGGTATTATTTGTAGGAATAGTTCTAAAACCACCTGCTCAAGAATTGCCTCCTTAGTGCACTCCTCGGGTTGTATCCAGCGTGTACACAAGTCCAATAACTGCTGAGCGAGGACTCGGGGTCTCATCTTAGCGGTGTACTTCATGTTCCGGAACTGCTGCTGGTAGGTCTCTGAGGTCAGACCTAAGCGATCCAGTATGGTGGCTTTTACTTTTCGGTAGTCCATTGCCTGATCTGCAGGGAGGCCCTGATATGAGGCCTGGGCTTCTCCTATGAGGAGCGGGGCCAAAGCAGTTGCCCAGCGATCTGCAGCCCAGCCCTGAGCTTCGGCAACCCTTTCAAATGTCAGTAAAAAAGCCTCTGGATCCTCGTTCGGAACCATTTTCCTCAGGAGTACCGGGGGTTTGTTTGCAAGTTCTGGACTGGCAGACCCCTGGAATTGGGTCAGCAGCTTTTCCATCTGCTCCTCCAGTGCTGCCTGCTGCTGGGTTAGGAGCTGGGTTTTCTGCTGCAATAGTCTTTCATCTCTCTCTCCTTGTAGCCGAGCCTGCTCCTGCATTAACTGTCCCTGCTGTCTGGTTTGCACGCACAGAAACTCTTAAAAAAATTCTTCAGTTTTTCACATTCTTATGTGTGTGTGTGGCCCTTTAACTGCAGGGGCCTTGCAAAATCCCACTTCGGACACCATGTGTTGCAGGGTACATGCAACCACGCATGCGGGTTCTTTGGATAAGGCTTATTTATTTGAGCCTTAAAACATACAGCACACCAAAAACAAATAGCTTCTCATCAGCATACAAACGAAAATAGCTTCTTCTTCAGCAGACAAAACAAAATAGCTTCTTTTTAGCAGACAGAACAAAATAGCTTCTCTGTTGCAGACAAAACAAAAATAAGGCAGCTTCTCTTTTGTATGTAGCAGATTTACAGTTCATCACACATGTACTTTGCAACACAGACCTTACAGCAGTAACCTCTTCAGCATTTTCAGTCCTGTCTCCTCACCAGCTCTCCTGCATGTGTGTACAGCCTTGGGTTTTAACACCTTGATTATGCAGCTGGGTTCAGACTAATTAAGCAGCCCTTCTCAACTTAACCTCGTCATTGCTGCACTGCAAGCCTAAACATAGGTTTTTCAGGCATATGGCTGGTAACGTTCATTCATCCTGTCACACACACGTACTGTGGTGTACTGATACTCATTGCTTTCCGTCCGGCGATTGTGCAGTGAGAAAATATGTGAAAAAAACACGGTACATTTAGTTTCATTATGAATTGCCTAAATTGATACAGTAACTTATTCAGTACCAAGGTCAATTCACATTGGACCACTGTGGTTTTTTTTTTTAAACACCTGCAAGTCGACACATTATTGTAGCACATGTACTGTACACATTAGAATTCATTACAATTCATGAATATCTGCCACCTGGCGGATACGCGAAGAATTTCCCCCAATTAAATCCGAACATTATAATTAAACAGATCAACCACGAATCAACCGCAGTTTAACCGCAGTTCAACCGCAGGTGCCGGGTGGCGCGAAGGCAGCATGAGCATGGGGGATGCTCCATTTATTCTGCATGGCATACAGGACATGGAACCGCAACGCTCCCGAGAAGTTTTAGAATAAAGGCTGGCACAGCAGCATGTGAAACTAACTTAAGGAAAAACTATGTAAACACAAGCCAATAAATTTCAAAAATAGAAGGGGAGGTAGGGAAGGAAAAACATGGAGAACACAGGGGGAATTGGGTACACACAATAAACTGCCTAACAGCAAAATTAGGAACACTTATATAACAAAGTGGACTGTGGCGGTGAAGGGGTTAACCAGGCCAATAATAAAGGTAGTCTACCCGGCTGATTAACCTAAACATTGTTGGGACTGAAGGGGTTAATTGTGTGGCCACCAAAATGCCATGTTTTCCCTATACCATATCATTATTGTCCCTGTTTTGCTGCTCAGAAGCGGGCTGCAGTGTTATGAATGAATGGTAAAATGTGCAAACTGTATTCGCAACACAAGGGAGAGCTTCTAGCACTGACCCAAGCATCAATTGAATAAGTGTGCCTGTGGTCCGCGGCTCCCTTGAAGTTCTGAAGTACTTCTTAAACCTCAGACACTTAAGAGAAAGTCTTAACCACAAAGTTAAATGGATAAGTGGTCTGCGTTCTCGTTAACCAATTAAGGTCAAGTGCTAGAATGCTTTTGCGGTTACCAAGACCAGCAAGCAGTGATACATTGTATGCCAAGAATCCAACCACAGACCACATCACAGAGCTTATTCAATTAAGTCAGTAACTTTGGTTAGGAAGGAGCTAGCACTCTAATTTGTATTATACAGTTAGTGAAGCATATAACATTCACATGCATATTGGTTTTATGTCACCCACACATACAGAAAGTACATATAAAAATAAAATGTGTTTCTGTATGATTTCAAATGTAAAAGCAGGAATGCTTTCCTGCCAGCCCGGCAATGAATACATTAACATATCAATGTGTTAAGGGTCGATGAGCTGAGGGATTTTTCATCTCTGTACTTCAAAGGGCACCCTGCTAAGTTGGTTCCCCAGTGTCTAGAGAAGTCCGTTGTTGAAAAGCCTCAGAGACAAGTACCAGATGCCGTTGCAAAGTATGGGCTATTAACAATTGATAGTCAAACCCCAGACTTACTGTCACCAGGTAAGAGGTTGGGCCCACTATGCTAAGCAGCTTAGGTGTCACCTTATTGCATGCTCTTAGCAGACCGGGAAGCAACTTCTGTCCTTTTTGTGTGATACTTGCAAGTCTGGGATAGGTGTGAAAAGTTTTTCCCACTGGAGGATTGCCTGGGTATGTTAGAGATAGGACCCTTAACCCTATAAAACTGCCTGCACATTATTCAACCAAGATATGTTCAAGTTACAGCGTCAGCGGTTCCAGAGTGTGAGGGGTTAACTACATAGTAACGAAGAGTCGCACCCCTCTTCCAGAATTCGTTTGAGCTAAGGATTCCCGAACAAATCCTGTAAGGACTAAACAAACATCTTTCCACCTGCGGAGATACATCGGTGGCAACTTGTGCCCCTAGCCGAGGATTGTCGCAAGGCTCAAATCATGCACCCACTTGCATGAGTGCAGGGGTGCCCATTGACTTTGTTTTCAAGTAGATAGTTCCATGGACATTTGATTTCATTTCCCCATCCCAGTAAGTGTTTATTCTGTGTAATTGTGAAGAATTGTGTGTTTGTCTGAAAATAAATAAATTACAATTTATTTTGCCCTCTTTGTTGTGCTCAATCCAGAATCCCGGTATTAATGTTTTGATGAGATCTGGTCTACCGTGACAGGCTTATATTTACTGGTGGCAGCTGTGGGACGCTGATTGAGCTGATGGTATTGTCTCCTGCAGGGATTCTGTAACAGTGGGGGAATCTCATAGATTGAGAGCTCCCCAGACAAGTGGCAACTTACAGTACACACGCTTTAAAAGAGCACGAGATAGTACACCTTTCCCTTTACCCTTATCCCTGTGCTTGCCATCCCAACATGAGTCAACGCTCAGGCGGTTCCGATACTGGGACCGAGCTCAAGTCGTGGAGCTGTTTGCAGGCTATGGATTACCGACAGACGGTCGGTCAAAGGTGCAGCTGGAGGAGGATTTTGAGAGTCATGAAGCCAGACTTGCTCCATTGGAGGGGCCTGGCCCCTTAGCTGCCGTGGCAGTGGACACCACTCAGCCCGGAGTGCAGGAGGTCAATCCACCTCTGGAGCTGCAAGGACATGGGGAGGGTGCAAGTGACCACCTGGATATTTTGGCTTGGCGCCAGTGGGTGCAGTGCAGAGGATGTAGTCAATGTAGCTGCCGGACTTGACGCCCCTGGGCTCACAGCTCTCCTGGCCGCATGGGCAGATAGGGCAAGAGCAGCGGAGCGTATATAGATGCTGGCCGCAGTGCATGGAAAAGCCCCCCTCTTCCAACTTGTCAACGGGGAACAGGATATTCCCCGAGTGGACCACCACAGCTTCAGCAAATTCATGGATGGCATGGATGAGATAGACGCTTTCTTGAATGACTTTGAGATGCATTGTCACCGATACAGGGTCCCACGACAGGACATAGTGCTGCGATTGCGTCCCTTATTGTCCAGTAAAGCCAAACGAACTGTGCAGGGCATTCCACGCATGGATGCCGATGACTACGGTCATAAAAAAAGTATGTTGCTCACCTAGTACGCCCTCACCCCAGAAGCATACCGGGGCAAGTTCCGGACTGGGGAAAGATACCCCCGGGAATCCTATGTGGATTATGGAGCCTGCATGGCTTTGTTTGGGACCCAGTGCGTGGAGGGTTATGGGGTTACCAAGTTACCAAGTTCCATACCCTACTGATACTCCAACAACAACTGCTGCAGCAGATCCCCTCGGACGTGAGGGCATGGTTCTTTGACCATAAACCCAAAACTCATGTAGATGCTGCGAGGATGGCGGATGTATGTGGCCAGCAGGGCTTTGATGAACAAGACAGCGGCTCCCAAAAACTTGGACAACCCTGCCAAGGGAGCCAAAACCACCCTCAGTGGACCCACAAGCCTGCAGCAGAAAGCAACGCACCCAAAGTTGCAGAGTTTAGACATGAGAGGTGGTGTTTTTCAGGCAATAAGTTCAGTCTCCTCAGGCCAGACTGCCTAGACTGTGACCGGTCCAGGGGACCCCATCAGGGGCAATGATCACAAGCTTCGAGGCCGGTCACCCGTGTGCAACTGGCAAACACAGAGGAGCCAAGCACAGCCTTGGAATCAACAAACAGAGGAACGTCCATGGGAGAACCCGCATTTGCCACCTCGGAACCAGCAGCAGAGATCGGAGGACATCAGGTTGCACCAGTCAGGTTGCAACACAATGATGTCCGGCAGAAGCATCTGCGGAGGGTGACTTCGGGGACCGGCAAGAGGACGACTTGCTGGACTCCGGTGCCACCGTTACCCTGGTACACCATGATATGGTGCGGCAAGATGGTTTGCTCCTGGGTACCGGGATGCAAGTGACCATGCCAGATGGAGGACCGAGGTCACTCCAGGTTGCCCGGTCTTTTTGGAATGGGGTGCTGGACGTGGCATGAGGGAGGTGGGGGTATTGCTCAGGTTTGATGCTAGGTCCTCCTTGGCAATGACCTGGGGCATGTTACCTGCATGTTTACAGCTGAGCTGGCCCCTGTTGCAGCGATCACAAGGAGCCAGTCAGCCAAGATCGCAGCGGAACCATCCCCTCTCCCCCTGCATTTGGGACGTACAGTTCCCGGGGTCTCTGCGGAGACCAGACAGGTAAGCCAGACTCAGTCGCACACTGACCCTGACTTACTATTCCCATTGGAGACAAAAAAGGGAACCCCTGCAGCTGTCTGGATGTGTAGGTGTAGGTGCTCCCTAGGTAGGTATAAACAGTAGCGAACCGAGAAAAGAAACCTAGTTTGGGCACTCTAAACACCTGAAGGGTGATATGATGAACACATTAAAACATACACTTTATTACAACAAATTAAAATAATGGGTATTAAAACGATAATTAAACGCTTGGATCCTATGGGTATGAACACTAAATGAGGTGTTCTGGATCAATTAGAAGGTAAACTGCAATTAACCACTATAATGTTTGCTGCAGTATGAACGAGTGGGTATGGTAGACCACTGTCCAATGTCACCAGGACACCGTGAATAAACACTACTGTAGCGGTGTGTGCTAGTATATATAGACCCTGATGTAAAGGTGTACAGCACACAAACATGATAAGATGGACCCTAGCCGGGACTGCCAAACAACAATGGGGCAAAATATCTGGCTAAATGAAATGGATCCAGGCCACTTAATAATGTGACACTCAGTTGTAGCTAATGGATGCTGTGGGTATAAATTACCTAAAATATAGGGTCTAAAAACAGTCAGCTCAGTTCCACTGGTTATATGTTAAACCCCAGATTCAGTGAAGCTGAGTATAAGGGAGCTCAACAATTGGTCCCAATCCATTATGTGGGCATAACATACTAGACAAACACACTTAGTACACAGGTAGGGCGTCTCTCAGGTAAGTATTAGGTTGCTGATGTGTATGGTCGTATTGTCCAACCTAATATGGATAACCGTGTAATGATAAACAGTACTGATCCAAAACCAGCTCTGTTGTCAGAGTTGGTCTCTAAAGGATCAGTACTAGGTGAGAGATAGAGGATGTACATACATGGTAACGCTGTATAGGTAATAAATAGCTTACTGCTACTGTGTGACAGTAGGATAAACAGTGCCTGGTGAACTGAGCTCCCTACAGATCGTCCGATCACAGGGAAGCTCCAATGAAAAATAGCGCGCTGCAGTTGCTGGTGAACACTGCCGCTAGCTGACTCGCGGGTAGGCAAGTGAGTCCTGCGCGTGCACCCATCTGCTGACGCGCGTCTTTCGCGTAGCCGCTTCCTCAAGGCAGTACAACGGGGAGGGACACACCAGAAAGGTGAGTGGCTATATAGCCCAGCGTTTATGTAAATTTCGTCCCGTGCACTTAGTACAACCCCCTGTGCATGACGTCAGGATCCTCTGACTGCACAGTCAGTGCATAGATCAGGGGATGTATAACCACAGTAATAGCACAACAGTACCTGAAGGTAAAGTGCTTAAGCCTTAATTCAGCATGCAATAATGCTGGCTTAGCACAAAGGGGTACTGAGGACCTGATAAAAGTCCTATTTGAATTGTGTGGGTAAGTGCTAGTAATCCTATATATGAATATACTAGTTCAGTGTGTTCGTTACATCCTTCTTATGTATTAATGGTACAAAATCAATTTGAGACATAGATCCTAGGGCAAAACCTATGTCCAAGGTAGGAGATCCACCTCGCCTCCTTTTTGAGGAGTTCCACTTCCCAATCCCCTTCCGAATTCCTGGTGAAAATGTATCAATGCCTGTAAAACTAATAGAGTCAGTATTGCCATTTTGGCAGAAATTAACGTGCCTGGCTATGGGGGTGTCACTCTTATTCCCGATAGTTCCGAGGTGCTCGAGAATCCTCTGTTTAAATTGTCTCTTGGTCTTTCCAACGTACTTTTTCCACACAGGCAGGTGCCCATAAAGATCACTCCAGTACTGACACAGTTAATAAACTTACGTATAGTGTAAGTTCTGGTGTCATTGTGGTTGGTAAAGGTCTTGGTGACTTTGATATTCTTACAGGCTTTACACCTCTGGCAGGTAAAAGTACCTTCTAGTTTACTGTACATGTAAGCCAGTTGCTTGCTTGTGGTTCAACGTAATGGCTGTGTACCAAGGAGTCACGTACGTTTCTAGCTCTGCGGCTCACCATTGATGGATAACTACACAGTGCCCCCTGCATACTGTATCTGGGTCCGCTGTTAGTATGTGCCAATAGCGTTGAAAAATACTGCGAGCCTGATGCCACTGGTTATTGTATCTACCAATAAAGTGTATTCATTTCTGCTCCATGTGTGGTGTTTTTTCTTTTAGGAGGGGTAAATTTAGCTCTTTTATAGGCTCTTTTAACCACCTTCTTGCTATACCCACGGTCCGTGAATCTCTTGGTCATCAGTATTGCTTGATCTTCAAATTCAGCGTTGTTGCTGCAATTACGTTTCAACCTCAAGAACTGGCCTACTTGTATACCGTGTACCAGTGCCTTGGGATTATGGCTTGTCGCCTGGAGTAAGCTATTAGTAGCCATGGGTTTTCTGTAGATGGTAGTGTTTAAATCACCCCTGACTCCTCTTGATATTTTAATATCCAGAAAACAGATACTTTGAGGATCAACTTCCATAATCAGTTTCAAGTTAAATAAGTTTGTGTTCAAGATATTAATGAATACTCTGAGCTTGTCCATAGGGCCACAACATAGCAGGAACACATCATCAATAAATCTCGTCCAAAGCTCGATGTGACTAGTATATTCCTCCAGGTCTTCTGAGAATGCTTCTTCCGACTCCCACCATCCCAGATACAGGTTGGCATATGAGGGCGCACATTTCGGCCCCATTGCCGTATCCTGTACCTGGTGGTAGTACTTGTTGTTAAATAGGAAGTAGTTGTTGGTAAGTACAAACTCAAGAAGGCTTAGAGTGAATTTATTGTGGGCGGCATGCCACTGTCCTCTTGTAGATAGGAAATGTGACACTGCCGCTAGGCCTGACTTATGTTGTATGCTGGTATATAGGCCCTCTACATCAAGGCTCACCAGGAGAGTGTCTTCCGTAATAAATATTCCCTCGATTTTATTGAGAATGTCCTTGGTGTCCTTGATGTACGAGGGCAGAGTAGCCACAAAGGGCCGCAAAATCTGGTCAATGTAGGAACTTGCTCGTTCAGTGAGACTACCTATGCCAGACACTATCGGTCTGCCTGGAGGGGGGAGATATGTTCTTATGAACCTTGGGGAGGCTATGAAAAGTTGCCACTCTTGGTGTTTTATTGAAGAGAAACTCAAATTCCTGTTTGGAGATAACTTTTGTTGCGAGACCCTCATTGAGAATATCCAGTAGTGTTTTGCTATAATTTAAAGTCGGATCACTGTCTAGGACTTCATAGCATGATCGGTATGATAGCAGCCTTAAATTCTCAGTCTTGTAGTCCTCCCTATTCATGATAACTAGGTTCCCCCTTGTCTGATGGTTTAATAACAATTTCGTTGTTTCTCTCAAGTTCTATAAGTGCCGCCTTCTCCTGGGGGTTGAGGTTGTTCACATGTTTAGTTTTAGGGAGGTCTTCAATGTCCCAAGTCACGAGGTCCACAAACACTTCTATATGGTTAAAGATATCTCCAAAGGGGATAAATTTGGATTTAGGTCTAAGGTCTGTTTATGGGCCCTCACCTTGTGTCTTATCTGAATCCTCAAGGAGGGCTTGGAGTAGATTCTCATTAGCTACATCTAGAGGGATCACTCCGTCTGATAGCATTCTATCTTCCCTCCGTTTGAAGAATTTATGTAGTTTTAACTTTCGAGCGAATAAGTTAATATCCTTGACCCACTCAAAAGTATCCATATTGGTTGTGGGGGAGAATGAAAGACCTCTCGCCAGAACACTCACATGATAGTCAGTAAGAGTAAAAGTTGACAAATTCAAAATTCTAGATTTGTCTGAGTCCTCTAGTATTTTGGTTAGTCCACTCCCTTCTTCCCTCTGTATGATGTGGTACCTCGACTCCTAAGGGCCCAGACCTTTTCCCCTCCTTCACCACCGGTCTTCCTCCTCTCCCTCTGGACCCCAGTGGTGTCCTGTTGGGATCTAAAAAAGGAGGAGGAGGAGGAGGAGGAGGGGCTGAGTGTGTGAGTGAAAGATCCTCTTGGCCCTGGGTTGGTCTTTCTTCTTCACTGTCAGATTTTTCCCACTCTGTAGATGATTCCTGATTGGGTTTTGAGGGTTTTCTCCCTCTACTTTTGTTAGCGAATTTGTAGCGAAAAACCTTTCCTTCAGTGAAGTCTTTTTTGTCCCTAGCGTACTTATTCCTCTTACGTTCCTTGAGATCTGAGGTGAACTTGTCTATATTAATCTTAAGTTTGCTTTCCTAATTCTGGGAACTTCTCATTAGATTTCCATGTAGTGATATCATTAAGCTGTGTCTCTAGGTCCTTAATGATCTCTTTAATTAATTAATTAATTTATTTATAAAATATTTTACCAGGAAGTAATACTGAAGGAAAATCCGTTATTTCCTCCCCTGGCTTCAGAACCGAGAGGAACCTTTCCTCTGCCAGGTAAACTGAAGCCTTGTGACTGGATACTACACCATCTGCACCATTTGCAGCAGACTTCTCCAGAGAAGCTTTCGTGCCCTGCAACTGTTATCTCCGGTCTTTGGTGAACTTCAGGCCTGGAAGACGAACGAAATGAAACGTAACGCACGCCAGGTTTCAAATACTTTATCTCAATTTATTACTCATAGGGTAATGACTTTTATACAGAAAAAAAAAAGATATTGGTTAGAGGCGTAACATAGGCGTATCATAGGCGTATCATAGGCGTGTCTTGGGCGTAGCTTTGATTAGAGGCGTGATTTCGGGGCAGGACATATTAGTGGCGTGACTTTAGGGACGTGTCTTTTCCCAATACAAGCAATTGTCTGAATACATAGCTTATTCATTGTCTGTTATCAAAAGAGACCTTGAGTCTTAGCAACTATATTACACTATTTTGCTTCTTGCAGAGAACAAGTCTATTATATTCTACTAAAACACCAGGAAATTGACATCACAAAAGTATCTAGTAATATTCTGACCAGAAAGAAAGGAAATGCAATTTAGCAGAGAAACTGAGTGCATTTAGGAATTATATTTCAGCAAAAGGCTGACTACAGAATCTTAACTAGTTATGACCATACAAAATGGAAGTTTAACATGAGTGTAGATTCTGGCCTGACATACTGGTCCTAACAATTCCCTCCTTTTTGTTCTCTAAAAGAACAAATACCCTTACTAGGTACGCTTCTCTATGACTATGGCCTTATGGCGACCAATAGTATCAGAGACTCTGTTCATGGCCACATATGAATTATTAGTTGCATACATGGCGTGTGATGAAACTGAAGGTTTCCTTGAGACAAATGAAAGCATTGCACACTTAGCACAGTGAAAAATAACAAAAATTGCTGCGATTATACTAATCACTACAATAAAACCATAGAGAATTTTCATACCTAATTCTCCGATTCCAACTAGTGAGTCCTGACATCCAATTTAAGCTAAGGCCTGAGGATTCTTTACGCATCCTTGCCTGAATTTCCTGTAACTTATCCATATCTTTATGAATAGCGCCAGACTCATCTTCAATATAGGCACAGCACTTCTGTCCTACAAGTTTACAAACACCTCCTTGTGAGGCTAGCAGATAATCAAGAGCCATTCTATTCTGTAATCATACTGTTCGGATTTGCTCTTGTTCATTAGTCAGACGGATAATAGCATCACTTGTCTGATTAAGAGCATCATTAATATTTACCATAACATCACTTAATTTAGAACAGAGATCCAGAACACCTAAACTAGGTATAAAAACCCTAGCTGCAATGCGGGTTGGACTAATGGTCCTGGTCAGATCTTTTCGATTTCTCAGCTTCCCTTGGGGTAACGTGTCAGATACATAGAAAGTGGGAAGAATGAAACCCAGATAACAAAGGGCAGTGTGATTGCAGGGTACAATCTTAGTGGCCCACATGCCACACAACCAATATATATATATATATATATATATATATATATATATATCATTAAATATTTCAATAGATTAGAAAATGGCTTACATCTCAATATGTCACATAATCTAAGGGTCAGCTATTTGTGAGAATTGGTGGGGGCTAATTTCTGCTAAGAGCGACTGCACAAACATTCTTCTTGCACACATCTTTCATACTGCATTTACTCAGAATGGCAAAACGGACCAAGATGGTTGCTATGGTCAAAATGGCTGACTTGTGATCCTTTCCTTGTGGTTGACTCACGTCCCTTTGTGACCTCCCACCTTCCTCATATCCAGTCTTCTCAGTACCCCCATATCCTTAAGAGACAGTCTATTTAAAGATCAGAACAGTTTACCGTTTCATAGTCCTGATGGACCAAGATGTCCAAGTTGTGAATAACTCCATTCCTTTCTTTTCTGGCAATTATATCAGCCCAGTTGATTTCTTCTTTGGTCTCTTCTTCTGGGGGACTGGCGACATCATCACCGCAGAGAGGCATAGCGTCGGTGGGGGTTGCAACGCACTTCTGGATCAGAGTTTTGCTGTACTTAATACATAGAGAGCAATGAGTAGGACAAACACACACATACAAAAACATTCGCTAGCTTCGCTCAAAGCAAATCAATCCAACCACCAAGTCCCCATGGTCCCTAAATCCTGGATAAATACACAACATTGCGCTTTAACTAGGGCGCATACATGCCCCTCCTTTTGAGGCAAAAATATAGTCCAGAGCTATTTTATTCTGCGGAGCCATTAATTTAAACTAAACCTATTCTTGGTTAAATGAGTAAATGTCTGTGATTGTATGATTTAGGATATCCCTGTAAACCTGTCATACAGTAACCCAACTCCTACATTTGGGAATAAATTCCCTGAAACTTATTCTTCCCATAGACTACTTTTTAGCACTTGTGTATTGGGTGCATCTCTTCTGTTTCTAACTCTACCTGTGAGCAATTAACATAACCGTGTGTTTGACTGATAAAGCATTCTCCCACCGGGATATCATTCTGCAGGGAGATTCTATTAACCTAGAAATCCAAACAAAATAAACAAAGTTAAACAAATAATACCTTATACTATTTTGTCATCCTTATGGGACGCCACTTACACAAACATAATGGAGCATACATTGTAACTGAAAAATAATAAAAACCTGTAAAAATAAAAAGTTCAAAGTTCGTGTGTTGAGGCCTGGACATTTTTGCCTATAATCTTTTTCCCTTGATGATTAGTGGTCAGAGAGTATTGTGTCCATTAAAACACTTATTTGCAGGTGCTATGTCTTTGTCTTTATTAGCTGGTTGTGCCTAGGCTGGGACTATTTTGACGTGCGTGATGTGTATCCATAATGATAAGAAATTTTTACTGTAATGCTGGTGATGAGTAGTATTTAAATGGCCTTTTCATCTGGTATGAAGAGCGTGCTTGCGTAGAAAATGCTTGACCATTAACCCGTCTTGCGTAGGTGCACTTTCAGCTTTAACCTGTGCCTAGAAAGACTCAAAAATATATATTAGTTGCATGCAATACTTATTAATTGTTTTATTACCAATAACATGGTCCTTAATTCGTTACTTTGAACTACTGATGTCATAACTCATCCCATAAGTGTCTCATAGGGAGAGAATTTATACCTAGAAATAAATTATTGTATTAATATGGTTACTACTATTATTAGCATCCGCAATATTAAACAGAGATATTCCCTATTAACGCTCCTCAAATTTTAAACTAAGCAACCAATATGGACTTGACTTTGCTACAATCCAAGTTCCTAAAACTTGGTACCTCAGCCTTTGCCAAACCAATTGCTTCCATAATCAATTCTATCCTGTCTGCAGGTCATATCCCTAAGACCTGGAAAACTGCTAGAGTTGTCCCAATCTTCAAAAATGGGGACAAAAACACTGTCTCAAATTACAAATCAATCTCTCTTCTCCCAATACACACTTACTCTCATTCATACCTAACTGCCATCTGCCATTTTCTCTGATGCAAATGGTGTCAACCTTTTAGTCATTTAATACTAACTAACCTTAAAACTCGCCCCACAAGTCAAGCATCCCAACAGCCTGCACTCATGGCTATTGTCCCACACCCACAGTCACTCCTGGCTTTCATCTCAAACACTCCACTGTAACTATTCTGCTAAGAATGTGAAATGCCTTGTATATAATATATGTACCCTGTTCACTTATGCAATTATATATCCCCTGTCCTTTAACTCTATTTCCAGGACATACCCAAAAACAAATAAATGGTTACAAAATTATAAATTTGGCAGATATGATATTTCCCTCAACATAGGGACGGCTTGCTACCTGCTTTGCTGTGACATCTGCAAATGTATTATTATATACCAGGGGCCTGTCAGCTCTTGGAGTTAACATTGCTATAATAAATTAAATAACCTATGTATGTATCTCCCCTCTTTTGTTCATATATTATCTATATATGTGAATAAAAATACAAAAATACAAAAAAAATTATGAAAACAGGTTGCTTTGATATATAGCAAAATTAAACTGGTAAATAGATTTGTATGTGTAGTGACTATAAAAATATTTACTGCTTGTGTTAAAAGAAAAGGCCTGCAGTAGGTATTTTAACAACTGTGGCATTTACAATATAAGAAAAAATCCTGAAATCCTGAACAAAAGATTTCCTTTTAAAATAGACAAATAATTTTGAACTCTTTGCAAAGTGCTGAGCACACGGCCAGCATTAACTTTAAAAGACACTCTGACTTTAAAAATAAAAAAATAATTTTCAAAGCGCTTTTTTTTTTTTTTTTCTGGGAGAACAGCCAGAAACCTCAAAGTACAGATAACGGACAATGGGTTTCACTGTCTAATTCATGTTAACTGCTGGATTAATCCTCACGCAGGGGATTGTAACATTAGTTTAATGTTAAATATGAAGCTTTTCACGCTGTCCTAAAACTGCATTTTGTATGGTCTTTCAAAAATTAAATAACGGGAATATTTTAAATTACTTATAAACACCAAGTCTATGCCTACAAGAGCATGCAACATTCTTTCACTCATTCCTCTGAATGCCTTCTGAAAGAAATCTCATATTCCTGCAAACTTCCATCAATACAATTGCTATCCCGTTTTAACTATGCCCTCTTTTAAACTAAACAAAATATCTTCAAACATGCAACAGTTATACCATGACTAAAAAAACAGCAAGCTTGACCCTACCTGTCTTGTATGGCTTCTACACTGCTTATTTAACGGAGACAATTCTCGCTAAAATAACTGACCTCCATGCTGCTAAAGGCAGATATCACCACACTCGCTTACACCACGGACACCCTCCTTTTGAAGCGCTATGTACATTAATGGCGTTATATACATATATAATAAAATATATTAATTCAAACAGTGCTTATGAGCTCTTACAAGCATTTTAAACAAAAACAGCCCCAAATATATTTTAATCCTGTAGAAATAAAATTGAAATGTGTTATCTTACTGCTTTACGGAAAAGAAGACAGTTCTACATTACCTTTCTACTCATGAATAAACTGCTTAAGCACAGAGCTAGTTAATTTTAATGTGAATGCTTTGCATTCTTTAAACTGTAAGGGAGAGGCTGTGCCCCTCCTTTTATTAAGATAGAAATACCACAAACGAAAATAAATGTGTCCGGTTTAAAAAGTATCCGCCTGGCCAGGACGAATAAACCTTTTAAACTATAACCAGGGACCGAGCTGAATATACTCCCCTTTTGTTGTGAGGTATTTCTCTCTATATTCGGTGTACACCTTTTTAAAACCTTTTAAAATTTAGATTTCATCATGAGCAACTAATATTCATATTTTTGTACAGATGTTAATCAGCATGACCACACAGTGTCTTTCACACAAGAAATCATTCAGGAAAAAATTAATCAGGGTTACAAACAAACTCGGTAGCAGTGTTTTTTTTTTTTTGTTTTTTTTACAGAGACTTTCACTCTGAGCCCCCACGGGCAAAGCAGCACTTCCCTGCTTCTGACTCTGATATGGGCACTCTCTCTGCCAATGACCAGTATTACCACAGTTAAAACAGGCACCATTATTCTGAGCTATTCTCCCTGATTGATTTCTGAGACCAGCATAAGATCTCCGTCTATTCTGCCCCCTGCCTTGTAAATACATTGCCTTATTTTCATACCGAGAACAACCTTCTGCATATTTGACAAACCAGTAATGACTAGCTGTCTGAGCAACAAATTCCTCAGGAATCCGACAAGATTTACACTCGCATTTAAAAATTTGTGCATTCCTAGGCTTCCGTCCAGAGTCATTCTTACTCATGTAAGCACCCATTAGTAACTTAAAGAAAAACAGCTAAATTATGACAAATAATTGCAATATTTATACTTACACAATATACAATGGTCGTTCAGCTAGATCGGAGATAACAGTCCAGTCGTGCACAGAATTTACTGGACTCTTACCAAAAATTCTGTTTAAAAGGGCCTATCCCAATTCTTCAGTCACAATTTAGGTCTATTAAATTCCCAGAGGGGGTGAAGCATCATATATAATTTTTTTTACATATATACACACAACCACTGTGAACTCCCCACTTCTAGATGCCAAAACTGAAGGAAAATCCGTTATTTCCTCCCCTGGCTTCAGAACCGAGAGGAACCTTTCCTCTGCCAGGTAAACTGAAGCCTTGTGACTGGATACTACACCATCTGCACCATTTGCAGCAGACTTCTCCAGAGAAGCTTTCACGCCCTGCAACTGTTATCTCCGGTCTTTGGTGAACTTCAGGCCTGGAAGATGAACAAAATGAAACGTAACGCACACCATGTTTCAAATCCTTTGTCTCAATTTATTATTCATAGGGTAATGACTTTTATACAGAAAAAAAAAGGCTTTGGTTAGAGGCGTAACATAGGCGTATCATAGGAGTATCATAGGCGTGTCTTGGGTGTAGCTTTGATTAGAGGCGTGATTTAGGGGCAGGACATACTGCTGCGGCCAAGTTTATTCGAGCATTTGCCCGTTCTTGGCCGCAGCAGTAGCCTTGATATTGCTCGGCACATTCAAACATCATCACATGAATATGTTTTCAAAATCACACTTTTAAAATGATCCATTAATTGCACATTGTACACATTGCATTTTTGTGTATGTACTGCTGCGGCCAAGTTTATTCGAGCATTTGCCCGTTCTTGGCCGCAGCAGTAGCCTGGCGCGCGCCCGAGTGTGACGGGCGCGCGCCGAAGCAGCGGAAGAGCGCCCTCCGATCGGGGCGCTCTCCCTACCGCTGCCGGGTCCGCCGGGTCCCCCGGAACCCCCTGCCGCCGTCTCGCGATCGCGGGACACCAGGGCTCCCTCGGGGAGCCCTGGACGTGCGTGCAGGGGGCGCAGGCTCCGGAAGACGCGTGACCGCGCGTCTATGACGCGCGGCACGCCGAGGGGCGGCCACTAGCAAGCCGGAAAATCTCCCGGCTTGCGGTACCGGCCACACTTTAATAAAGTGTGTCGGTAGTGTATTAGTGGCGTGACTTTAGGGACGTGTCTTTTCCCAATACAAGCAATTGTCTGAATACATAGCTTATTCACTGTCTGTTATCAAAAGAGACCTTGAGTCTTAGCAACTATATTACACTATTTTGCTTCTTGCAGAGAACCATTCTATTATATTCTACTAAAACACCAGGAAATTGACATCACAAAAGTATCTAGTAATATCCTGACCAGAAAGAAAGGAAATGCAATTTAGCAGAGAAACTGAGTGCATTTAGGAATTATATTTCAGCAAAAGGCTGACTACAGAATCTTAACTAGTTATGACCATACAAAATGGAAGCTTAATATGAGTGTAGATTCTGGCCTGACATACTGGTCCTAACAAATACATTGAGAGTTACCTCTCGTTTTCAAGTATGTCCTGGGCACAGAGTAAAACAAATAATACATGGTTACAAGTACAGTTACATAAATGAACAGGGTATACATTATATACAAGACATTGCGTGCACAGTTAAAGAAAATATATATTATGAGCGTATGAAACAGTTACAGACCAGGTTAAAATGTGAGACAGCCTTAGATTTGAAAGAACTGGTGGTGGATGTGAGAGTCTCTGGTAGGTTGTTCCAGTCTTGGGGTGCACGGAAGGAGAAGGAGGAACGTCCGGATACTTTGTTGAGCCTTGGGACCATGAATAGTCTGTTGGAGTCTGATCTCAGGTGATAAGTGCTGCAAGTTGTAGGGGCGAGGAGCTTGTTCAGGTAGCTGGGTAGCTTGCCCATGAAGAAGTTAAAGGCAAGACAGGAAAGGTGAACTTTGCGCCTAGACTCTAGTGTTGACCAATCTAGTTCTTTGAGCATTTTGCAGTGATGTGTGTTGTAGTTGCATTGGAGAACAAAACGACAAATTGAATTGTAGAGGGTGTCAAGATTGCTAAGGTGGGTTTGAGGAGCCGAGCCATACACTATGTCTCCATAGTCAATAATTGGCATTAGCATCTGCTGTGCGATACGCTTTCTGACCAGGAGACTTAGGGAGGATTTGTTCCTGTAAAGTACCCCTAGTTTGGCATAGGTCTTGGTTGTCAGGGTATCAATGTGCATCCCGAATGTTAAGTGGGAGTCAAACCATAAGCCCAGGTATTTAAAACTAGTGACAGGTGTTAGGGTGGTGTTAGCGTTGGTTCTAATTAGGAGCTCAGTCACTGGAAGTTTTACAAATTTAGTCTTGGTCCCAAATACCATTGTTACAGTCTTGTCAGTGTTTAAAAACAGTTTGTTTTGGGAAATCCAGTTTTCGAGTCTCAAAAAGTCAGACTGAAGTATGTGTTGAAGGTCAGAGAGGCTATGGCTGTGTGCATATAGGATTGTGTAAACTGCATACATGTGTATTGAGGTTTCCTTACAAGCTGTGGGAAGATCATTAATGAACACTGAGAAGAGTAGGGGCCCCAGAACAGAGCCTTGCGGGACACCACAGGTGATATCCAGGGGGTTGGAGTTAGAGCCTGAGATGGACACATGTTTGGATCTTCCTGAAAGGTAGGACTGAAACCAGTTTAAAGCATGTTTCCCTATTCCAGAGCTCTGGAGTTTGTTAAGCAGGATAACATGATCAACTGTGTCAAAAGCCTTTGCAAAATCTAGGAATTGATAGATTGGCCTGTAGTTTGAGACAGTGTTTTTGTCCCCACTTTTGAAGATTGGGACAACTCTGGCAGTTTTCCAGGTCTTAGGGATATGGCCTGCAGACAGGATAGAGTTGACTATGGACGCAATTGGTTTGGCAATGGCTGGGGCACCAAGTCGTAGGAACCTAGATTGTAGTAAGTCGGGTCCACATTGGCTGCTTAGTTTTAGTTTGAGGAGCGCTTGTGTAATCTCCTTTTCAGATACTGGGCTAAATTGAAAATTGTGGGCAGTGTTGGGAGGGGGTGGGACTGTAGGGATACTCCCAGGATGAGATTCATGTTTGGGGTTTGTGCTGCGTTTTGCTAATAAGTTAGAGGCACACCCCACAAAGTAATCATTGAATGCATTTGCAATGTCAGTGGGGTTTGTCAGAGTAATATCCCCCTTAGTGATTTTACTTGGTTGTTGATGGTTAGGAGGCTGGAATATATTGTTGATAACCTTCCAGAAGTTAGCTGGGTTTGATGTAATCTGGTGGAGATTGTCAGAGTAATATTGTGCTTTTGCATGCCTTGTTTGCCTTGTGCACATGTTCCGCATGCATCTGTAGTGATTGAGATCCTTGGTAGTGCCAGTTACTTTGTAGCTTTTCCACAAGGCATCCCTGTACTGGTAGAGTGCTATAAGGTGAGGTGTAACCCATGGAAGGTGGGCCCCCCGTACCCTTATTTTGCGTAGTGGAGCATGGGTATCGCATAGTTTTAAGAACTCGGATTGGAAATAGTCGAGCGCAGAATCGGGGTCGGGAATTAAATCGATTCTGTGCCATGGGCAGTTGGTAAGGTCATCCAGAAACTGTTGTGGGTTAAATTTTTAAAAGTTCTAGTGAGGAGAACTTTAGGGCTTGAATTGGGCGGTTTAATTTTTCTTACACAGTACACTATTGCATGGTCACTGAAAATATCAGGAAGGATGTCAGAGGATTGGATTCTGCTGGGGTTTGAGGAGAGAATCCAGTCTAGCAAGGAATGGTTATGAGATTTCAGGTTTATCCGTGTGGGTTGGGAAATGAGTTGTGATAGGTTAAGTGACTTGAGTTGCATCTGGATTTTGTGGTTTTTAGGGTCAAGCCAATTGAAGTTGAAATCCCCAAGAACTAGAAGCTCACTCTTCTCATTCAGAGAGGAAATGGAGCAAAGAAACTGGGTGATATCAGCCAGGGATTGTAGAGGGGCTTTATGGGGGCGGTAGATGCCAGCAAGCAAGATGGGCTTAGAAAAGGGGAGGCAGATTTTGCCAACTAGAATTTCAAAAGAGGGTGGACTTGGTGGGCAATTTAACAGTGTAAATTGTAATGTGTCTGCAATATAAAATAACACCCCTCCTCCTCTCTTTGACCTATCTCTCCTAAAAATGGAGTATCCCTGAATGGCAATATTTGCATCAGGGGTTTTGGGGGATAGCCATGTTTCTGTAAGAACAATGGCTTTGGGTTTATGCATAAGGCACCATGCCCTTAGTTCATCCAGTTTGGGCAGCAGGCTCCGGATGTTTATATGGGCGACAGATAGGCCTTTTTGGAATTTAAAGGTGGAATTCTCAGGGGCATGGGACAGAGCTGAAATGGGAGGACCTGGGTTAGTTTCAATATCACCTGCTAAAGAGAGTAATAGTATGAGTAGAAATTTGGGTAGTTGTTTGCAAGTTGTAAAATTGTGGTGTTTTCCATTAGAGTGAGCAGTGGTTGGTGTGCTGGTTTTTAGAGTTCTCCACCAACATTCCATAGATTGTGAAAGGCTTTTGAGTAGTCCAGGGTGTATGGTGATGTTGGGTGTGGGCCAGGATGGAGGAGTTTATAGTGGATAGAGGGAATAACATCTCCATGAGGCCAGGAGAAAGAAAAAAGTTAAGAAACATATCAGGTTCATGATGCCAGAGGTAGGCAGTGCTGCAAGGAGCTGTTGTGAGCAGAGTAAGTGTGAGCAGACTAACAGCAGGTGTGTGCCTGTTCCTTGTCAAATGTTTAGCTGTATTGCAATGCTAGAGTCAGTTCAGGGTTTCAGTGTATTGTGCAGTCAGTTTTGGGAGAGGCTGCAGTAAATAAGTTGTAAAGGGGTGGGGGGTTGAAATAGGCAGGTTAGCAAGCATGGGATCATAGTGTGATCTGAATAGCTTACCGTTTGTTGTCTTGAGTAAAAGAGTGTGCAGTAGATCCAGTCCCCAGTCACCTCTAGTCAAACTGTAGTCTACCTGTATTTATCACTTAAAAAGCTCACTTTAAATGCCTCACTGTCTAATGCCAATTGCAGTTCCAATTCTTTCTGATGATCCACCAACAGTGTCATGAGCATAACAGAACATTGTGTCATTACCAGTTCCAAGGACCTAGTGAATTTGTCATCCACTATGTGGTGAGCTGGTGCTACATTAACCCTTAGGCCCCTAGGTACTAAGTCTGCCCTCAAATAGTTCTCCAAACTAAAAATCTCCCACAGGTCTTCAGTTGTGATCTATATAGTTTATTAAGCTTTAAGAAATAGTCACCAATCTCTGGTTCATCCCTATATTCTGGTGTAATGTAATTGTGAAAGGTTGAGTCCCAGCCTTTATTTAAAGAAGCAGCAGCATCAGACCCTGAGAAGAATGAAAGAGGCTTTCGCTGTTCTCTGAACCTTCTTTTTATTAGGGATTCCACATTCAGGTGTACAACAACCAGTTCTCCCAGTGTGATGTCTCTAGCCACAGAATAGCCAGTAATATCTGCATTAGAAAGTTTGCATCCTTTCACTGAAGTTCCACAGACATCCTCATATCACATAGCAGCAACAAGGAGTGCAGGATTCCCCAGGGAAAGAAACTCCCTCCCTTTTATTACTGGTTAATTAGGACACAACCAAATGAAGTAAACCAAACAGGAGAGTTGTCTCCCCAAAACTTACACAATTTGCAAACATAATACACTTCACACACCATACAATTTTCTATAGCAAGCCCGAAAACAGTACCTTTTACAAATATCCCATGCATGTCTTTACTCTGCAAAATAAATGACATTCAATATCACTTACTTTAATTCCCCCCCTCCATACCATGGTACAATCCACCCTGGGACTGGATGCAGGAAGGAAACGCCCTTTTCCTTTTTAACAGAGACTGCCCATGGCTTTGTAACATCAAACTGTGTTTAACTCCAACCAGACCTGTATTGTACTGACTGACCTCAGGACACCACATTAAAGGTTAGTAAAGTTTCAGATAAAGGAAACAAAAAAAAGATCGCTGGGCCCAGCAAAAAAAGATAGAAACAGAATGAAAGAAAGATAAAGTGGTGCACTTGATGCCAGAAAGCAAACATGCATTTAACTTCTACAAAAGTACAAGCAGCCCTGTCACAGTCATCTGCTGAGAATAGGCCTTCTGCCTCTGTCTGCCAATCTTGGAAGTTGGGCAGCCCAAGTGAGAATCCTGTCATGGTAGATATAACGACGTGCTGGGGGTAAGAAGGGGGAGAGACACCCCTGGTGTATAATTGGAGACAAATAAGGGAACCCCCGCAGCTGTCTGGATGTGTAGGTGTAGGTGCTCCCTAGGTAGGTAGTTTGGGCACTCTAAACACCTGAAGGGTGATATTAAAATTAAAATAATGGGTATTAAAACGATAATTAAACGCTTGGATCCTATGGGTATGAATACTAAGGGCCTTATTCAGAAAGCCTCGATAAGGCCCTTATCGAGCACTTATCGACCAAAATGGCTACTCGTATTCAGATAGCCTCGATAAGTGCTCGATAACGGCCTGCAACGACGTAAAATTTTATCGCTATCCGAAATTCGCCGACTGAGCAGCGATCAGCCCCTTATCGACCATATTCGGATGGTTGATAAACTCATGCGATTCAGAGACCCGCGAGTCGGCTGTCGCAGCATATCGCAGCCCATCGCAGCCCTAAAAGGCGGTCTTCTCCCCAAATCCAATTCACCACAAATTTTTTGGTCAATTGGTGGGGAGATGCCTCGATGAGCAGTGATGTATCGGGACTTAGAAAAAATCAGGCCCCTTTCTAGGGTACAGATTAATACATTATTATGACAATATTTGGGGGGCATTTCTCGCTTGGTATTGGTGTTGCTTTTTGGCATTTCATGTATTATGTGGATGTCATTGTTTGTTTTTTCATGCTTAATGTAATTAAATGTTTGCGATTGGTGTTCGTTTGTATTTAATGTTATATTATGTTAGCTAATGTGTTTTATGGTTACTTCAGAGATTGTTAGAATTTCTTTCTATTTAACTGTTTAAATTCATTAATGTTGGAGTAATTCATTGTTTACATTGGTTAATGTTATTATTCATTTTGAGTTGGTTTCGGAATTAATTGTTTAGATTGGTTAATGGTTTAATTAATTCATTGTTGATGTTGCTATTAATTGTATTGATTGGATTAGCTGGCTACTGTTTGTATTTAGTGACGTGTGATTTTTTGGAGTTTAGTTACATTTTATTATTGTGTGTCTTGTGTATTAATTTATTGTCATTAGGGTGCCCATTGAGTGCTATAGAGGCTTATCATGCCCATATTATTATTATATGGGTATGATGTACCACTATACTACTCAATGGGTATAGGGTGGGTATAGTCAGTCAGGGTGGGTGCTTAGGCCTCCCGGGTTGGTATCGGGTCAGGGTGGGTTAACCCCTTAATGACTATAGCGGTTAGTAACAGCTAGGGTGATAAAGGGGTTAGGGGCCATTAGAATGTATTTATTTTGTATATATGCTTTCTGGCAACGGAGGACAGAGGGACCTGCTGTTGTGGTAAGTATAACTTTATTAATTTATTTTTTTATGTATGCTAATGCAGTGTTTAATAATGGGCAAATAATCTATTATCCATATCTGGATAATAGTTATTTTGCCCATTACTGTACTGTATGGGTTTGGGCGGAGGGGGAGGGGGGCGTGTATTGAGGTTTTTTTTAAATATTTATTAATATACATTTCTTTAATAGTGTAGAGGTGCAGGGGGTCTCCGGAGCTGAACCACATTGGTTTTATGTCCGGGGACCCCCTGCTACCCGAGATACAGGCACCTTTATGGGGTGCCGGTATCCCTCTGCATTGAAATGTCCCGCGTCACATGACCGGGACATTTCCTTGCTTGGAGATACCAGCACCCCATAAAGGTGCCTGTATCTCGGGAAGCAGGGTGTCCCCGGAAATAAAACCAACGTGGTTCAGCTCCTGGAGACCCCCTGCACCTCTACACTATTAAAGAAATGTATATTTAAATAAATAATTTTCGGGCGACATTTCAGCTGGAAGAGGCGGCTCTCTCAGAGCAGCTCTCTCTGCAGCAGAAATGAATCGCTGGTTTAGGCCTTTTCAGAGGCTCGATGCTCTCGCTGGCAGCAAATTGCCCGTTTTGGGCATTTTGCTATCACTGGTAATCGAGCCTTTCTGAATACCGTGATAGAAACGCCCAAAAAACAGTCATTTTAAATTCCCTGGCGATTTTTTTTATCAACCCTTTCTGAATAAGGCCCTAAATGAGGTGTTCTGGATCAATTAGAAGGTAAACTGCAATTAACCACTATAATGTGTGCTGCAGTATGAACGAGTGGGTATGGTAGACCACTGTCCAATGTCACCAGGACACCGTGAATAAACACTACTGTAGCGGTGTGTGCTAGTATATATAGACCCTAATGTAAAGGTGTAAAGCATACTAACATGATCAGATGGACCCTAGCCAGGACTGCCAATAAACAATGGGGCAAAGTATCTGGCTAAATGAAATGGATCCAGGCCACTTAATAATGTGACACTCAGTTATAGCTAAAGGATGCTGTGGGTATAAATTACCTAAAATATAGGGTCTAAATATGTTAAACTCCAGATTCAGTGAAGCTGAGTATAAGGGAGCTCAACAATTGGTCCCAATCCACTATGTGGGCATAACATACTAGACAAACACACTTAGTACACAGGTAGGGCTGAACAGGCATAGGCTCAGTGTGAGGTCTGTTCAGAGTCTCTCAGGTAAGTATTAGATTGCTGATGTGTATGGTCGTATTGTCCAACCTAATATGGATAACCGTATAATGATAAACAGTACTGATCCAAGTACTAGTACTGATCCTTTAGAGACCAACTCTGACAACAGAGCTGGTGTTGGATCAGTACTGTTTATCATTACATGGTTATCCATATTAGGTTGGACAATACGACCAATCACATCAGCAATCTAATACTTACCTGAGAGACTCTGAACAGACCTCACACTGAGCCTATGCCTGTTCAGCCCTACTTGTGTACTAAGTGTGTTTGTCTAGTATGTTATGCCCACATAGTGGATTGGGACCAATTGTTGAGCTCCCTTATACTCAGCTTCACTGAATCTGGGGTTTAACATATAACCAGTGGAACTGAGCTGACCGTTTTTAGACGCTATATTTTAGGTAATTTAAACCCACAGCATCCTTTAGCTACAACTGAGTGTCACATTATTAAATGGCCCGGATACATTTCATTTAGCCAGATACTTTGCCCCATTGTTTATTGGCAGTCCCGGCTAGGGTCCATCTGATCATGTTAGTATGCTTTACACCTTTACATTAGGGTCTATATATACTAGCACACACCGCTACAGTAGTGTTTATTCACGGTGTCCTGGTGACATTGGACAGTGGTCTACCATACCCACTCGTTCATACTGCAGCACACATTATAGTGGTTAATTGCAGCTTACCTTCTAATTGATCCAGAACACCTCATTTAGTGTTCATACCCATAGGATCCAAGCGTTTAATTATCGTTTTAATACCCATTATTTTAATTTGTTGTAATAAAGTGTATGTTTTAATGTGTTCATCATATCACCCTTCCGGTGTTTAGAGTGCCCAAACTTCCAAGATTGGCAGACAGAGGCAGAAGGCCTATTCTCAGCATATTACATTGCACCAGAAGATAGGGATGAACCAGAGATTGGTGACTATTTCTTAAAGCTTGATAAACTATATAGATCACAACTGAAGACCTGTGGGAGATTTTTAGTTTGGAGAACTATTTGAGGGCAGACATAGTACCTAGGGGCCTAAGGGTTAATGTACACCAGCTCACCACATAGTGGATGACAAATTCACTAGGTCCTGGGAACTGGTACTGACAAAATGTTCTGTTATGCTCATGACACTGTTGGTGGATCATCAGAAAGAATACCTTAAAGAGATCACTAAGGACCTAGAGACACAGCTTATTGATATCACAACATGGAAATCTAATGAGAAGTTCCCAGAATTAGGAAAGCAAATTTAAGATTAATATAGACAAGTTCACCTCAGATCTCAAGGAACGTAAGAGGAATAAGTACGCTAGGGACAAAAAAGACTTCACTGAAGGAAAGGTTTTTCGCTACAAATTCGCTAACAAGAGTAGAGGGAGAAAACCCCCAAACCCCAATCAGGAATCATCTACAGAGTGGGAAAAATCTGACAGTGAAGAAGAAAGACCAACCCAGGGCCAAGAGGATCTTTCACTCACACACTCAGCCCCTCCTCCTCCTCCTTTTTTAGATCCCAACAGGACACCACTGGGGTCCAGAGGGAGAGGAGGAAGACAAGGAGGGGAAAAGGTCTGGGCCCTAAGGAGTCGAGGTACCACATCATACAGAGGGAAGAAGGGAGTGGACTAACCAAAATACTAGAGGACTCAGACAAATCTAGAATTTTGAATTTGTCAACTTTTACTCTTACTGACTATCATGTGAGTGTTCTGGCGAGAGGTCTTTCATTCTCCCCCACAACCAATATAGATACTTTTGAGTGGGTCAAGGATATTAACTTATTCGCTTGAAAGTTAAAACTACATAAATTCTTCAAACGGAGGGAAGATAGAATGCTATCAGACGGAGTGAACCCTCTAGATGTAGCTAATGAGAATCTACTCCAAGCCCTCCTTGAGGATTCAGATAAGACACAAGGTGAGGGCCCATAAACAGACCTTAGACCTAAATCCAAATTTATCCCCTTTGGAGATATCTTTAACCATATAGAAGTGTTTGTGGACCTCGTGACTTGGGACATTGAAGACCTCCCTAAAACTAAACATGTGAACAACCTCAACCCCCAGGAGAAGGCGGCACTTATAGAACTTGAGAGAAACAACGAAATTGTTATTAAACCATCAGACAAGGGGGAACCTAGTTATCATGAATAGGGAGGACTGCAAGACTGAGAATTTAAGGCTGCTATCATACCGATCATGCTATGAAGTCCTAGACAGTGATCCGACTTTAAATCATAGCAAAACACTACTGGATATTCTCAATGAGGTTCTCGCAACAAACGTTATCTCCAAACAGGAATTTGAGTTTCTCTTCAATAAAACAACAAGAGTGGCAACCTTTAATAGCCTCCCCAAGGTTCATAAGAACATATCTCCCCCCCAGGCAGACCGATAGTGTCTGGTATAGGTAGTCTCACTGAATGAGCCAGTTCCTAAATTGACCAGATTTTGCGGCCCTTTGTGGCTACTCTGCCCTCGTACATCAAGGACACCAAGGATATTCTCAATAAAATCGAGGGAATATTTATTACGGAAGACACTCTCCTGGTGAGCCTTGATGTAGAGGGCCTATATACCAGCATACAACATAAGTCAGGCCTAGCGGCAGTGTCACATTTCCTATCTACAAGAGGACAGTGGCATGCCGCCCACAATAAATTCACTCTAAGCCTTCTTGAGTTTGTACTTACCAATAACTACTTCCTATTTAACAACAAGTACTACCACCAGGTACAGGGTATGGCAATGGGGCCGAAATGTGCGCCCTCATATGCCAACCTGTATCTGGGATGGTGGGAGTCGGAATTAGCATTCTCAGAAGACCTGGAGGAATATACTAGTCACATCGAGCTTTGGACGAGATTTATTGACGATGTGTTCCTGCTATGGTGTGGCCCTATGGACAAGCTCAGAGTATTCATTAATATCTTGAACACAAACTCATTTAACTTGAAACTGATTATGGAAGTTGATCCTCAAAGTATCTGTTTTCTGGATATTAAAATATCAAGAGGAGTCAGGGGTGATTTAAATACTACCATCTACAGAAAACCCACGGCTACTAATAGCTTACTCCAGGCGACAAGCCATAACCCCAAGGCACTGGTACACGGTATACCAGTAGGCCAGTTCTTGAGGTTGAAAGGTATTTGCAGCAACATGCAAGATCAAGCAATACTGATGACCAAGAGATTCACGGACCGTGGGTATAGCAAGAAGGTGCTTAAAAGAGCCTATAAAAGAGCTAAATTTACCCCTCCTAAAAGAAAAAACACCACACATGGAGCAGAAATTAATACGCTTTATTGGTGGATACAATAACCAGTGGCATCAGGCTTGCAGTATTTGTCAACGCCATTGGCACATACTAACAGCGGACCCAGATATACAGGGGGCACTGTGTAGTTATCCATCAATGGTGAGCCGCAGAGCTAGAAACTTACGTGACTCCTTGGTACACAGCCATTACGTTGAACCACAAGCAAGAAACTGGCTTACATGTAAACCAGAAGGTACTTTTACCTGCCAGAGGTGTAAAGCCTGTAAGAATATCAAAGTCACCAAGACCTTTACCAACCACGATGACACCAGAACTTACACTATACGTACGTTTATTAACTGTGTCAGTACTGGAGTGATCTTTATGGGCACCTGCCTGTGTGCAAAAAAGTACGTTGGAAAGACCAGGAGACAATTTAAACAGAGGATTCTCGAGCACCTCGGAAGTATCAGGAATAAGAGTGACACCCCCATAGCCAGGCACGTTAATTTCTGCCAAAATGGCAATACTGACTCTATTAGTTTTACAGACATTGATACATTTTCACCAGGAATTCAGAAGGGGGATTGGGACGTGGACCTCCTCAAAAAGGAGGCGAGGTGGATCTCCTACCTTGGACATAGGTTTTGCCCTAGGATCTATGTCTCAAATTGATTTTGTACCATTAATACATAAGAAGGATGTAACGAACACACTGCACTAGTATATTCATACATAGGATTATTAGCACTTAGCCACACAATTCACATAGGACTTTTATCAGGTCCTCAGTACCCCTTTGTGCTAAGCCAGCATTATTGCATGCTGAATTAAGGCTTAAGCACTTTACCTTCAGGTACTGTTGTGCTATTACTCTGGTTATACAGCCCCCGATCTATGCACTGACTGTGCAGTCAGAGGATCCTGACGTCATGCACAGGGGGTTGTACTAAGTGCACGGGATGAAATTTACATAAACGCTGGGCTATATAGCCACTCACCTTTCTGGTGTGTCCCTCCCCCCTTGTACTGCCTTGAGGAAGCGGCTACGCGAATCGCGTGCGTCGGCAGATGGGTGCACGCGCAGGACTCACTTGCCTACCCGCGAGTCAGCTGGCGGCAGTGTTCACCAGCAACTGCAGCGCACTATTTTTCATTGGAGCTTCCCTGTGATCGGACGATCTGTAGGGAGCTCAGTTCACCAGGCACTGTTTATCCTACTGTCACACAGTAGCAGTAAGCTATTTATTACCTATACAGCATTACCATGTATGTACATCCTCTATCTCTCACCTACAGTAGAGGCAACTCTTATTCTAACAAAAACCAGTGGCAATTCCCCAAAAAACCCAGGAAACACCCAGGTACATTCTGAATACATGCCTTAAACTTTCCTTAAACTAGCCCCAGCATTTCTGCATTGATTAATGGCCTATCAGATTAACAGCGTGGGTCCCTGGCAGTCCCATTCAAACTGAATTGGACTGCCAGGGATCCCTGTTGTGTTAATCCTATGGGTCGTTAGTCAATGCAGAAATGCCTTAAACGTGCCTCAAACTAGCCCAGAACATACCCAGCACATACCCAGCACATACCCAGAATGTAACCCGGCTAGTTTACGGCAAATGTTAGAATAAACATTGCCTCTACTGTAGTACTGATCCTTTAGAGACCAACTCTGACAACAGAACTGGTGTTGGATCAGTACTGTTTATCATTACACGATTATCCATATTAGGTTGGACAATACGATCAATCACATCAGCAACCTAATACTTACCTGAGAGACTCTGAACAGACCTCACACTGAGCCTATGCCTGTTCAGCCCTACCTGTGTACTAAGTGTGTTTGCCCACATAGTGGATTGGGACCAATTGTTGAGCTCCCTTTTACTCAGCTTCACTGAATCTGGGGTTTAACATATAGCCAGTGTAACTGAGCTGACCGTTTTTAGACCCTATTTTTTAGGTAATTTAAACCCACAGCATCCTTTAGCTACAACTGAGTGTCACATTATTAAGTGGCCTGGATCCATTTCATTTAGCCAGATACTTTGCCCCATTGTTTTTTGGCAGTCCCGGCTAGGGTCCATCTTATCATGTTAGTGTGCTGTACACCTTTACATTAAGGTCTATATATACTAGCACACACCGCTACAGTAGTGTTTATTCACGGTGTCCTGGTGATATTGGACAGTGGTCTACCATACCCACTCGTTCATACTGCAGCACACATTATAGTGGTGAATTGCAGTTTACCTTCTAATTGATCCAGAACACCTCATTTAGTGTTCATACCCATAGGATCCAAGCGTTTAATTATCGTTTTAATACCCATTATTTTAATTTGATGTAATTAAGTTTATGTTTTAATGTGTTCATCATATCACCCTTCAGGTGTTTAGAGTGCCCAAACTAGGTTTATTTTCTCGGTTCGTTACTATTCCCATTACCTGTTCCCAGTCCCTAGACTTAGCCTTGACAAGTGGGTGGCCAGAGTTAGGTACCCAGTTTAGGGATGCGGTGCGATCAGATCCCAGCTTGGAGGGCATGAGACTTCAGGCGTCCGAGTCTAAGCCAGGTGATGGATCTGATTACTTCTTGTGGCACCGTGGGCTCCTGTATAGAGAGCAAGGGACGATGGGATTATATGAGGTCTGGACCGGTAAGTGACAGCTAGTGGTACCCACAGAGTATAGGCAGCAGTTGTTGCGGGTAGCCCATTCCATTCCACTAGCAGGGCATCAGGGGGTCACTCGGACGAGAGCCCAGCTTTTGCAGCGTTACTACTGGCCGGGGGCATCCAGGGCTATGGTAGATTTCTGCTGGTCCTCTGATGCCTGCCAGTGAGTGGGTAAGGCGGGTGATCGTTTGAAGGCACCCCTGAACCTGTTACCGGTAATAGGGGAACCCTTCCAGAGATTAGCCATGGACCTTGTGAGACCCCTCATGATTCCCAGCTGGTCAGGGAAGCGCTACTTCCTACTGGTACCCTGGGGCGGTAGCGCTTGCAACCATTGATGCAAGAGCAGTAGCTAAGGCATTATTAACCATTTTCACTAGGGTAAGTTTCCCTAGCGAGATCCTAACCAATCAAGGGTTGCAATTCATGAGTGAATTGCTCCAGTGTTTCTGGGATGCGTGCCACCCCCAAACCAACGGGCTATGTGAAAGGTTCAACGGTACACTGAAGCAGATTCTGCAAACCTTTATAGAGGCAGAGGGCAAAGACTGGGAGATTCACCTGCAGCACTTGCTATTTGTGTACCGAGAGATACAGAAAGTATCTACAGGCTTTTCTCCCTTTGAGCTACTATATGGTCGCAGGGAACGGGGACCTCTGGACCTATTCTGTGAGGGATGGGAAGGGGAGACTACCAATACTGATGCCTCTGTGCTTCAGTATGTGGTAAATCTCAGAGATCGGTTAGAGATGCTCATGGGGTTGGCACAGGACAACCTTAGGGCTGCTCAGACAAAGCAGAAACTTGGTATGATCAGAATGCCTGTAGCAGAGAGTTCATCCCAGGACAGCAAGTACTTGTTCTCAAACCTACTCGGGAGAACAAATTAAGGGCTGCCTGGTCGGGACCATATCCAGTACTCTGAAAGATGAACGAGTGCAACTATGTTGTACAGGTAGATGCTGAGGCAGAGAGAAATAAGACCTATCATATCAACATGCTTAAGGAGTACGTGGTGCCGAGTGTGGCATCGGTGCTGGCCATTTATAGCCCACTGATGGGGTATCCAGCGAGCTGCACTCTGCCGGACTTCTTAGGGGAGGTAGGCAGGGGGGTACTGTAGAGAAGGTTGAGATAGGGTCTCAGTTAAGTGCCAGGCACAGAGCAGAAGCCGAAGCTATGCTTGAACAGTATAGGGTTCTGTTCACACACAAGCCGGGCAGAACACATATCACAGATAACCCGGTGCTCACAGGTGATCTGCGGCCTCTGTATAAGCACGCCTACTGGGTGTCAGCAGAGATTATGTGCAGTATAGAGAGGGAGGTAGAGGAGATTCTGGCCCTATGGGTAATTGTACTGTCCCAGAGCCCTTGGGCTTTTTCGATAGTCCTGGTGCCTAAGGAGGATGGGACCACCCGGTTCTGTGTGGACTACCGACAGCTCAACGCGGGATGGTGTCAGATGCATATCCCATGCCCCGCATGGACGAGTTGCTGGATGAACTCACAGGGGCAAAGTATCTGACCACTATGGTTCTCAGTAAAGGCTACTAGCAGATCCCCTTGACCCAGGAGGCTAGGGAGGAGCCGCATTCATTACCCCGAGTAGCCTCTATGAAATCTTGGTGATGCCATTTGGGATGAAGAATGCCCCGGCTACCTTTTTGAAGTTTTGTCTTAAATTGTAGTTCCCCAAATAGGAGCAATTAATATATGTTATATATATATACATTTTACTTTTTATCCTTAGTGTACACACTTATGATTTTTAGGAATTTTATATAAGAATATTCTATTTAATTCATTTTTTTTTCACACATATTCAACACGTCAATTTGGCACTGCTTCTTACCCCCCCCTTTTTTTGTTTCATATATATATATATATATATATATATATATATATATATATATATATATATATATATATACATGTAGAGGTATCAGTACCGTGTTAGCCGAGCTTCAATAATCAAAAAATAAATAGATGATACCGTTCTGTGGCTAAGCATTTCGTTAGCCACAGAACGGTATCATCTATTTATTTTTTGATAATATATATATATATATATATATATATATATATATATATATATATATATATATATATATTGTGATGCCATCGCTGCCCTCTACTGTAAGTGCTAGAATGGGGCAGTTGTGGGACTTTACAGCTCTCATAGAGTTAATCATTCTGAAAAGGTCTGTTCAGCTGTGAGTTAATGAGCTAATTAGCCTAGCCTGTATAGTCAGGAAATGATACAGAGATTCCCCCCCCCATGCTGCCAGACACACACTGTTGAGAGTTATACAGAGAGGGTGAGAGAAGCTGCTGCTAGACTGATCTGGGAAGGCACACACAAACAGCCCTGTGAGAGACTGAAAGGGGACCTGCTGCAGGTACTGCTGCGGCACAGTTTATTCGAGCATTTGCCCGTTCTGTGCCGCAGCAGTAGCCTGGCGCGCGCCCGAGTGTGACGGGCGCACGCCGAAGCAGCGGAAGAGCGCCCTCCGATCGGGGCGCTCTCCCTACCGCTGCCGGGTCCGCCGGGTCCCCCGGAACCCCCTGCCGCTGTCCCGCGATCGCGGGACACCAGGGCTCCCTCGGGGAGCCCCTGGACACGCGTGCAGGGGGCGCACGCTCCCGATGACGCGTGACCGCGCGTCTATGACGCGCGGCACGCCGAGGGGCGGCCACTAGCAAGCCGGGAGATTTCCCGGCTTGCGGTACCGACCACACTTCAATAAAGTGTGTCGGTAGTGTACACTGGGTAAAAGTGGGGAAAGAGTTTAGTTCTCCCACGATTAGTTAGGGACTAAGCAGTATTAGTCAGTACTCCTGGAATAAGTTAGGTCTTTTGTTTCTGTTTTGTGTTATGAGTTATCCCTGTACCTGCTTTGTACCCTGTAAATAAACCCCTGCTTAGAAAGTAGTGTTTCCTGCCTTTGATCTGGGCAAAAGATCTGATGCTGGGACTGAGATGTCACAATATATATATAAAAAATTGTGTGTGTACTATGTAGAGCAGTGTATTGTACTCACAGGAATGGTTTAACAAGAGTGAATAAGCTGTGATTGCAGAGAACAGGTCCCAATTTGGAGAACAGATAGTGGAAGAACCCAGAAGTGAAATCCCGGAAACATCGCTGGAGTGCTTCCGAGCTCCCACTCTAACCTGTCCTGATTAACGAATGTGTTTTTTATTTGAATTAGCCCACGGCATACATTGTAAGTGCAGTTTATTAGGGGCCAATTTTTTTTTTGTTATAAAGCTTAAATGATCTGCACCATTATTTTATTTTTCCTGAGATTTGCCCACCTGGAGAGAGGTATTGTGGAGACTACAATTCCCACGGTTTTGAATTTGCTGATTTCATATCTACAAAATGTGTAGATACAGTCCACTTCACACTGAAAAGACATACTGTACTAAACCATAGTGTAGCCTTTAGTTATCTTTTATGGTCAAGAATTGTTGTGCTCCCCTAAGTTTGAAGAGATCAAATGTTTTAAGCAAGACTGCAGTCAATGATGCCACCTAATCAGGGTTTTCCCTAGTAGTATATATCGGCATAACCAGGCATTTAAAGTCAGAGGGTATTTGACAATATTTCTGAAAACTTTCCTTAAACAATGATGGTACTACTCATTAATATTGTTATATTTTGCAACATATTCTTTGCAGTGCTTATGAAAGTAAATATAAAAGTATCATGGTCATTATCTTTACTAAGTGGTACAGATGCAGCGGTCGTTATTCTAACAAATCATGGAGCCGTTTTCGTGTGTGCTGCTGTACTCCACGCGGCCAATCGCCCCAGGCACACATGTTTATCGTGGTTGCTTTGTTTGAATTTCATGAATTCTGTTTTTGTTTGCAATAAAATGAATGAATTGTAATGTGTACAGTACTGTGCTACTGTGCTACTGTGTCAATTTCACTGTTTAACACTAAAATGCAATTTTCTGCACTCGCGTCTTAAGGCGGGAAGTGGCGGAACGGTTTTAAGATATCCCGCGCAATGACATGGGTATTACAAGGTATACAACGCGTGAAGTGTTCGAATAATAGCTGCTGCATCTGTAGTTCTTCCTAGAAGTGCCATTAAATGAATACATGCATGCGGGATAACATATAATGGTGGATTTGCATCTTCGTACTCTGCAGGTTGGACTTTTCAAGAACTGAGACCATTGACCATTCATCATGAAGACCATTCAAGAACCGAGTCCTTGCGTCAAAGAAATGTGCAGCAATAACCCCAAAAGGAAGATGGTGTCAATCTTTGTGCACAAAAGCCTAATTTTACACATGAATAAAAATTATCTTTCAAAAACAGCAAAATTATAAATGATATGTTATTCTAAAACATAAGAATTAAATTAAGTAAACACCAATCCAACCAATTCAAGGAATAAACCACTAGCCAACAAATTAATAAAATAAATAAAATCACTAGCCAACAAACCAATTAATTAATTTTAAAAGCTAGCCAATCCTAAAATGTACTAAAAACAAGCCATCCAAATGCAAGCAAGGTAATCCTAGCAAAAAACAGAAATAGAAAAATTACAATCAATTGAAAACAATAATTTGCCAAAAAATGCATTGCCTTTCACTGTATTTATCTGTACCCTAAAGGGGCACAGATTAATACATTAGCAGTCAATGGGCAATCACAAACATAAAAATAAATAAATACAATATAAAAACCTGAAAAAAAGACATTTACATACTGTACATTCAATATTTTACTTACCTTTAGAATTTTTGACCCTCCAAATCCCTGCGTATCAGCAAGCTCTTGACCTGCGTCATCATCACCCGCAATCCGTCTTCATCCTCCTTGAAGAACAGCATCAGATAAAAAAATCTTCTTTCTTTGATCTTCTGTCACCATCTTCTATCTTCATCTGTCAATATTTTCTTCTTTTCTTAAATTTTCTTTCTTCTTTCTTTCAATCCAAATTCCCATGTTAAATCCACAACGGATGTTGTCCCATCGCCTTCTTAAGCTAAAATGAGACAGAATAGGGCCTGTGACATCACATTTTAGGGTCAGATGATACAGCTCCAATCCAATTGAATGCTGTATCATTGGCCCGCCTCTTTTTTTTTTTTAAGGATAGCACGTCATCTCCAAGGGAGGTACGTCACATCCTTAAAACCACATGTCTCATATCACATAGAATTAATGCCAATGGGATTGAAGACAATGGGAATATTGCTATCACAGGTAATCGAGTCTTTCTGAATACATTGATAGTAATAATCCAAAAACTGGCGGCGTAACCGACCCTGCGATTTTTCTTATGAAGGCTTTTAGAATAGGCCCCATTGTGTTTATTGCCTACTGTGTATTGTATTGCACATTTTATTTTAATGTGTGTGTATATATATATATTTTTAAATCACAGGAGGATGACTCCTGACGAAGCAGTAGTGAAACGCGTTGAGTCAGCGTTGTAGGAGAACCCGAATTTGGAGAGACTGGCAACCGGAGCTGAATTCCAAGGCAAGACGCTCTTCCGCCCTCACCTGTGTTGCTGTACCGGAAGTGACGCATGTGGAAGCAAAGGGGTGAGGCGTGAGTGAGACGCACAGAAGCCTGTACCAGCGAGGTCCTTCAATCTATCGGCGGTTCTCTCCAATGCTTGTTTTATCATTGTAAATGTGAGTGAGATTACTCTTATTCTGTATTCATTTAATACACATGGTCAAATAGTATACACTATTGTGGCATTTCTCTCTTATTACATATCGACGGTATCAACACTCACTGAGGGATATCCTGAGATTTACTATATCCAGTTACCAAAGGGCTCCAGTCAGAGAGAGAAGAATCTCTGACATATCCTTAACATCTGGAAGTTTTGTGAGTGCAATCCTTTAAGAGCCTACTGATTGATACATCACTATCACTTACCATCTGCACTACTGTATATTTGCTCTTTTTTTATATTTTATGTATCACCGGACACACCAGCGCTCCTCCTCTCTCAGAAGAAAAAGAAATGACTACCATTGGAACACAGAACAGTCCCATTTGAGGGTGTCGAGCTGCTTTACCTCAACTTGTATATATTTTATTATATTTTTCACGATTGGTTGGTGAAGGTAATTTGATCTCACAATCTGAAGTTTGTTCACTTTGCATAAACATTATATTGTTAATTATTATATCACCTAAAAAGCGCCCAGTCCACCCCCCTCCCCCCACATGTGTGTCATTAACCTGGAAGTGAAATTGAAGCATGAGACATTTTGTTGTGAAATTTTATTAAAGGTGATGACGTAAAAAAATATCTATCACATGCATTATGTGCTGTGCCAAACAAGAGTGAAATACAATCATTTAGAAAGTACTGTAAAATGTAAGACACATGAAAATGAATATCACATTTTTAGAATAGTAAAATTGGTAATACTGTATAAAAAAAGGAAAGTTTAAAATAAAGTGATTTTCGACCTCCATCAACATCATCATCTTATAGCTGTCGATTTGACGTTCTCATTTCTGAAAAAAAGGCAAACATTCTTTAAGTATACAGGACCAAAGTGCGCATGCGTGAACTTATGCTCATACAGTTACTGATGTAGAACATTTTATTGCACCTGTTATCACATGATAAAGTTGTAATCTTAATAGAGCAATTTACTGTGGTTCCATTGAAACAAATGGAGATGCTTGTACAATATCAACATTACAGGATTTTGCTAATCATACAATGTCTCGTAACCACATAGTAACGGTGCAATAATTTCTGCCAAATCTGTATGATAAACCACTAGACTTGCTCTATCAGACACTTTATTTATATTTGAATGCTGTTGAGCTGTGTTCTACCAGATAACTCTTTGTGTTCCTTTTACAGTATAAGTCTAATGCTGAGTTTACACGAATATACTTTAGTTCATAGGATTTTGCCTCCTTGTACAAACATATTAGCCTTGTGTTTGTCACCAGATCTTTCCAAAGGTCAACCTGACCCTTGCAGCAATATTCCAAGTCTTTGGCACAGTTTGATCAATCTTGTCAAAAATACTCCATCTGGGACAATTAACTTCACATTAGGTGCTGGCTTCAATTTTTATTTATCATTTGTTGACATTTCTGTGATTTATTTATCCATTTACACTCTGTTACAGTTTAAAAGCTAAAGAAGCTACAAAAAAATTGAAAACACCACTATCTTGCAGAGAAAATCCATATCAAAATGCATACTACAAGCACCTGTAAAAGCTTGTAGATACATTGCTGCACAATACCAAAAAGAACTGCTGGAAGGAGTAACATTAAAAAAATATATATGATAATGAAAACTATAAAAAAAATATATATATATGTTAATACTGTAGGTGCTAGTGTCTAAGATGGAAAACGCTATATAATCTAAATAGAGGTACTTTACAGGTAATCATCTGACGAAGGGGCTTGTACCCTGAAACTTTATGCGATTGCCTTATCCGGATCAGGTACCCAAATCTTCTTTCTTTAATCTATAATCACCTTCATCTATCTTCATCTGTCATTATTTCTTGATCTTCTTAATCTTCTATATTTTGTTGTAATCCAAAAAGCCCGATGGTAGTTCCCAACCGATGTTGTCTCGTCATCTTCTTGGGCTCAAATGAGGCGCCATTAAATTGGGCTTGTGATGTCACATTTGGATAGGAACTGGTTTAACAGCCATCTGAGTGGCTGTTAAAACCATGTGCCGACTTTAATTTTTTTAAATTATGTAATTTAAAGGGAATGATGCCAGCCAATCAGAATGGCTGTGCTTCATTTCCCTTTAATATGACGTCACTAAGCTGGCATCACATGGTATTTCAGCCAATCAGACCGTATCTCAGGAAGTAGGGGTTCCCCGGGGCTGAAATCAACTTTGTTCAGCTCAGGAGACCCCCTGCTCATGCACACTATGAATAAAAAATAAAATGTAAGCAGCTTCATTACCTTAGCAGAGTAGACAAGGGAATATACTCCCTAATGGGTGCGCTAATGCCTGATGAAATGGCTGTGGAACAACAATGTTAATTATTTAGATCAGCTAAGGCAATGATTTTTTATTGGGGCGGGGGCTGTTTTATACTAGTATGAGGGATCAGGGGATCTCCTGAGTTGAACAAAGTTTATTTCAGCCTCGGGGACACCCTATTTCACGAGATACAGGCTCTGGTATGGGGTGCCGGTATCCCCTAAGCTTTGTTTAGATCCCACGGTCACGTGACCCACAGGTTTTTAACATGGGGATACCGGCACCCCATACTGGGGCCTGTATCTCAGGAAGTAGGGGGTCCCTGGACCTGAGATCAATGTGGTTGAGCTCCGGAGACACCCTGCTACATTATAGTAATGTTGGACTTTTAATAAAACCCCCGCAATCGCCTGTGTGAGGCGCGCAGTTAGAGTGAATGATTCAGCCTATCTCTTAATGCACGTCTATTACAGGCAGGCAGACCCCAGTAGGATTCACACAGCAGGGACACATGCTGTGTTACTCCTGCGGGCAATTAGTCTGAAACTGACCTGTCCTGTTTTAAAGATTTACTCAGTGGCCTTAAGCAGTGATAAGTTTGGTATGTTCCTGATGTGCAAGTCCTGTTTAAAATATTTACTCAGTGGCCTTAAGCAGTGATAAGTTTGGTATGTTCCTGATGTGCAAGTCCTGTTTAAAAAATTTACTCAGTGGCCTTAAGCAGTGATAAGTTTGGTATGTTTCTGATGTGCAAGTCCTGTTTAAAAGATTTACTCGGTGGCCTTAAGCAGTGATAAGTTTGGTATGTTTGAATATCAAACGGTGTTTTTTTTTTCCCCTCTTAACTCTGTGTTAATTGACCAACTGGAACAAGCTGATTTATTGGGGAGGGGGAGGGTCATGTGACTGCTTTAGCTGTATAAAACACATATTCCCCTTGCATTGGCAAGGTAGCATTGGCATCTTAAGAGTGATGCATTTAAAGTGACAATAATAGTTAGACTATAGTTTGACTAGAGGTGACTGGGGACTGCATCCTTTATACAAACTCTTACTCAAGGCAACAAACGGTGAGCTTATATGACCACACTTTGATCCCTTGCTTGTTAACCTGCATATTTTAACCCCACACCCCTTTACAACTTATTTCACTACAGCCTCTCCGAAAACTGACTGCACAAAAATAACTCCCACACCAACTCAGCCCACTGAAACCCAGAACTGACTAGCATTGCAATGCAGCAAAACATTTGACAAGGAACACGCACACCCCTGCTGTTTAGTCTGCACACACTCACTTTGCTCACAACAGCTCCATGCAGCACTGCCTACCTCTGGCATCATGAACCTGCTATGTTTCTTAACTTTTTTCTTTCTCCTGGCCTCATGGAGATGATACTCCCTCTATACACTACAAACTCCTCCATCCTGGCCCACACCCAACATCACCATACACCCTGGACTACTCAAAAGCCTTTCACAATCTATGGAATGTTGGTGGAGGACTCTAAAAACCAGCACACCAACCACTGCTCACTCTAATGGAAAACACCACAATTTTACAACTTGCAAACAACTACCCAAATTTCTGCTCATACTATTACTCTCTTTAGCAGGCGATATTGAACCTAACCCAGGTCCTCCCATTTCAAATCTGTCCCAGGCCCCTGAGAATTCAACCTTTAAATTCCAAAAAGGGCTATCTGTAGCTCATATAAATATTCAGAGCCTGCTGCCCAAACTGGACAAACTAAGGGCATGGTGCCTTATACATAAACCCAAAGCCATCGTTCATACAGAAACATGGCTAACCCATAAAACCCCTGATGCAAATATCGCCATTCAGGGATACTCCATTTTTAGGAGAGATAGGTCAAAGAGAGGAGGAGGTGTGTTATTTTATATTGCAGACACATTACAATTTACACTGTTAAATTGCCCCCCAAGCCCACGCTCTTTTGAAATTTTAGTTGGCAAAATCTGCCTCCCCTTTTCTAAGCCCATCTTGCTTGCTGGCATCTACCGCGCCCCTAAAGCCCCTCTACAATCCCTGGCTGATATCACCCAGTTTCTTGGCTCCATTTCCTCTCTGAACGAGAAGAGTGAGCTGCTAGTTCTTGGGGATTTCAACTTCAACTGGCTTGACCCTAAAAACCATAAAATCCAGATACAACTCAAGTCACTTAACCTATCGCAACTCATTTCCCAACCCACACGGACAAACCTGAAATCGCATAACTATTCCTTGCTAGACTAGATTCTCTCCTCAAACCCCAGCAGAATCCAATCCTCTGGCATCCTTCCTGACATTTTCAGTGACCATGCAATAGTGTACTGTGTAAGGAAAATTAAAACGCCCCATTCAAGCCCTAAAGTTCTCCTCACTAGAACATTTAAATACTTTAACCCACTACAGTTTCTGTATGACCTTACCAACTGCCCATGGCACAGAATCGATTTAATTCCCGACCCTGATTCTGCGCTCGACTATTTCCAATCCGAGTTCTTAAAACTCTGCGATACCCATGCTCCACTACGCAAAATAAGTGTACGGGGGGCCCATCTTCCATGGGTTACAACTGACCTTATTGCACTTTACAAGCTCAGGGATACCTTGTGGAAAAGCTACAAAGTAACTAGCACTACCAAGGTTCTCAATCACTACAGATGCCTGCGGAACGTGTGCACAAGGCAAACAAGGCACGCAAAAGCACAACATTACTCTGACAATCTCCACCAAAATACATCAAACCCAGCTAACTTCTGGAAGGTTATCAACAATATATTCCAGCCTCCTAACCATCAACAACCAAGTAATATCACTAAGGGGGATATTACGCTGACAAACCCCACTGACATTGCAAATGCATTCAATGATTACTTTGTGGGGTGTGCCTCTAACTTATTAGGGAAACGCAGCCCAATCCACAAACCTGAATCTCATCCTGGGATTTCCCACATAGCCCTACCCCTTCCCAACACTGCCCACAATTTTCAATTTTTCCCAGTATCTGAAGAGGAGATTACACAAGCGCTCCTCAAACTAAAACTAAGCAGCCAATGCGGATCTGACTTGCTACAATCTAGGTTCCTACGACTTGGTGCCCCAGCCATTGCCAAACCAATTGCTTCCATAGTCAACTCTATCCTGTCTGCAGGCCATATCCCTAAGACCTGGAAAACTGCTAGAGTTGTCCCAATCTTCAAAAGTGGGGACAAAAACACTGTCTCAAACTACAGACCAATCTCACGTCTCCCAATTCTATCCAAAGTCATGGAAAAATGTGTCCACACCCAATTAAGCGACTACTACACCAAGACAAATTTCCCTAGCCAATTCCAATCTGGCTTTCGTCCCAAACACTCCACCGTAACTACCCTGCTAAAAGTTTGCAATGAAATCCAGTGTGGAATGGAACTGGGACAACTCACTGGTGCAGTATTCCTAGAATTTGCAAAGACTTTTGATACAGTTGATCATGCTATCCTGCTGTTACGCCGATGCTCGCCACAAACCGGGACCGGACCGCGGGGCTGAGGTGGGGTTATATAACCACCGACCTTAGTCCACGCAGACTGATCTGGAGTGCGCAGTTCATAGTCGTACATCGCAGGGTCAGGATTGGAGAAGGCAGCATCATCGTTATTGAAGCCAAAGTCGGGGTAGGAGAAGACAGGACAATCGACGGCCAAAGCAGGGTCAAGATAGAAGTTATCTGGGTGGTCGTAGTCGTAGCAAGGAATCGGCAACAGACAGACAGGAGTTCCCTGCTTCAGCTTAAGAGCATGAGCGCGGGAGTGGCCTCTACGGTAGGAGCGGCTCGGCCCATGACGCCGGTCTCAGCAGGGGGAGACAGTAGGCTGGCCGAACTACACCGCGGGCAGCGTCGGGGAAACCAACGCTTCAGCACAGAAGTCCAAGGCAGGCACTGCATGGAGATTAGCAGCAGACCTCAGGAAAAGAAGGGTAACCACTGCTAGGACAGAATGCATCAGGTACCAGTGCTGGCTAAACACGCTTCAGCACAGGAGACAGGAACAGGTCTCTGGATACTCAGGAACTAGGGAGGTTAGAACACTAGGAGAGAGGCCTGGGCGGTTTGTGGCAGAGACGGTAACGTCAAAGGTAGGAGTTATGCTTGGCACTGGTTCAGGGCCACGCCAGGATATAAAGGGCGGAGATCCAATCACAGGAGGAGGGTGTGTGAGTATTCCTCCAATGATGGAGCACAGGGCAGAAGCTGCAATGAGAGGCAGCACATGTGCCATTGATTGCCAGAGGAAGCTTTTGCAACTGCAGAAGTCTGCAAAAGCTATAATCAAAGCCAGGAGCGGATTCCTTACACCTGCCTAACAAACTCCAGAGCTCTGGAATAGGGAAGCATGCTTTAAACTGGTTTCAGTCCTACCTATCAGGAAGATCCCAACATGTGTCCATCTCAGGCTCTAACTCCAACCCCCTGGATATCACCTGTGGTGTCCCGCAAGGCTCTGTTCTGGGGCCCCTGCTCTTCTCAGTGTTCATTAATGATCTTCCCACAGCTTGTAAGGAAGCCTCAATACACATGTATGCAGATGACACAATCCTATATGCACACAGCCATAGCCTCTCTGACCTTCAATACATACTTCAGTCTGACTTTTTGAGACTCGAAAACTGGATTTCCCAAAACAAACTGTTTTTAAACACTGACAAGACTGTAACAATGATATTTGGGACCAAGACTAAATTCTTAAAGCTTCCAGGGACTGAGCTCCATATTAGAACCAACACTAACACCACCCTAACACCTGTCACTAGTTTTAAATACCTGGGCTTATGGTTTGACTCCCACTTAACATTCGGAATTCACATTGATACCCTGACAACCAAGACCTACGCCAAACTAGGGGTACTTTACAGGAACAAATCCTCCCTAAGCCTCCTGGTCAGAAAGCGTATCGCACAGCAGATGCTAATGTCAATTATTGACTATGGAGACATAGTATATGGCACGGCACCTCAAACCCACCTTAGCAAACTTGACACCCTCTACAATACAATTTGTCGTTTTGTTCTCAAATGCAACTACAACACACATCACTGCGAAATGCTCAAAGAACTAGATTGGTCATCACTAGAGTCTAGGCGCAAAGTTCACCTTTCCTGTCTTGCCTTTAAATTCTTTATGGGCAAGCTACCCAGCTACCTGAACAAGCTCCTAACCCCTACCACATGCAGCACTTATCACCTGAGATTAGACTCCAAAAGACTGTTCATGGTCCCAAGGCTCAACAAAGTATCCGGCCATTCCTCCTTCTCTTACCGTGCACCCCAAAACTGGAACAACCTACCAGAGACTCTCACATCCACCACCACTTTAAGTTCTTTCAAATCTAAGGCTGTCTCACATTTTAATCTGGTTTGTAAATGTTTCATTTGCCCATAACAGATATTCTCTTTAACTGTGCATGCAATGTCTTGTATATAATGTATACCCTGTTCATTTATGTAATTGTATTTGTAACCATGTATTATTTGTCTTAACTCTGTGCCCAGGACATACTTGAAAACGAGAGGTAACTCTCAATGTATTACTTCCTGGTAAAATATTTTTATAAATAAAATAAATAAATCTCAGGTCCACAACACGACGCAATGCGGGATATACCAGATATTGCTTAAAAAACGTCTGCTGCATCTGTATATTTGTGCTTTACTTGCTTTTCAATGTTGGCTCACTCTGCTATACTGTATATTGATAGCAGCGGTCTGACACCACTGATTGCTGACAATACACTTGGGATAAAAGCATAATCCACAGTGTATTACATATACTGTATGTGTTTTCCTATTATCAGGTCTTAGTGCACCAACCAGTTACTTTAATTAGCTGCAGGCAATTCAACCACGGTTTTTAGTTATATTTCCCCCCTATTTTCCCTTGGTGGATAATTCTCATCTAGATATCACCAAGTACTGTGGTTATATTTCACACTGTACTAATTAATTTTTGTGATTCGGGGTTTCAATACTCCTATTCGATCAATTATGCGTTATTTTATCGTTTGTTCCTATTAAAATTATTATTTTATCTCATACATTAATCACCCATTTAGTGAGAGGGCTATATAATTGGGTTCTTGTCCTTTATGGTTGTTATATCTATTTATCATTATTGCCACTTGATTTGCTGTCAACATCGCATTGAATAGAAATTTGGCTTTGTGACTAAGGGCCTCATGCAGTTAGCGCCGATAAGCCCCTTATCACCAGCTTGTGGCAAAAAAAGACTGCTGCGATTCAGTAAGCCCAGAGAAGCTGGCGATAAAAGTAAAACTCAACTTTTTTTCCCCCGAAAAAACAATTTCGGCAACCACTTAAGCTACTTTTCGGAACTGATCGCCAGTTTTTCAAACACGCTCAATTACAATAGCCCCGACTAGCTTTTCACTGCTGATTGCCGCTCTAGAATGGAGTTCCTCTCAAAATCATCCTGCCACAAAATGTTGGCAAGAAGGTGGGGAGAAGCGGCGGATGTGCAGCGATACGGCACTTGGAAAAAATTATGCCTTTCTCCTGCATCGGCTTGATACCGGGGTCTCAAGAGCTAATATACATTGAAAACAGCACCGGAGACCCCCGGCATGAATCTGATGCAGGAAAAATGCATTTACAGGCAACTTCATTACCAAGGGGTTAACCCCTCCAGCTTCCCACCCACAAGGGCTAAACACCCATCCTTGGGGCTAGTACCCCCTTCACCCACCCCCGCTACCCACAATAAAAACAATCCACACAACAGCCCCACTACCCACCTCCTAGGCCCCAAATAAACATTGCAATATCTAATACACCACCCCCCCCTGTGCCCTCAACAACCCCTATACACTTAACATACATAAAATATATTAATTTTTATGCACAGGAAATATACTATAGGCTGGCGTTAGCCCTCGGGTGGTCCCCGTGGGTGTCCGGGGGTCCCCGCTTGCCTGCGGTATCAATCCTGTGCCCCCCAAAAAAATGCATAAATACTTTCAAATAAATACACCCTTCTCCCCCCCACACCCCCTAACACATACAGTACAATAATGGGCAAAATTACTTTTATCCACATATGGATCATAGTGCATTTGCTCATTTAAATACAATAAGCAGCATAAATAAAGTAAATAAATCTTGTACTCATCTCTGCTAATCTGCCACGATGAAGGCCGTCCTCATCCTCATCCCGTCCATGTCCTCCATTGCTACAAACAATACAGAAGAATACAAAAAGACAATCTAATGTCCCCTAACCCCTTAATCACCTTAACGGTTAGTAACCGCTATAGTAACCCGGTAGGCCTAAACACCCATCCTTGGGGACAATATCCCTTTCACCCACCCCCGCTACCCACAATAAAAACAATACACATAAGAGCCCCACTACCCCCCTCTTAGGCCCACAATAAACATTACCATATTTAATAAACATCAATACAATATATGTTGGGTGCTACTTTACAGGGTTGAAAGGTGCCTGAACACCACCATTTCAGCCGAGGGTATGCTACAGCACATGCCACAGGTGGCTGTGACTTGAAAGATAGCACCCCCCTCATGCAACTGTAGTGTGCTAAACTACTATGAGCTACTGTAGTGCCGACGAGTATTCTAAAACAAATCTGGGGCAATCACCAATAAGACCCAGGTACATTCTGGGTACATCCTTGGTACATGCTTTGTACATGCTGCACCATTTCAGTGACATTTCTGCAGACAGACTAATGGCCCATCGGATTAACAGCGGGCGTTCCTGGGACTGCCAGGGACCCCTGCTGTGTTAATCCGGTAGGCCATTAGTCTCTGCAGAAATGTCACTGAAATGTTTGCAGCATGTACCCAGCATGTACCTGGATCTTGTTGTGATAGCCAAGATTTTCCAAGGCAAGTTTAAGGCAAGTTTTAGAATACTCGTCGGCGCACCTGAAGATCCGCGAGTGGGATAGGGTGCTCAACTGGGGACCTGGCGTGAAAGATAGCCCCGCCCCCTGCCATTTGGAAATATCCGCTTGCAGTTGGGGAGGAAGAAAGTACCTGTGAAACATGCCAGCTGGCATTTAAAAAATAGCACCCCCCCCAAGATGGAACTCATAGCAGGCATTAAAGGAGGAGAGTTCATGGTCCCTGAGGAGGATCCTTGATTCTGATCGTGGTTCCCGTCAAATAACAAGAGGAACTGGATACAAAGTCGTCCAAGCCCAGGCGCACGTGTTGCTCAGTGTCGAAAGGTTTACCATTGAACTATCTATCTCTATCAACCCTACTATGGATAAGCTTCTATTCCAGCGATATGCGCTGCCTGGAGGCATTCTAATGATGCGGGACAGAGAGGAGAAATTCCTGCCCTATGTGTGCCTGATTTGCGGTTGCCCGGGAGGCGAGAAAGGAGATGACGCCCATTGCCTACAGTGCGATGTGGCCTATTTGCAACCATGGCTGCCAGCCTGTGACCGGCCTATATTGGCCTTATCCCCGTCGGAGGTGTCGAGACGGGTCCAACTGATCCGTAAGCTCCAATGAGTGGTGGAGACTTCCTGACAATACTGTCCAATCTCTTCCACTCTGATCGCGACGCTTCCCGCATTGTCTTTTGTGGGGAATACTACAACCCCAGCCCAGATTTAGGAGCGGAGTCAATGGCACTCACCATTGTATTGTATTGTATGTCTTTATTTATATAGCGCCATTAATGTACATAGCGCTTCACAGCAGTAATACATGTGGTAATCCAATAAATAACAGATAATATAAATAACAGATCATGGGAATAAGTGCTTTAGACATTAAGGAAGAGGAGTCCCTGCTCCGAGGAGCTTACAGTCTAATTGGTAGGTAGGGAGAACGTACAGAGACATTAGGAGGGAGTTCTGGTAAGTGCATCTGCAGGGGGCCAAGCTTTATGTGCCATGTGTTCAGAATAGCCACAGTGCTATTCATATGCTTCTTTAAGCAAGTGTGTCTTAAGGTGGGTCTTAAAGGTGGATAGAGAGGGTGCTAGTCAGGTACTGAGGGGAAGGGCATTCCAGAGGTGAGGGGCAGTCAATGAAAAAGGTTTAAGGCGGGAGAGGGCTTTAGATACAAAGGGGGTAGAAAGAAGACATCCTTGAGAAGAACGCAAGAGTCTGGATGGTGCATAACGAGAAATTAGGGCTGAGATGTAAGGAGGGGCAGAAGAGTGTAAAGCTTTAAAAGTGAGGAGAAGAATGGAGTGTGAGATGCGGGATTTGATCGGAAGCCAGGAGAGGGATTTCATGAGGGGAGATGCTGAGACAGATCTAGGAAAGAGTAGAGTGATTCTGGCAGCAGCGTTAAGAATAGATTGTAGGGGAGACAGTTGAGAGGCAGGAAGGCCGGACAGCAGGAGGTTACAGTAATCAAGACGGGAGAGAATGAGGGCCTGAGTCAGAGTTTTAGCAGTGGAGCAACAGAGGAAAAGGCGTATCTTTGTTATATTGCGGAGGAAAAAGCGACAGGTTTTAGAAATGTTTTGAATGTGAGGGGCAAATGTGAGAGAGGAGTCGAGTGTGACCCCAAGGCAGCGTGCTTGGGCTACTGGGTGAATGATCGTAGTTCCAACAGTAATGTGGAAGGAGGTAGTAGGGCCAGGTTTGGGAGGAAGTATGAGGAGCTCTGTTTTAGCCATGTTGAGTTTAAGGCGGCGGAGGGCCATCCAGGATGATATAGCAGAGAGACATTCAGAAATTTTGGTTTGTACAGTAGGTGTAAGGTCGGTGTTGAGAAATATATTTGTGTGTTGTCAGCATAGAGGTAATAATTAAACCCAAAAGATGTTATTAGGTCACCTAGAGAGAGTGTATACAGAGAAAAGAGAAGAGGTCCCAGGACAGAGCCCTGGGGTACCCCCACAGAGAGATCAATAGAGGAGGAGGAGGTATTAGCAGAAGAGACACTGAAAGTACGATGGTTGAGGTAGAATGAGATCCAGGATAGAGCTTTGTTCCGAATGCCAAGAGTATGGAGAATGTGAAGGAGAAGAGGGTGGTCCACGGTGTCAAATGCTGCAGAGAGGTCGAGTAATATGAGCAGAGTGTAATGACCTCTGTCTTTGGCAGCATGGAGGTCATCAGTTATTTTAGTGAGGGCTGTTTCCGTGGAGTGAGCATTACGGAAGCCAGATTGTAGAGGGTCTAGGAGAGAATGTGTGTTGAGAAAATGGAGCAAGCGAGCGAATACAAGACGTTCAAGGAGTTTAGAGGCAAAAGGCAGGAGGGAGACAGGCCGATAGTTAGAAAGACAGGTAGGGTCAAGCTTGCTGTTTTTGAGTAATGGTATGACTGTTGCATGTTTGAAGGAGGATGGGAAGGTTCCAGAGCAGAGAGAGGAGTTAAAAATGTGTGTGAGCGTAGGGATTATAGTAGGAGCTAGAGGTTTTAGGAGATGGGAGGGAATGGGGTCAAGAGGGCAAGTGGTAGAGGGAGAAGATGCGATCAACAGCGACACATCCTCCTCTGAGACAGTGGAAAAAGAGTCAAGGAAGGCAGGAGGAGAGTTAGGAAGAAGTGTAGGATGGGAGGAAGAAACAGAGGGGATGTTCTGACGTATGGATTCCACCTTTTCCTTAAAATAGTCAGCAAAGTCCTGAGCGGAGATGGAGGAAGGAGAGGCAGCTGAGGGTGGTTTGAGTAGAGTATCAAAGACAGAGAACAGTCGGCGTGGGTTAGACATGTGCATGTTGATTAGTGAAGAAAAGTAGGCTTGTTTAGCTTGCGAGAGGGCAGAGTTGAAAGAGGATAGCATAAATTTGTAGTGAAGGAAGTCTGCGAGAGTATGAGATTTCCTCCAGAGGCATTCAGAGGAACGAGTGGAGGAATGCAGCATGCGCGTGTGGGAATTTAACCAGGGTCTAGGGTTAAAAGGGCGAGTGCGGCAGAGAGAAAGTGGGGCATGTAGATCAAGAGAGGAGGACAAGGCAGAGTTGTAGTTCCTGACCAGTTTGTCAGGGTCTGTAGCAGAGCTTAGAGAGGAGAGGGAGGAGTGTAACGTGGACTCAAAGTCAGGTAAGTGAATAGAGCGCAGGTTTCTGCAGAACCAGGGGGTAGATGGAGGTGGAGAAGGGGAGAAGCGAGATAGAGAGAATGAGATGAGGTGATGGTCAGAGAGAGGAAAAGGGGAAATGGAGAAATCAGAGAGAGAGAAGTTTTTAGTGAAAACCAGGTCTAAGTAGTGGCCATCCTTGTGGGTGCTGGCTGCAGTCCACTGTTGAAGGCCAAAAGAAGAGGTTAGAGAAAGAAAGCGGGAAGCCCAAGGGAGAGAGGGGTCATCAATGTGGCAATTGAAGTCCCCAAGGAGAAGAACAGGGGAGTCTGAGGAGAGGAAGAAAGAGAGCCAGGATTCAAAGTGAGAGAGAAAGGCAGAAGGGGGATGAGTAGAGGTAGGTGGGCGATACATGACCGCCACATGAACAGGGAGAGGAGAGAAAATCTGGACAGTGTGAACCTCAAAGGAGGGAAAGGCAATAGAGGGGGGAATAGGAATAGTTCGGTAACGGCAGAGAGAGGAGAGCAGGAGCCCCACACCTCCACCCCTGCCATCAAGGCGCGGAGTGTGGGAGAAGGAAAGGCCACCATAAGAGAGGGCAGCTTCCAGAGAAGAGTCAGACTGAGTGAGCCAGGTCTCAGTTATAGCAAAGAGAAGCAGGGAGTGAGAGAGAAAGAAGTCATGCACAGAGAGGAACTTGTTAGAGAGGGAGCGAGCATTCCAAAGGGCACAGGAGAAAGGGAGAGAGGAGGGAGGGTGGCAGGGGATGGGTATGAGGTTGGAGGGGTTGACACCAGAAGGAGTAGAGGTTGCAGTTGGCAGGCGAGGACGAGCGCATGTAGTAATAAGACAGGGACCAGGATTGGGAGAGATATCCCCAGAAGCAAGGAGGAGAAGCATGGATAGAAAGAGGATGTGTGAGGATGATTTGTAATGGTGTGTTTTAGTGCAGGGGATATAGCTGTGTGGTGTCAGAGGATGCAGGTAAGAAAGGAGTTCATGTGAACTGAGAAGTGGGGAAGAAAGGAGAGATGGAGATATATGAATAGAGTTAGAAACATAAGGAGACTGGTGGAAGGAAGTGCATAATTTGAAAATAAGTGAGGTTGCAGCAAATATAAAAAATAAAGGAGGCATCACAGCAATAGTTAAGTGTTGAGATGTGCAGTCTTAGATGATTTCCTCCTTTCCAACGTAGATCAAAAGCAGGTATCAGAAGCAGTATGTGATGTCCACTTTTCCACTTCTTTTTTAACTTCCTTTTTAAACTTCATATTCTACTTGAAACATTTCTACTTAAAAGCATATCTGCTTGCAAACATGGCTGCTAGCAGCAATGGCTGTTAGGAGTTTACTTATATACTTTTAGAAAGTCACCTGGTTGGCACAACAAACTTAATTAGCACATGTGAGGGTAGTTAAAGCAAATGGTTTTTCTAAGGTGGGTGTTGCCTTGCCTTGCCTTGCACAAGTGTGAAAGCTGAATTAAATTAAGACAGTAGGGGGATGATTTACAGACAGAAATTGGAATATGTTTTTACCTAAATAGAACTAAATACACAGCATGGGAGGATATCAGGATAGACAGACAATTGGAATATGTTTTTACCTAAATAGAACTAAATACACAGCATGGGAGGATATCAGGATAGACAGACAATTGGAATATGTTTTTACCTAAATAGAACTAAATACACAGCATGGGAGGATATCAGGATAGACAGACAATTGGAATATGTTTTTACCTAAATAGAACTAAATACACAGCATGGGATGATATCAGGATAGACAGACAATTGGAATATGTTTTTACCTAAATAGAACTAAATACACAGCATGGGAGGATATCAGGATAGACAGACAATTGGAATATGTTTTTACCTAAATAGAACTAAATACACAGCATGGGAGGATATCAGGATAGACAGACAATTGGAATATGTTTTTACCTAAATAGAACTAAATACACAGCATGGGAGGATATCAGGATAGACAGACAATTGGAATATGTTTTTGCCTAAATAGAACTAAATACACAGCATGGGAGGATATCAGGATAGACAGACAATTGGAATATGTTTTTACCTAAATAGAACTAAATACACAGCATGGGAGGATATCAGGATAGACAGACAATTGGAATATGTTTTTACCTGAGGAAAGAGAAGAGATGAGTGAGTGATTCAATAATCTTCCTTCCTTTTTAAACTTCATATTCTACTTGAAACATTTCTACTTAAAAGCATATCTGCTTGCAAGCATGGCTGCACCATTTATTAGAGAGCAGCGATGCCAGCCAGCGGAGCCTTGAGAATCCAAGGAGGACTTACCTGTTCCATGCCAGCTGGTGTGAGAGGTCCCGAGTGTCATGGGAGACCAGGTTTATCAACACCTTTTTATACCAGGATCATATGATTGAGCAAAGCAAGGAGGTAAAATAAATTGTAATTTATTTCAGGAAAAGACATACACACAATGTAGCAGAATTTACACGTTAACACACTTACTGGGAACGGGGCTAACGAATAAACTTGTCCTTTAAACGAAATTCACAAAAAGTGAGTGCTTTTACTTGCTGGTGTGTAGCCCCTTGTTTTTTGCAGTTGTGCTCCGCTCTTGCTCCCCATGGACATACTTCTCTATCATTGACTCGTGTGATGCACGCAACAGATGGACTGCAACACATGTGAGTACTCCTTTTTCTCTCTTCATGGTTGGGGAGGATGAGACATTCATACAGGTGCTACTCCAGGGTGACTATCCTAGTGATATACCTATACAGAATTATAGTCTATCAGACAGTAGTCTGAGACCATTACATGGACTGTCTTACAATTTATTCCCTTCAAGAGTTTTATATGCATCAGGTCCTGAGTGTCACTACATCTTATCTAAGGTTCATCTAAAACCTGACAATATTATCACTCAAGATTTTATTGCAACAAATGTTCCTTTGTTTCACTGAGCACCAATTTTTGGATTTGGTTCCTACATACATTATCTCCCCGAAGAGCTAATGAGAGTCGCCGAGGCTCATAAGGATGAGTGGGTAAGGGTGGTAGTGATTGAGTATATGACTCCTAAATATAATACCACAGCTGTATTTAGGGTAGGCCGCGCTGAATATCTGGTTAAGGTCTGGCAGGTAGGATGCAATATTCATCTATACTGGGTAGAGTATGTTAGTGAGTATTGCAAGAAGAAGTGCTGCTCCATAACAGTGCCCGATAAGGATGGTAAGCATGTCCGGAAGCCAGACAATTATCACTACTTTTCATGCAGCAGGGACGGCACTACAAATTGTAAAGGGAGATACAGCAGGGATATACTGTACAATGAGTCGGGAGGTATTACAACAGGAATATTACTACACCCGGTCAAAAGGCTCTCTTGGCTAAGAGGAACTAGTTTTGCCACCAGTTATTGTAATGTATTGTAATGCTATGTGTTTTATAATTCTGTGGGCCGGCACAATTATTGATTAATTATGATACTCATGCAGGGTAGTGAAGAGGATTTTCACCAGAGGGAGGATGAAACCAAGTGCCCCTGGCTATATCCTTCTACTGGCCTCAAAAATATAATCCTGATAGGAACAGGCAGTGTTGGGGTTTAACTCCTGCACAGGACCTAGCCTGCAGTTGAACCTGGATGGGTACTATGTTGCTTATCCAGGGGCAGGCCTAAACTGGCAGTTGGAGTGTCATACCTGGAGAGGGTACTGACTAGGTCACAAGTATATGGTGTGATGCCTGTCAGTATCTAGATCTGCCCTGCTATGGGGTGGGGTTACAAGCCCTTCCCCCCGGGTATAAAAGCTGACTCTCCACCAAATTGAAATGGTTGATTATGGGACAGTGTGAAACCCTTTTCCCTAGCAGAGGGTTAAGGGGATTAGGAGCGGCTCATGGGGCATGCTCCGGGCCTGGAGGACAATCATGCTTTTGTACAATAAAACTGCCGTTGGACCAACTATGCTGTGTGATTATTGAAATGGCTTATTATCTATGGAGACCATCCTGTATACATCAGAATCCTCATGGTATGGAGGCACTTCAAAGTAGAACCACAAGAAAGCCTGTCCTGTTGTTGCTCCCAAACTCCAACCGCAGAGCACCTCAGACCTCTGAACAAGCAGGTGAGCTACAGTACCCAGGGAAACACCCATGCAGTGGTCAGATCTTCCGTAGCAGGGGGGAAGAGGTACTACACTGTTTTCTGAAAGACCAATCTAAGCACTAGTTTCACGTGCTATTTACCAAATATGAGATCCGGGCATTAGTAGGTTAATCTATGGGCCATTGACCCCCCCTTCTGCTTCCCCAGAAACTGAAGGAAGGTCTGTGGTGAATCATTGCCTGTGCACAGCTCTTTGCAGGTGGGTACTGTCCATGAGCCCGCCCCTTCCAGAAGTTTCTGGGGCAGTAGCCTAACGTTAGTGATAGTCTTTGTCTCTTGAGAGAAGGAAGCAAGGAGTCTTCCTCTCCACCTTGGATAGAGAGGATGTGTGCTTGCTCCTGCTCTTCCCTGAGTAAGGAGGGTGAGCGTATCCCTCTCTGAGCCCTGGCTAGGGTGAAGGAGAATGAGTGAGGTGAGAGCTGTGAGTCTTCCCCATGGCGGTGTAAGCTTGCTCATAAGCTAGCCTAATGACCACCTGGAGCAGAGCAAGAAAGAATGCACAGTCTAGAAAGCCTGGGACGTGTGAAGTGGAATATGCTGCTAACAGGGATGATGAAGAATGCCTGTAATAAAGACCCTTCAAAGATACCTCTGACTAAGGTGTCAATTCCTGGGCTGGAGGGAGGTACTGTAGTGGTGTAGGGATGGGGGCTGACACTTACACATTGTGGGATCCATCACTGCTTGAGGCGCTGACACCATTGTGAAGAACCCAGAGTCCTGTGCGAGCCAGTCCTGTCATGTCTCATACCATCAAGCAGACTACTCAGACATCCTGTGAACCAACAGGTAGAGCACCATACCAGCGAGGTAATGCAACCACTCCCATACACAAGTCCCTAAGTGAGGTTGGGGGGGGGACACGTGTTACATATATAGAGAGGTCTTGGTGGGGTCGAAATGTCAGTTATCTGTGATGCTGTTCAAGCTAATATAACCTTTTGTCATCTTCCTACTGTGTGCTGTCTCTACTTTATCAGTCCTCGGATGGTAACTTATATTCTTTCTATTCATTTTTAAGGGACAAGCACCAGGCCTTATTATTATCTTTACTAGGAGTGCTGATTCTTGCATATATATATATATATATATATATATATATATATATATATTTCTTTGGCGCGATTAGATTGAAATTAGAGGCACGCCCCTACACGATAAGCATGCGCAATTACATGCGTTACCACAGGATTGGAGAGCTCTTTTGGCACGGTACTGACGTCACTGGAAGGAGTCCCTTTAAAGATAGCGCTGCCTGTATGGAACTTCTACCACTCAGGGAAGAAGGCTGGTAAGCAAAAACGGGTCATTGGGGTTAATTTGATGCCGTACTACTGATTACTCCAGGACTTATGCTATAGCTTTTGGACTTTGGTTGTTGGATTCTACGACGCTGCATTCTATTGGGGTTGACCCCCGTTTGGGACTGTGCTTTCATTCAATACTGCGCATCTCCTATGGCTGAGATATATTTCAGTGTGTTTTTTGTTACATTGAGGGCTTTTCCAGGTTCTTTCCACACACACATTATACCAGTCCTGTTCACATTTTGTCTCATTCATTTAGGAGTACAGTAGGTACTGTAGGCTTTTTTAAGTCAGTTATGTCTGATTTTCTGTATGTGTGTTATTTCCTTTGTTTATAGTTTTGGATTTAATTGATGTAATAAATGCTAATTTTTTTCACATTTATACATATATTTCTGAATGCTTTTTGTGAGGGATCTTTTTTTCTTTATTGTGGTTCTTATACTTTGTATATCCCTCCAGTACCGCCGACAGAGGTCTCCTATTATTCAATAGGGACTCTCTTCTGGTTTTGACATTGGTTCATGATGATCAGTTTGATTTGATGCGGTATTCTGTTTCAGTGTTGTATATATATATATATATATATATATATATATATATATATATATATATATATATATATATATATATATATATATATATATATATACAAACAAAAAGACTGCGCCTGATGGGATCTATATACACTTGCAAATTTAACATATAGAAATTACTTGAAATTATGATTAACTATATTCTATTTCAATAGCAAAGAGATATCTCTAAAAATATGAAAAATGATGAGCATATAAATGTAAATATCCTAAATAAAAAAAATGCTAGTGTCTATATAGATCAAAAAATGGCTGTGATAAAAAAAATGTTGGAAAAAATCAATGTGGATAAAAAACCATGAATGGATGTATAAAAAAATGTATACTCAAATCAAGAATAGCACTCATTGCAGGATACTGGCAGCCTTCACTTGATGTGAAGAAACTAGTAGGGTGAATTTCTAGTGAGAGCAAGCAAACACCATATCTCTACATTTGGGACTCAAAGACATTGATGCTGACAGCTTACTCCTCACGGTTCCTGTTTTGGTTTACCCGGTCTGGCACCCATTGCACATGCGGATTGTTTCCAGAGGACACTAGGAGAAGTGACATGATACCTGATTTCCTGTTGGACGGTGGCTCAGAGGGGTTTTGATCGTGTCCTGATCCTGTGCATTGGAGAGGCGTGTGAGCAGAGCAGCAGAGTTCCTGTGTTTGGTGCATGAGTATTACTCATAAAATGCTCTTTTATTCATGTTGTTTGTGAGTTTTAAATTGTGGACTCTTTATTTGTATATTAAATGATATTATTTTACATATTGCACTAGGATCGGGCACTCTCTTTTTTCGTTTTATATATATATATACATATATATATATATATATATATATATATATATATATATATATGTGTGTGTGTAGCGGATGTAGTCATATGTACCTGCTATGCCCTGCTCTGTCTGTAAGCACTGTAAATACAGACAGGACAGAGTTAAATCTGTGGTTATTCGACCCCCCTTAATGCTGCTCCTGGGTGTAGCTGAAGGAAGGAGGTGGTGACTCATGGACAGAGAGACAGAGGCCTATCGCTGTAGGTCTGATGTCATGAGCCCGCCCCCTTCTGGAAGTTCACTTAGGCTGCATGCAAACTATAGACCGTATCCATTTTAGCCCTAACTTCAGAGTTAGGAGCTGGAACTATAAGCCCCTCCCATTGCGGGAAAGGCCTGTTCCCCTGAGCTTTGCTTGGGAAGAATACCATCATGGACCCACACTCCAGAACACCATGGGGTGTGTACCATCCAGATGTCTGTGCCTGTGCTGTGAAGTATCGCTGTGTGACACCAACAGTGGATACCCTGAATAAAGAATACCAAGTGACATACAACTGCTTGGAGACTTCAATATGTGCAAGGAGGTATGTGTGTATGTGTGCCCCATAGGGAGTTCTCTATTCTTATCTAGGTCCCATGGGGCTGGAGGCGCTGTAAAGAAGTACTGATATCACCCAAAGTCTGTCCCTGTCTCCTTACCATCGCAGACAGACCTCAGTATCCCTTGTTCCTCACAGGTAGCATCATGGTATTTGTGTAGTAGCTTGTAGGTTCTCTTAGGGTAGAAGCAGCAAGTGTTACATATATATACACAGCATAGTTACCAGTCCAAGAACAGGTAAAGGAGACAGCATACAGCAAGGAATAATCCAAAAGGCAATTGTATTCAAAAACAAACAGTTACACAAAAGCCAACGTTTCAGTCCCACAGGGAGACCTTCCTCAGGGCCATGAGGAAAACATATACCCACCCCTTATTCCCATACACTCTTTCATTGCTACAGTAGGAAACTTCAGATAACAGACAGCTCATTCTTTATAAATTCTCTAAATATTTATTAAAGTAGAGAAATAAAACAAATAAGCGCACTGGTAATCAGTGAAAAACAGATACTGTGTGGCAACTACAGTAGTGCTAATATAAACAGTGTAACAATTCACAATCAATGCATTGCAAGTGTTGCTAATGCAACTAATGGAAAAAAAATCATTGAATAAATCAGAAACACTTGTACTATGGCACTAAGCAGTGATAAGCTTCTCGCCAAAAAAGTCTACTGTGATTCAGTAAGCCCCGAGAAGCTGGCGATAAGAGCAAAAATCGCCGGGTTTTGTTGCTGAAAAAAAAAATCGTCAGGAGCGCGGTGATAAGCCACTTTTTGGCACTGATCACCAGTTTTCCAAACATGCTCAATTCTATAAGCCCCGATCAGCTTATCGCAGCTGATCGTCACTTTAGAATTACGATTTCTTCTCCAAACCGTCCAGCCACAAAAAGTTGGCAAGATGGGGAGAAGCTGCGAGGAGCGGCGAGGCATCATGTTTAATGCATCGGATTGATGCCGGGACACTACGGAGGTGATATCCATTAATATCCAAACTGGAGACCCCCGGCATGAATCAGATGTATGAAAAATGCATTTACAGCCCACTTCATTAACTGAGCGGCTAACCGCTAAGGCAATGAAGGGGTTGACCACCAGTACCATGCTTATTGTGGGTAGCGGGGTGGGTGAAGGTGATATTTAGCCCATGGTGGGTGTTTAGGCCTTGTAGGGGGTTGCAGGTGGACTTAACCCCTTCATTACCTTAGTGGTTAATACCGCGAATGTAATTAAGGGGTTAAACCCTCCAGCTACCAGCCCGGTAGGCCTAAACACCCAATCCTTGTGGTCACTACCCCCTTCACCCACCCCCGTTTACCACAATTAAACAAACACACACACAACAGCCCTACTACTCACCTCCTAGGACCCTAATAAACCATTACAATATCTAATAAACACCAATACACAACCCACCCCCTGTGCCGCCACAAAATGTAAAACCATGATTTATTTTTTTACACACTCGATTCCCCCGGGTGGTCCCAACGGGTGTCCGACAGGTGTCCGCAGGCCCCACAGTGCACCCCGGGGGGGTATCCACGTGTGTCTTGGGGCCTTTGTGTGGTCCCTGCTAGGCTCTCTGGGCCTCCAGGTGGTCCCCATGGGTGTCTGTGGGCCCTCAGCTGGTTCCCACGGGTGTTTGAGGGCCCTCAGGTGATACCTACAGGTGTCTGGGGGGCCTTCGGGTTGTCCCCGTGGGTCTTGTGGCCCCACAGCGGTACCAATCCTCTATTTAAAAAAACAAAAACATGGCCTACATTTAAATCAATACACCTCTCCCCCTCCCAACAAAACACAGTAGAGTAATGGGCAAAATAACTATTATCCAGATATGGATAATAGATTATTTGCCCATTGTTAATCACAACATTAGCAATGTAGCATAAATAAAGTAAATAAAAAACGTTCTACTTACCCATTGCAATATGAAGGGCATCCTCGTCAGCATACTGCAGGTCCATGTCCTCTGTTGTCAGCAAGAATACATAATAAATACTAATGGCCTCTAGCCCCTTAATCACCTTAGTGATTAATAACCGTGATAGTAATTAAGGGGTTAACCCACCCTGCCCTGATACACACCCGGGAGGCCTCACCACCCACTCCTGACCTACAATACAAACCCTTCACGCATTCATTGGTACATCATGTTCATATGATATGGTCACGATTTCCCCAGAAATGGTGAATAAATAAAAATCAGGCCCAAATAAAACACATAACATTGCTAAATAAAACACATTACATAGCCAACTAAATACATAATATATGACAATAAAACAATTGAATGTTACAGATGTGTACATCATGTCCATATACACTGGCAACACACTTTATTCGAGCTCGGCTAGTCCCACAAATTCGGGTATACCCGGGTGTATTGAGGTTTGTGACTGTTTTCTGCCCGAGTGCATTGAGGTATTTTCCAGGCAGGGATTGAAGCATTTTATTCCCGCTGGCTGCAATACTGCACAGTATATATATATATATATATATATATATATATATATATATATATATACTGCATTACAATTCATGAATTTATGCCATCTGGTAGACACGCGAAGCATTGCAGCCTATTAAATCCTAATCATTATCATTTAACAGATCAGCCGCCCGTCAGCCAGGCATGAACCCAGGCTGGGAAGGCAAACGCAACGGGGCTTGTCAGAGGTGAGGAGCGGCGCATTCCAGGTATCTGCCAGGTACATACTGGGTATTTGCTCGAATAAAGTGTGTCGGTGCAGTAATATGAGCATGATTTAATACTATACCAGTCAATGGTCAACTTTAAAAAAAAACAATTACAAACAATCTCCTATGCATTACAAACAATCACAAAATAAAAATAAATTATGAAGTAAATACAACAAAATGAACACCAATCAATTAACCTAACCCAAAATAAAGTCCAAAATATATAATTAAAACACCTAAACACCCAAACAAAACCATGAATAAATAAAATAAATATACAAATAAACTGCATTATTCTGAAACAAAAGTCACAAAATAATCCAACATTGAACAGCAAACACCAATCAAAAGCCAGAAATAAACAATTTAAAACACCACCAAAAATGCCAGCATACTAAATACAAACACTAAATAAAGAGCATACTAATTAAAAAACAAATTAACAATATACATGTACAATACATAAAAGGAAGCATTTGTCAAAACAACCATTGCTTGTCCCTTTATTTATGTATGTATATCCATAAAGATACATACATATATACAATGACAATGAATGGTCATACACTGTACATCACAATAAAAATACAATTTAAAAAACATGTAAAATAAAAATAATATACTGTGAGGAACCAAGGCACACGCCGCCCTCGGCGCTGCCCTCCCCTGTCTGCCCGACCGGCCACTGCCTCCTCCGCTCCTGCTTCTCACCGTGGACCGCCCCCCCATTCCCCCGCGGCTCTTTCACACACCGCCGTCATTGTCACTGGGTGCGCACTTGCTTCGCTTACAGAGCGCGTGCCGCACAAGTTAATTTATTCACTGCACCCGGCGGTTGGCTCCTCTTACCGCCCAACTCAGGATCCAGGCTCACACCCCCCAGTCGTCCAGCTGCAGCAAGACAGGTCATCACCCCCTGTCCTATCACAAGAGGCTCCTCAGCTCACCTTTGCCCTGCCTCCTCCTCTGATTGTCCCACTGCACTTTTTTATCCTTGTAGCTCCAATGCAACCTCGCTCTGCATAGTTTTGTTTGGCTCGTGCTGTTTGGATCCTATGCCCAGCTCCCTCTTGCATTTCAGATCTCGTTACCGAACCGGCTTATCTACGTACCCCTTCTGGCTCCTTGATCTCAGCTATCCCTCGACCTCACTTACCTCTCGGAACCTCAGACATGGCTCACGGACCTCTACAACTCGGATCTCTCCTGCCCTCGACCCTCAGCTTCGGACCTCAATACGCTACATTCTCTACGCCCGGATCTGGCAAGTACTATGGCTAAACCCTTGTACCCTCAGCCTTGGTCACGCTATCAATCTCCACTCCGGGCACGCCCTCACTGCTGCGGGTGCGTGATCTACTCACTTCCCACCTCAGTACTGGGGATAGGTCTGGTCTGCGGGCAGCACAGCGTGACACATACATTCAATATATTTTCTTACTTCTAGATGTGTTCCCCCTCCAATTCCCATGGTCACCGCATGCTCTCGAACAAATCCATGATCCTGAACAACAACGACCCACGGGTAAAAAAATCCAAAGTCCTTTTCTTCTTTCTATATTTTTTTCTGTAATTTTTAATCAATTTTCGTCACTTTCGGGGTCTTCTGGGGTCTTTTTCTGTATCTTCTTCTTCGTCTGTATCTTCTGCAGGCACGCCTTTGTCCTCCTATTGGAAGAGGAGGTCTTTCCTCCGCGGCTTCTTGCCGTAAAATGAGGCTGCATAGGCTTTTATAACTTTTATAACCCCCTGCTTCCAGAGATACAGGCCCCGTTATGGGGTGCCGGTATCTCCTATGCATTTAAATTTCCCATGTCACGTGACCGTGGGAATCCAAAGCATAGGAGATACCGGCACCCAATAATGGGGCCTGTATCTCAGGAAGCAGGGGTCCCCGGACTGAAACCAACACGGTTCTTCTCTGAAGACCCCCTACTCATCTACACTATTATTAAAATTGTAATGAAAAAATAAACAATTCCCGGCGAGATTTGCGCAGCAGGTAGAAATCGCAAGGTAAGGCCTTTTCGGAGGGCAGATCCTATTGCCGCTGGCTATTCACCATTTCTGCAACTGTTGTTACAGTATCACTGGTATTCGGTCCTTTCTGCATACCGTGATAGCAACGCTGTCAAAAATGGCGATTTAAAAAACCTGGCAATTTTTTTTCGGCCTTTACTGCATGAGGTGTCTTAATAATGCAACCATGAACAATGTCCTCTATAGGAATGTCCAGTTGCTCCACTGTTTGGTGTTAAGACCAACGTAGAACTCAGCATATGAAATGAGAAAAACCCACCAAACATAGTGTAATACTGTATAATATGAACAATATTTTACCTTATAGTTAGTGAAAGAAATAGACCCACTAAGAGTAAGGTACAGACTCTGCTTAATTGTTCCTAATCGTATGTTAAATTATATATATATATATATAATTTTTATAATCACTTGTCACTATTCAAATATTATTAATGCAGTTATCTGATGTAAAATAATAAATTATTTTATACGTGTAGTAGTACAAAGAGCACTGTAACAGGGGATTTATTCCTGTTCAGGAAATGTGCCTCTAATCCAGCAGTGTGGTGGTTAACTGCTGGTAGTCAATTAACCAACACCACCTGGCATGATTAGGTTTGTTAGAAAAGCCTGCCTTTGAGACAGGAAGTGAAATTTTTCCTCAGTCTCAAAAATTGTGGGACTGACCATAGGAACAAACGTCTTGAGCCTGCCAGAAGAGACTGCATGCTGCAACAAGACACAGGGGAAAGTACTTCTAAACCTGGAGAACAAAGAAGCCTTCCCCTACAAGAAACAGATAAGACTTTCCTTTCTAAGACTTTTGGTATATCTGCACATGTCCTCTTACAAGCACACACACACACACACACACACACACACACACACACACACACACACACACACACACACACACACACACACACACACACACACACACACACACACACACACATACACACACACACACACACACACACATATATATATATATATATATATATATATATATATATATATATACATATGGAGACCAGGGGATCCTGATAGCCAAAAAGAGACAGCACACTGCAGGTTTGGTATCAAAAAAGTGTATTCAGTAACACAAGGCCGCCAACGTTTCGGTCCTCCCAACGGGACCTTCCTCAGGGCAGTGCAACTACAGACTAACACAAGCACCCATATATGACCCTTAACACCTGCTAAAAATCACCAGAAATCAATCATGAAATCCAAATTGCAATCCCAGATACAACCCACATTGCTAAACAGCCAATCCTACACACTGACACTGGTAAGAACCAATGAGACAACCTGATCTATGCACATGTATGCTAGGTCACATGATCAAACCATGCTATCAACATCATGACATCACAGTACTTCCTATTGATGTAACCATGACTCCCCGAAGCCTGTAGTAACATTTAAATGCACATGAATGGTTGAAAAACATATAAAATACATATAAAATACATATAAAATGCATATAAATTGATAACCCAAGCAGCAGCTCACCATCAATGCTGGAAATGCATGCTATAAATGCTGCAATGTGTTCCTATGAAAGTATACCTTTATGTAGATGGTCCTGGGGAATGTGCACACTGGCTGGGGAACAGCAATCAAGGTGGAACGGGGAATAAACAATATCTGTCATGATGGCAGCGCGTTCGGTGGATCTAAACACTTTCCTAATCTGTTGTAAAGGGAGGGCGGGTGATTCTCACTCAATGCCTTCCGTAGAGAACAACCGCGCATGCGCAGTGTGTCCCTGACAACCCGATAGCGTCCCTGCGCGGTTGTTCTCTACGGAAGGCATTGAGTGAGAATCACCCGCCCTCCCTTTACAACATGTTAGGAAAGTGTTTAGATCCACCGAACGCGCTGCCATCATGACAGATATTGTTTATTGCCCGTTCCACCTTGATTGCTGTTCCCCAGACAGTGTGCACGTTCCCCAGGACCATCTACATAAAGGTATACTTTCATAGGAACACATTGCAGCATTTATAGCATGCATTTCCAGCATTGATGGTGAGCTGCTGCTTGGGTTATCAATTTATATGCATTTTATATGTATTTTATATGTATTTTATATGTTTTTCAACCATTCATGTGCATTTAAATGTTATTACAGGCTTCGGGAAGTCATGGTTACATAAACAGGAAGTACTGTGATGTCATGATGTTGATAGCATGGTTTGATCATGTGACCTAGCATACATGTGCATAGATCAGGTTGTCTCATTGGTTCTTACCAGTGTCAGTGTGTGGATTGGCTGTTTAGCAATGTGGGTTGTATCTGGGATTGCAATTTGGATTTCATGATTGCTTTCAGGTGATTTTTAGCATGTGTTAAGGGGTATATATGGGTGCTTGTGTTAGTCTGTAGTTGCACTGCCCTGAGGAAGGTCCCGTTGGGAGGAGCGAAACGTTGGCGGCCTTGTGTTACTGAATACACTTTTTTGATATCAAACCTGCAGTGTGCTGTCTCTTTTTGGCTATCAGGATCCCCTGGTCTCCATATGTCTACATACTCTCTATGAGACAAGCATATGCCTCCTACATCAAAATGTGAGTGCTAATCTCCATACCTGACTATATATATATATATATATATATATATATATATATATATATATATATATATATATATGTATGTTCACATTGTTGCTATGCTACTATATTTCATGTGCATGTAGTTTAGCGCATGTGCAAAATATATGATGCATCTGATGCTCTCATATGTAGTCAATTCATGAGTGATTCTGAAAAAATGAGCATATAACATTATATTTACCTTTATTTTATAACTTAACAAGGAACTTGTTGGTATCTATTGTTACAGACAGACAGATACGCTTCTGGCATGGTTTGAGTCAATCATGTCATCCTGCTGCATCTAAATCTCGTTGCCAGTGTTATGATGTTCTGCATCGGGTAGTGGCCAGGTCACTGGCTGTCCCAGGTACGCATCTTGTGTAAGGTTTTGACATGCACACAGGTATTTTGCACGGTACCATAATAATTTTGGCCTCTGTGCAAATCATATTGGGCGAGGCACTGTGCTGGCGTTTGATTCGAGACACTACTCTGTGAACTTCGATTAAGACATTGATAACTGAACAAGCTATTTTTCAGCAGATATGTACCATTCTCCAAAACAATTTTACACGATTTTAGAACTTCCCAACAGCAGTATTTCAGATCTTGACATGGAAAAACTCGAATAAAACATTAATTCACGGTTAAATTGTGTCTGATGGAATTTTTCCAATTCTTTTGTTGACCTTTTTTTCTTTGTAGTATGGGTATTTCTGTGATATATATGTATACATTTCACGGAGTGTAGCTATGTGATCGTCCTGATTTTCTATAGCTTCAAATATCATAGTTCTAAATGATTCATTTGGACATGTCAGGATTGAATAAACCCCTGCCATGTCTGATACCTTGGAGTTCTTTATTTAAAATGAGTTTATTAAAGCATGTTTCTTTACCGCACAAATTGTTATTTTTTTATCAATGTGATGTACAGGCATACCCCGGTTTAAGGACACTCAGTTTTGAGTACACTCGCAAGTAAGGACATATCAACCAGTAGCCAAACAGCAGCTCACACATGCGCCTGTCAGCACGTTCTGAACAGCAAAACTGGCTCCCTACCTGTACCAAAGCTATGCGCAAGCGGAGAGACTATAGAGCATGTTACAAATGTGTTATTTACATCAGTTATGCACGTATATGACGATTGCCGTACAGTAAATGCATCGATAAGTGGGAAAAAGGGACTGCTTCACTTTAAGTACATTTTCGCTTTACTGTACATACATGCTTTGGTCCCATTGCGTACGTTAATGCGGGGTATGCCTGGTTTATGAAGGTCAAAATACAAAGGCAATTCTGTATGGATTTTAGTTTTTGATGGAACATCAAAGTTCATGTATTTTAAACAAATTAAAACTAGTTTTGTGAATCAAGAAGTATGTAGATACAATGGTTTCTCTGGCTTTGCATCTGATTCCCATGCTATGCTTTAAAGCTGTGTTAACAGCGAGCATTAGCTTATATGGGCTCCATTTAACAATGGTTTTTCAGACAAAAGGTGACACATTGTGTGCATATTTGCATGTCATTTTCCAGAATCTGTTGCTGCAGTGGAAGCACTGTATGCTGGGGATAATAGTGAAAGGCAGGGTTGCAGACCTGCCTAAGACATTTCAATTTGCACACAAGTGATCTTTGTATTTGCTATATGCATATATATAGGCAGGGATGTTCCTCACAGCAATGGTGCAGCCGAGGCAACGCAGAAAGAACGAGACAACACTCAGAGGTAATTTTCAAAAAAATTGTATTAGAGTAGGTGGCACAAATGCCAACATTTCGGTCCTCACAGGGGGACATTTCTCAAGGCAGTGCAACAAATACAGTGATCTTGACTACTATATATACCCACCATCCCATGTGAACACAATGAGCAAACAATCAATCATGCAATCAAAAAATTAGCTCTGTCCAAAGGGCGGGAAACAAGGCAGCTATGTGCAGTCAGTTACTGATTAATGTCCTGCATTGGTGAGACCAGGATGTAGCCAGTGTCTGTGTAGTGGAAACAGCTGATCAGCCATTACTCAGGCATCAGCTCTGTCAGGGGAAATCCATGTAGCAGTGAAAAGTCCATTGAGCATGCGTAGAGGCATGTAAACATTACGGGACTTCAGTGCTGAGTGCAGGCTGCTTGTAGGGCATTGTTGGAATAGAGGGGTGACATCAGCATCACATGGTTTTATTTATTATTTTGTTAGCTGTTATAAGTAATGAAAAGTTCAGTCCGCGCTCTGGCTCTTTAAACTTGGAGTGTTGGTCCCTCTCAGTTCTCTTGCTGCTTCTGTGTTTATGAGGTGTCTCCCCCACCTCCAAATGTGGTCTCCACCGGAACCCCGATGGTGATACCAATATCAGCAAAACAAGAAAAAACACAAAAGCGCACCAAGATGAGAGATAGATATTGTATTAGCAACAAATAATAAAATTAGTAACTTACATATAAAATTTCTTTAATAATCCCCGATTCTGGTGTCTATCACAGGAGTAGGGCATCACATAGGAAGTATGAAGGGTAATCTCAGTTCTGAGAGATCAGACCCGCGCGCTGGGGCTGTCTCTGTTCACTCTCCTGTCCGCCACGTGTGGTAGCGTGGTGCGGAGTGTAGCGCGCATGTGCAGGAACCGGGGCCTTCAATAGGTGTCCTTAGGATGCCTGTCCGTTTTTGATAGCATAGAAACGATCGGAAATAAGCAGGAACGGTACACTTGAGTGTGTACTGGTGGTGGGTAGTAAAACCGCCAGCCACAACAATCGCGACACGTTTCGTTTAACAAAGTAAACTTCTTCAGGCATATCTGGGACACCTGTTTAGGGGTCCTTTATAGGTCTAATTCTGTGCGTCATTGGTTAATACCTAATGGCTGCATGGCCAATCAGGCTCATATACTGATAGGGGCGGGCCACAATAGGAAGACCTCCCTGTTAGTGCATTTGATCCAGTAATGAATTACACTAATTGAGTATATATATAAGTGTAAATAGAAAGGTAAACAGACCTTAAAGTGTCCAGACCTTATATATCTGTTGCTATTTTGTGATTATTTTAACTATATATATATATATAAACATATATATATATATATATATATATATATATATATATATAAGAAAAAAAGAAAAGAAAAAGCGCCCGATCCTTGTGTAAAATCAGATAATAAAGGGTTTTAATTTGCCATGAACAGACGATTGCCAACTCACACTTTGTCAAATAAAATCAAGCAATTTATGGGACAAGCCCATGCACCACGCCGACGTCCAAGTTTCAGAGGTCTTCCATCTGCATACAAATATATCTGCTGTGAATCAGCTCTGCTGTGGGATATGCTGCCGGTACAACCTTTCTCCTTCACCTCTGCAGGGCTAGTAGGTGTTTCTGGCTGTATTCAATCTTCCACCGATCGTGTAGCAGGATGCAGGAACTGACGTCTGTGCTCTGGAGCTTGAGCTGTTTTGCCACCGTAGTTTCCTGTACCACGTGACCCTACGCGTTTCATCCGTCTCAGCGGATTTCATCAGGTGATAAACACTGACTGAGCTGGCTGGCTATTTAAAGTGGTCCAATCCAATAAAATATGTAAATATCAGTCAACTCAAGTCAATTACATTTATATAGAGATCATCTGTGCTAGGTATTTGGCCAAATGGCAGAACTCAAAAAAGGACATATATATATAATTGAATGAGAAATGTAAACATAAATATTGCAGATAGCAAATTTGACATAATATTTAGAAATGCAATAAAATTGAACAAATAATATAAACAGCATGTAATATCAAAATCAAGAGTTCTAACTCTAAATTAAAGTTTGTTGCTATGACTCAAAAATCAAACAATCAATTTGGGTCAATCAATTAATAAAATCATACCATATTATATCAAAATTGATTAGTATTGAATGTATTATAAATAATATGGTATGATTTTATTAATTGATTGAGCCAAATTGATTGTTTGATTTGCTATCTGCAATATTTATGTTTACATTTCTCATTCAATTATATATATATGTCCTTTTTTGAGTTCTGCCATTTGGCCAAATACCTAGCACAGATGATCTCTATATAAATGTAATTGACTTGAGTTGACTGATATTTACATATTTTATTGGATTGGACCACTTTAAATAGCCAGCCAGCTCAGTCAGTGTTTATCCCCTGATGAAATCCGCTGAGACGGATGAAACCCGTAGGGTCACGTGGTACAGGAAACTACGGTGGCCAAACAGCTCAAGCTCCAGAGCACAGACGTCAGTTCCTGCATCCTGCTACTCGATCGGTGGAAGATTGAATACAGCCAGAAACACCTACTATCCCTGCAGAGGTGAAGGAGAAAGGTTGTACCGGCAGCATATCCCACAGCAGAGCTGATTCACAGCAGATATATTTGTATGCAGATGGAAGACCTCTGAAACTTGGACGTCGGCGTGGTGCATTGATTTGATTTTATTTGACAAAGTGTGAGTTGGCAATCGTCTGTTCATGGCAAATTAAAACCCTTTATTATCTGATTTTACACAAGGATCGGACGCTTTTTCTTTTCTTTTTTTCTCTTAGGTATCGTTGGGAGGTTGGTGAGCCCAAGATTTAAGCTGCCCAGGACTGCAATTTCATTTTTTAAGGATTTGTATGGACAATCTATATTCTTATTGTCAACATTGATTAAGAGACTTACACAATTTTTATAGTTATATTTTTCTTTTATATTGTTTTTGTTGCCAACCTACATTTTTTTTATATTTTTTTATTATAGCAATTTTTTATATACATTTTCATTTTCATTTTCAATTTTATTTTTCATTTTTGTAACTTACAATTCACTTAGTTTCCTGCCACTATATTATATGTTGTTAGACATCTGTGCTGGGTACATCATTCTGCAGAGTGGGATTTGGTTTGCAAGGATACAGGTGTGTGCTAATAGGGGCGCTGTTAATTACTTTTTGTTTAATATATATATATATATATATATATATATATATATATATATATATATATATATATATATATATATATATATATATATATATATATATATATATATATATAGTCAAATAGAATAGTTGGCACTCCTTAGGTGCTGATAGGCTGTAGGTGCTTGCCCCATATGGATAATATAGACATACTGTACGTTACCGTTCCAAGGTCTGGTAAAGCAAGAGACAGCACTCAATTGTAGAAAACTTCACATATATATATATACATAATTTATAAGCAACCCAGTATAGGTTTGTTATTATTGGTTCATTATATTATGTAATCATATAAATAAAGACCAAAGTATACTTAACAATAGTCCGGGTGCTGGCAGATGGACGGGGAACACCAACCAGTCCCAAAGATATAAAGGAAAGTATATCCGCAGCACGCACGAGTTGAAAAAATATATTTTTAATCAAAACTCATCAGGAAGTCAAACAAACTGCAGAGCGACGTACGTTTCAAACCCTTAGGTCTTTTCTCAAGCTTTGTAACATCAACAGAAACAGCACAACATATATAGGGGAAGTGAACACATAAAAAAGCAAAAAAGACATAATTACACAAATGGCCAAAGCTGCATAGTAAAGACTGATTATTGGACTAGCAGTAGCCCATTTAGACCAGCAAGATAGACGCCAGTAACAAGCACCAAACAAATAATGAATCAAATGAATCCACCTGCATAGAGCTCACCTGTCCCTTGGACCAATATCCCTGCACATGCGTCATCACATAGAGATAGTAGTAGAAGCCAATTAAGCCATAGAGGGAATATAGGGTCAGGTGCACACTTATAGACTAACCTTATGTCTTAATATAGCTAGTGATACTGAAATACAGCTCTCTCCAATGATCCCCTCTGTCCCGATCATTCAGGACAGTCAGGGAAAGCACCGCTCGCGTCCCTAGCAACCTGCCGCGCTGTCAGCTGTATCGCGCATGCGCAAACCCTCGCAGCAGTCAAAACAACAACAAAGCCTCAGTAGCACATGCAGAGACTGTCAGAAGATGTAGAAAGCACAAAATACTAGCGCAGCCTCACTCTAAGTCTCTCACACAGCTTGAAAAGCAAACATACAACTTGAAAATACAGCCAAATAAGTCCCCCCATGGTATCCCTGTGTACAGCACCACAGAATCATACCCCATATGTATACATCCAGCCTTGGAAAGCCAGAGTGGTGGTTGAGTATGCCACAAATCACAACACACAAAAAACATTGTCTGCATAAATAAAAACATCTAAGTGAAAAGTTAAATTCTCAAATAAAGGACTGGGAGAGAGTCCAGAATAAGGAATGAAAAGGAAAAAACTAGCGCACCGCAAAGAGTGGGTCCCAAGCCAATGTGTTTAAAAGTTCTTCTTTATTGATCCATCTTAAAAGTGGAGGTTAACACCCTCCTACGCATTTCGTGTAAAAGTACACTTTATCAAGGAGTATCCACTTTTAAGATGGATCAATAAAGGAGAACTTTTAAACACATTGGCTTGGGACCCACTCTTGGCGGTGTGCTAGTTTTTTCCTTTTTGTTCTCCGAGACCAGCATCTCTTTATCTGGCTGCACGCCTATCAGGACATTGGAAAGGGGCATTTGTGAGTACTATTCTTTATTCTCTTTGAATACTTATTGTGAGTCCAGGAACCATCCCAATGAGGGTTTGATTGGGGTTTTCAACCTCACACCTTGCCCTTCAGGAATTATTGGTCTATCTGGGGACTTTACTACAAGCATCATCTTATATACCCCCTTGTCCTATCCTGTTTATTTGCTTATTGCATACATTTCAATACTGAAGGGATTCAGCGTTGGAGCGCCTTTGTCACTTACACCTTTGGACAGAATAAGGAATGATAAGGAAATGAAGATACGCACCCTGCCTTACAGAAATGGAAAATAGTCAACACATACATCATTGCCTTGCAATCTATATGAGGACAATCGGATCATGCACAGTAACACAGAATACATAGTCCAAATGAACTTGACAAAATAATCCCAGCTAATAGATACAATATCAGTCATACGGCTATAGCCATATATAAGAGGTATACTAAATACAGTATAAGTTAATTTTGTCTAATTATGTTACTAATGTATACATTTAAGCATATGAAAACGTAACCAGTACATAAAAATATTGCAACACATATCATTGTGTTATTTCAATGAAAGTGAAATCACATAACACAGTGTTTGTTGCTAATAAAATTACATAGATTTGCAATGAATCATTTTAAATTGTATGCCCCCTACATTAATTACTGTATATGTAATGTAATATCACGTCCTTAAAAAAATGGTCAAAACATTGTTTCACTTGTTTGTCCATTGCTAATAGAATGAATATGACCTCCCTATTAATATATGTATGAAAATAAATAAATTGTTATTTACATTTTAAAGTGTAACATTAAATGTAAAAAATAAACCAAACATTTATGCTTATGTATTATTGTTAGAAAGAACAACACCAACAAATAATTTCATGATTCAATGGAACATTTTATTTTTTTAGACATTTGATATCTGGTTAGTGGCCTAGTTGTAGTGGTCTCTTGGGAAAGTGTTCCTCTTGAACGTACAGTAAATGTCTACTTCATCTTCCGGACAATCTTTGAGATTGTTGTGATTCTTCTAGATTTTGTGGTGGCTGTGGCAGCTCTTGTGTGGCTTTTAGATATCCATGTGGCTGCGGCAAGGTTGGTGTTGGTAGAATATGTTCCTGTTGTGCCTAAGTGTTTCTTTGTGGCATTTGTTTATATGCCTGTGTCAACGGGGCATTAAATTTGAAGGGCAATGCTGCACTCCCAAAATAAGAAAATTATTATAAATACCGGTATCAGGAATCTCTGCTAGGTACTCTCAATATCAAACATGAAAGGAAAAAACCCATAAAATATTCCGTATTGTTAAGATTCACAATCAATAGATAATTATGCCATTTACCTTTGAGAAAGGCCCAAGTGGCCGAAATGTCAGATCATTGGCTGAATAAATTTTCTAAGGAGAAATACACAGGGCCAGGTTTGATGTATGTCAATGGGGCATTATCCATTTCATCAGTTGGTTTATTACACCGTTTTCCAAAAGGTTTCTTACTTTGAGAAGATTAAGTTGCAGTAGATTTTTGAACTAATTTTCTCATCTTTGTTTTGGTTGTGGTACTTTTGGCAGGTGTGACTGCATTGACTTCTGTAGAGTCTTCAATAATGGCCAACAATGGTGCAGTGATCTTTGGAGAAGACAATTGAGCCTGTGTTTGTGGAGACGCTACAGTATGTGTTATGGGAGATTGTGCAACAGATGTCTCTGGGGAAAGGACAGTACAATTCAAGGATTCCACTTCGGATGATGCAGGAATGCGTACTTCACAAAGTCATGCAGAGGCACAAAACATATTTTGAAGGATTGAACTTGTAGCTATTTATTGCATGGAGCAGTTGAGAATTTTAAACTCAGCTGTATTCTGCAATAATATTTCTTTTATACTTGTTATTTCAACAACCATCCTTTCCTGAACACCAATGAGTTCTTGATGCCGTGTGATTTGGCTTTGCAGTAAACGAGATTCAGCTTGCTCTACTGTGGACAAATTATCTTGGTTTCCAGGATCACGATGTGCTGTTGCAGGCTCATTATGGGTTAATTCGGGACTGGGAACATCCGTGTAAATGACAGACATGGTGAAGCCTCAAGTCCGGAGATGTGTCAAGGAAATGGAATATCTGTTTTGACAAAATGAGTACAGCATTAATAGCTTGTCACATCAAAAATATCATGCACATTTGTTATTTAACCAGTGCATGTTGATTTCACTGACAGTAACATATTCAATTGTGTCATCATAGCCATAATGAATGTAATGTCTGAAATAAAATTGTGCATCACTAATTTGACAATGACAAAATTATCTATTGTATCGTATGTCTTTATTTATATAGCGCCATGAATGTACATAGCGCTTCACAGTAGTAATACATGTGGTAATCATATAAATAACAGATAATATAAACAGGTCATGGGAATAAGTGCATCAGACATAAAAGTAACATTAAGGAAAAGGACTCCCTGCTCCGAGGAGCTTACTGTCTAATTGGTAGGTAGGGAGAACGTACAGAGAAAGTAGGAGGGAATTTTGGTAAGTGCGTCTGCAGGGGGCCAAGCTATATGTATCATGTGTCCAGTATAATCCACAGTGCTATTCATATGCTTCTTTAAGCAAGTGTGTCTTAAGTTGGGTCTTAAAGATGGATAGAGAGGGTGCTAGTCGGGTATTGAAGGGAAGGGCATTCCAGAGGTGCGGGGCAGTAAGTGAGAAAGGTTTAAGGCGGGAGAGGGCTTTAGATACAAAGGGGGTAGAAAGAAGACATCCTTGAGAGGAAAGCAAGAGAGTGTAAAGCTTTAAAAGTGAGGAGGAGAATTGAGTGTGTGATACGGGATTTGATCAGAAGCCAGGAGAGGGATTTCAGAAAGGGAGACGCGGAGACAGATTTAGGAAAGAGTAGAGTGATTCTGGCAGCAGAGTTTGGATAGATTGTTGGGGAGACAGGTGAGAGGCAGAAAGACCGGACAGCAGGAGGTTACAGTATTCAAGACGGGAGAGAATGAGGGTCTGAGTCAGAGTTTTAGCAGTCGAGCAACAGAGAAATGGGAGTATCTTAGTGATATTGCGGAGGAAAAAGCGACAGGTTTTAGAAACGTTCTGAATGTGAGAGGAGAATGTGAGAGATGCGTCGAGTGTGACCCCTAAGTAGCGTGCTTAGGCTACTGGGTGAATGATCGTACTTCCAACAGTAATGTGGAAAGAGGGAAAAGGGCCAAGTTTGGGAGGAAGAATGAGGAGCTCTGTTTTTGCCATGTTGAGTTTAAGGCAGCGGATGGCCATCCAGGATGATATAGCAGAGAGACATTCAGAAACTTTGGTTTGTACAGCAGGTGTAAGGTCGGGTGTTGAAAAGTAAATTTGTGTGTCGTCAGCATAGAGGTGATATTTAAACCCAAGAGATGTTATTAGGTCCCCTAGAGAGAGTGTGTACAGAGAAAAGAGTAGAGGTCCCAGTACAGAGCCCTGGGGTACCCCCACAGAGAGATCAATAGAGGAGGAGAAGGTGTTAGCAGAAGAGACACTTAAAGTGCGATGGGAGAGGTAAGAGGAGATCCAGGATAGAGCTTTGTTACGCATACCAAGAGAATGGAGAATGTGAAGGAGAAGAGGGTGGTCCACGGTGTCAAATGCGGCAGAGAGGTTGCGTAATATGAGCAGAGTGTAATGACCTCTGTCTTTGGGAGCATGGAAGTCATCCGTTATTTTAGTGAGGGCTGTTTCCATGGAGTGAGCAGTGCGAAAGCCAGATTGTAGAGGGTCTAGGAGAGAATAGGTGTTGAGAAAATGGAGCAAGTGAGAGAATACAAGACGTCCAAGGAGTTTGGATGCAAAAGGCAGGAGGGAGACAGGCCGATAGTTAGAAAGACAGGTAGGGTCAAGCTTGCTGTTTTTGAGTAATGGTATGACTGTTGCATGTTTGAAGGAGGAAGGTAAGGTACCAGAGTAGAGGGAGGAGTTAAAAATGTGTGTGAGGGTAGGGATTATATTAGGTCCAAAAGGTTTTAGGAGATGGAAGGGAATGGGGTCAAGAGAGCAAATGGTAGAGGGGAAGAGGAGATCAACAGTGACACATCTTCCTCTGAGACAGTGGAAAAAGAGTCAAGGAAAGAAGGAGGAGAGTTAGGAAGAGGTGTAGGATGGGAGGAAGAAACAGAGGGAATGTTCAGACGTATGGATTCTACCTTTTCTTTAAAATAGTCAGCAAAGTCCTGAGTGGAGATGGAGGAAGAAGAGGCAGCTGAGGGTGGTTTGAGTAGAGCATCAAAGACAGAGAAGAGTCGGCATGGGTTAGACTTGTACTTGTTGATCAGAGAAGAAAAATAGGCTTGTTTAGCTTGCGAGAGGGCAGAGTTGAAACAGGATAGCATAAATTTGTAGTGAAGAAAGTCTGCAAGAGTATGACATTTTTCTCATACTATTTTCTAAATCTATTGATTGTGAATCTTAACAATACTGAATATTTTTGAACAATCATAATAAATGCTTTAGATTATCAAAGTAAATAACTACATTTATGTGACTGCAACATGATATGTCCTAACTTTTACAAAATAACTTTGCCAATGTAACTCACATCTGCTACTGTCCTATGCTCATATGAATGTGAAGTTCTGGCATCTAAATTAGCACATAAGATAGTACAAATTTTAGGGCCACAACTTCAATTAATGGGAAGCTGCTGTTGTCGCTGTCAGGAATCCACTCCTGGCTTTTCTCGTAGCCTTGCAGGGTGCTGTTGTTCTCACTAATTCCCTCTTTGCAATCAACAGCAGCTGTGCGGGCTATCACTGCAACCTAGCCTTGTACTCAGTCATTGGAGCAGTGCCCTCACACCCTCCTCCTGGGATTGGCCCGCTGGCCTTTAAATACTGCATTCCCGCAATCCCTCTCTGCCGAGCATAATCCTTCTTGGATGTTACCTGTGTTTTGCCACAAGCCGTCAGGCTTGTTATCTCTCGTTACTAATCTCTGTTGATTATTATTCCAGTTTGTTGTTCTAGTTCCTGTTTCCTCGTAGCCTGCAGCTACTTAGCTGCAGCCTGTGTTCCTGGTTCCTGGAGGCCTGTGTCGCCTGCCTGGACTTAGCAAGCTGCTGCATACACCTCTTGCTGAGGTTGCTGTTTTCACCCCGTGGCCTGCTGCTCTTTCTCCCTTCGCAGAGGCCAGCTTAAACTTCCATGATGAAGCACCCCGAAGACCTGCTGTGTGCTATCTCCCTGGAGCCCGCAACCTGCTGCTTCTTCCTTTTGCAGAGGTTGCTGTTTGGACCCTGTGGCCTGCGGCTCTTTCTCCCTTCGCAGAGGCCAGCTTGAACTCTTGCGCTGGAGCCCTCTGTTACCGGTGCTGCCTGGCGGTGTGCCCACTCCGGTCTGTCTTCCCTCTCCTAGACCAGTGCCATGGGCTTTGGACGCCACTCGCGCAAACCCCGTTCCCGACCTGCAGCGATTACGCTGAAGCAGGAGGACCTGCTTGGTTTCCTGTTGCCGACTCCCTGCTTGGACTATGACTACCCGGACATCTCCTATCCTGACTCTGGCTCATCCAACGACTTCGGTGTTCTCTCCAGTCCTGAACCTGGCCTGTTTGACTATGAACTTCGCACTCCGGACCAGTCTGCACGGTCTAAGGTCGGTGATTTCATAACCCAGCCTCCGCCACGCAGTCCGGCCCTGGTTTGTGGCAAGCACAACCGTAACAGTCACATTTTGTCCTACGGGAGATGCAGGTGACACTGTGTAAATTTGAGAGAAGACAGTTGTTAATATTGTCAAGTATATTAACATAGAATTATGATTTTTGTCAAATTAACATGAATTTTTTTAATCTTTGTATGTGATAGTTTAACTGATGAGCAGCAGCTGTATATGCTAATTATTAGAAAGGTTTGCATTAAAAAATATAATGTTAAATACTACTGTATGTTAAACCGTTTATTATAAGTATACATAAACAGTATTAATTATGTTTTATTTTGATCACATGCACTACAAAATCATGTTAATATAACACAATAAACAATATGAAACACTAAGGAAATAGTGTGACATTTTTTTAAATTATTATCAAAAAACGTTACTGTTGTAAAAGTACCGACCTGGAGGAAATGGGTGATCATACACCCGATATCCCTATCACCAGGCTAGCCTTCAACCATGACTGGTAATATTTTATCCCTTAGCTGCTCCTCCAACAAAGTAAGCTTTAAATTGGTTGGTGGAGATCCTCCTCCAGTGCCTGAAACATGCAAACGTGCACTTTGCAATTTTGCCTTCAATTTTCTTTTAATATCATCAAATCTCTTTCTTCAATTATCATATGTTCTGATCTGATTTCCACAGGTGGACACAGACACGTGAATCTGTTCCCACACATTTTTTTTTCACATGTGAAGTGGTCCTGCCTTTAAATATAACAAAATAAAATTATTCATGAAGATTCCAATTTGTTGACCACAAAAATGGGATAATGCTTATAATATTTGTTTAACATGCAATTTGACAAATAATATCTATGGCACATGAACATTATAAAAAACAGAACACATACTGTACAATTCTACAATTGCTTGAAACTTATCCTGGTTGCAAACAATGAATGATAATGTGTACATATAAACAATGATATTTAATGTAAATGTCATTTCAATGAGAATTCCTAAATGTTATGCCACAGATGTCTATAACATTAGTAAAAATCAATGTAAACAATTTACATACCTAATAAGTTCCCATAAAGCTGATCATAATGCTCCAAAATACCTGTCACATGTACATTATTCTCTTCATCATTGAAATTAAGATTTCTTTTTTTTTCAATTCGCTTCTTACGGCCAGCTGCCACCATTGAGCTCACCACTTGCTGACTGGACTCCCCTTCTACGAATGGAAGAGACTGCAGGAGCTCAGCACCACTGCCACCACTGCCACCACCGCCACCAGTCACCCCCCTGCCACCAAACACCACACCAACACCAGTCCCCTGACTCAAATGTGCACTCACACACCTACTTCCACCACCACTCCCCCACCAACCCCACTCACACCACCAAATCCACTCATCCCAACAACTCCACCAACTCCACTCACACCACCACACCCCTGACTCCCATGTGCACTCACGCCTACTCAGCCTTACACCACCAACACCACTTACACCACCAGTCACCCCACCATCAGTCCCCCTCACTCCCACAACTTCCATCCATAACTCACTCAACCACTCACAAATTACAGAGAAAGAAATTAAACGTCAAACTTACAGAACACTTTCAAACTCACAATAACACAAATGTATAAACAGAACAAAACAACAAATGACAAATCTCTCAAAATACACACCAACTGTACCAATCACAAAACCTCCAAATGCCTAGCTCTGTCTGTCTCTAACTCACTCCCAACAACACAGAGAAAGATTAAAACAAATGCATCATTTAAATAGGCCGGTCGAGAATTTTTTTTTGAGATTCTCTCCAAATTCAACAATCACATGGTTGAGCACAACACGCCATTTCCGAATTTTCAGATGGCTGAGAATCTCTACGCTGGAAACTCGCTAAGTTTAAAATTCTTGCTCTCACTGAGATTTGGGACTTTCTGCATACCGTGAGAGCAACTTGGCAAAAACATGGTGATTTCAAAACCCTGCCTATAATTTCTATTGGACTTTATAGCATAGGTCCCCAAGTCGGGAATATTTGCACGTGAGCATAAATGTCATATTTGCAGCAAAGTCTAATGTCAGCGAATTATCCGCACAACTCTATTTATGATGAAAGAAAAATGTCAACCAGTCCTGACATGCAAAACAACCTTGACACCTTTCTGAAATTCTGCAATTTACTATCAATTGCCCAACACCCACATCTCTTAGAAAAGCTAAATCAAAACATTCAAGCATTCAACACAAGCTATCCAAAGCTCCTAGTCTGGAAGGCTTTACTAAAAAAAAAACTTTTCTGTTCTACAGTTGTCCCTCATTCACTACTACAGTGTATAGTAATTAAAGAGTAGAACTCCTAGATTCTATTGTGTTTTTTGGGTGTTTATATTCCACTATTGTCATGCAAACACATTGGACCTTTCTCAAGGTAAAACACCAGTGAATGTCAGTACAATTTATAACCCCCCTTGTGGTCCTACTCCCAGAAGTGACATCAAATGGTAATATCAATCCAAAAAAAGAAAAAGATCCTACACAAGAGGCACATGTCCATAGATCTCTGTGGAATGCATATGAAATGCACAGCCACATTGATGCAAGTATTACATTTGTGCTTGCATTCCACTTTTTCACTGAAAATAGATTTGTAATGTACTGCCACCTTGCTCACGCACTCTTGTGGAACACATATTTCTTGTTGTATCTATGTGTTCCAGATTACTATTTGGAACGCATCCACATCTCTCTATTGCTCTTTAGAAATTGAATAACTTGCTCTTTTGAATAATTGAATACTTGGATCTGTTTTAATACAGAGTCTGTGGTAATCTGTTTCTGTTGGCAGTACCTATATGTCACTACTTCATTTGGTTTAGTGACATTTAGTCAATGAGGATATCTATTATCTACCTAGCTGTCTGTGTGCTTACTATAGCCTATGTGCTGTGGATTTATTTCACAGTCACACTAGTTGCACCATGGGTGCTAGTCAATGGTGGCTGCACGCATGATGTTTACTCCCTGTAATATTTTGGGGGGATCTGAATATCACATATTAACAATAGGTGGACTCTATAATTTATTCGTTTGATTACATCATTTTCCTCATTGCTGTCACTATTTATTTGCTACTTGGTTTGCTACAGATCCAGAGGGTTTTTACCTTGACTATATGCACCATCAGTCCCATATACCCTACTATCATTAATTGTAGTTGTGGTTTTCCATCAATAAACACTGGTGACTCAGGTGCAGGTTATTTGTGATTTAATTTCTTTTTATATTTTTGTTACACAATTACTTGGTAATATATGTTTTAAGTAATTCTATTAAATATATATTTTAATTAGTGGTGTGCAGTTAAGTGAATTCTTTCAGGGGTCCAATCATTTTGTACTCCTTTTTTCTGATTCACTTTCAGCTCACTGTTTGCACCCACCCCACGATTACCAATTTATATTTAGTTCATTATTTACTCAATTAGTATGATTTTGTGATCACTCCCTACTCCCTCCACCTTTTCTAATAGAAAAACTATTAACTTTTCTACAAAATGAAAAAAATAAATGTATAAAGCCATACTAAATTTCGAATTTAGAATTCCTGTTTTACTGTAAGCATCTGCTTATATCTACATAATGTACTTTAAAAATATAATATAATACATGCACAAATGTATGCTTCTACATTTTTCCATTAACATACATTTTAACCAGTACATATCATCTCTAATAAGATCTATAAAATACAAGTAAACAAGTGGGAAAAAAATTATTTGTCTATATATTTTGCAAAGTTACATCATATCCTCAACTTGAATTAAAAAATCCCCAAAATAATGAAATTATAATCAATAATCTGCAATACTATAAAAGTAATATCTCAAACAAAAAAAGGCTTTATTACAATTTTATTGTCAAATCCTTAATACACAAACCTCACTGATTTGAAAACCTGCTGATCCATCAGGAAAAAATGGATGACACAGCTGGTATAAGTAGTCAAGGAGAACAGATGGCTCCATATACAATTGGACCAAGCATCTAATATACTGTAATACATTTATAGTAATAATTTAAAAAGGATATTGAAAATATATACAATAAAAAAAACAGATTTTCATATTTTGTGAAATTGTTGAGATATTTAGTATTTAGTTTATCACCTTGTGTACTATCTTATACTGATATCAAGGTATTATTGAAATATTTAACATTTGTTCCAACATTTAAACCAGATATATTCCAATAGGAAATGTATCTTTATAATTTGAGACTATTAAATCTAAAATCTTTCTTTAACAGACCTCTTCAGCAAGCCATTGACTCTAACTATATACAGTAGTATGGCAACTACAACAACAGAACTCTATGTGCAGATTGAAAAGTACATTCATACCACCCTACAATAATCTGATGGTGAGTACTTTATGAGAGTGGATATACATGACATTGAGAAACAAAAATTGTTTATCTGTAAGGTCTATCCAAGTGTTATTTAAAAAAATTAAATATTCAGCCATACAAGTCTTGCACAATAGTGCTATAATTATAAACCAGCAGATAAGGGTGGGTCCATAGTCATCCAAAACTAGTGAGTACAAGAGGATTCAGTACTGGCCCAGCTAGAGTTTTGCATTGGTCTTGTTGATATTCATGTGAAGGCTTGTCTTCTCATTTTTTTCTGTTAGATTTATTGATGGATGTCTACTTTTGACAAAAATAAAAATGCAGTCTGCAAATCTGAGGTGACTCAAGTATTCACTTTTATGTTTGATTCCTTTTTCTTCCCAATTAAATGTCTTAAAATTCTTCAAGTGTTGTTTTGAAAATCTATGGTGTCTCACTGTCAGACATCTTTGCCAATCCTTATATGTATGTAATCCTAATGGTTGATGTAGGATTATCATAAATGTTCATAATATGTATAAATATTTCATATTCTCTTAAAAAATATCAGCACGGTGGGCCTAAATTAGAATTCAGCCAATTTTGTTTCAATTGTACAGTAAAACATCCAATTTAAAATTAATTAACAAAGAAACAAAATAGTTTTCACCAAACTAGGTCATAAAAAATGTTTCTGTATGAGTTTAAGATATTGAAAATATAACTGGCATGATAAATGAAAGAAACATTGAAATCACATTTATTGTTTTCATGTAATGATTTTCTATATGATTCCCACCATTTCTTATAGCTAATCTCAAAATGCTTTATTGATTCTCTCATTTGTTAATTGTTCTGTAAGTGCTTCATCTGTTTAATTACTAATTTTACATTGATCGTCTCCCCAAAGGACATAATTGAAACATACATAATTTGACTTGTAATTCTTAATAACTATACTTGTTTTTTTTTAACCTGCAGGATAGAATGCTTTGCTTCATATCCATACACGTGTTGATTGGTATTCAGATGTCGGTTAGCTCTACATCTCTAGATAAATCACCCGACAATTGCAAAGATTGACATTTAATATACTGTGGGAATTATTGCAAATTGAAAATTAAGCATAGCAAACACATGAATTAAAATGATTTAAGCATTGGAGTGAAAGCACTGGTCCACTAAATAAATGATTTAATCATATCATGGTGAAAGCAACTTAAAGGTATGTTCATGTGTGTAGGTTATTGGGAAATAATATTACTGGGCAAAAAAAGCCCTGAGGGAGGTCCCTCTACGAGGACCGAAACGTTGGCTGCCGGGTGTTCTTAATACACATATTTTTCTACATTTGCGGTGTGCTGTCTTATTTTTGTCATCAGGATCCCCCTGGTTACTACGTACATATCCTTATGCTATGGGACAAGCATCTGCCTTCACCAAAAATGTGAGTGCAAACTGCCATACCAATGACTATATATATATATATATATATATATATAGTCATTGGTATGGCAGTTTGCTCTCACGTTTTTGGTGAAGAGCTATGTGATTTATATGTATCGATTATTTAATATTTTATGTATTTTCATATATGATTCTTTCCTTATGTCTATAAAGGAGGATCATTTTATTTATATTTCTATTATATTTTTAATATGTTGAATATGAATGTATAAAGTTTTTATATCATGTGTTATTTTAAAGTTAACATGTCATTTTTATGCTGGTGCGCAATCTAAGTCTTTTTGCCCATTGGTTAGGGATGTCTTTACTAATTAACCTATTGTAGGAGAGGCTAGTGGTAGCATAGGGGGTATATAATGACCCATCTAACAGGTCACTGCCACTCCTGACAAAGCCGTCACTTAGAACGGCAAAATGCATAGAGTGTGACCCTCAACCCATGATCGAGAGGGAGAGAGATTGCTGGGAACTCCGTGATGTCACCATCCAACCAGACGCAATACCGGAATTGACGTGCCAGCACCCGGTGAGGACACAGAATGGAGGTTTGCAGCGGCGGCGTGGGTGTGCTGTGTATCTGAGGTCGCTACTCAGTCACCATCTCCAGTAAACCTTTCGTGCTGTTATTCCTTCTGGATGTTGTAAGCCTCCATTTTTATTTTTCTTGTTATACATTTCTTGTACCATCTACACTATGGTTTTTGTCTCTCTCTTTTGAGATTTGATGCCTCCTACCTGCTTCAGCCTGTGACCATCTTCAATCTGAGTTGCAATACTGCCCATATATAGTGGCGACACTGTTTATTCTAACACGGCCGTAGCCGCGGTGTGGGGGAGCCGACGGTAAGCCGGAGGCTCATTTGGGGATTTCCCTGGCGCGTGCGGCGCGTCACTCTGGCGCCGGTCACACGGCCCAGGGTTCCCCGGCATCCCCGAAGGCTGCAGAGGCAGCAGGGGTAAGGGGGACGCTGCGCGAAGCTTTGCGCAAGCCAGGGGGAGCAGCCAGGGGTTCGGGGAAGGGGAGGGGAAGGGGAGGGGAGCAGTTTAATTAAACGCGCGGGAAGGGGAAGATGCGGCTCGCTCGCGGCTCCGTTTTGGCGCCAGCCGGAAAAAGCCCCGTTCATAACGGGCACAAAACGGGCAAATGTTGCAATAAACTTTGTCGGGACAGTATGTCTACCACATTGTGAGTTGTCACTTGGGAGCCTTTTGCATATTTGTATTGGACATACAATATTGCACTATGTAGTTTTTATTTTCTTTAATGTTCATCATCTGGTTCTTATATGCCTACTGCACCAACACACTTTATTCGAGCAAATACCCAGTATGTACCTGGCAGATACCTGGAATGCTCCGCTCCTCACCTCTGACAAGCCCTGTTGCGTTTGCCTTCCCAGCCTGGGTTCATGCCTGGCTGACGGGCGGCTGATCTGTTAAATGATAATGATTAGGATTTAATAGGCTGCAATGCTTCGCGTGTCTACCAGATGGCATAAATTCATGAATTGTAATGCAGTATATATATATATATATATATATCTACTGTGCAGTACTGCAGCCAGCGGGAATAAAATGCTTCAATCCCTGCCTGGAAAATAACCCAATGCACTCGGGCAGAAAACAGTCACAAACCTCAATACACCCGGGTATACCCGAATTCGTGGGACTAGCCGAGCTCGAATAAAGTGTGTCGCCAGTGTATTTCCGTTCGGACCATGAAACAGTCCTTTCCAAGTGTTTGAGTGATTTTACCTTTCTTATATCACGTGATTTATTTTATATATTCACTTTGCACCTTTTTATCACATTGTATATTATTATTATATTATTTTGTATTGCACTTTTAAGAGTATTAGTGCGCCATCTAGTGTTGTCTAAATTCACATGAGGAGTTATCAGATTTGGTTCAGAGCGTATGGAGAGAAAAAAAAGATACATTGTGTAATACTGCTGATACAATGGGGATATCAATAGAGTAATTAATGGAAAATGAAATGTCTCAGAAGCTCTGGGAGACTATAATAGATAAGTGAAAAAAGGTACAATTTATTCAAAACAATGCACATCTATAATGAATATAAAAACAAGTGCTGTGTAGGTGGTCATCTCAAATACAAAAATTGGAATCCTACTTATGACATTGCGCATGTTGCAAATTATATTATTTAAGTCATGTCATCAACTCCTCTGGTGTTGGGCTGCTGGGAAAGGGGTCCTGGATGGCATCCTATGTCCCAGTTCAGTGATCTGTATAGGTGCTGCCCGTTGTTGGAATCTTGCTTGCTGTCGCAATCGATGAATGGAGTCTGAGTCTCCAAGGTTGGTTGGCCTCCTGTCCAAAGTCCCTCAAGACTGGAGGGAAGGAAAATGCTATAGGCCTGGCGTTTCAACAGCCTACTGTATGTAAAAAGCAGCAGAAGCAAATACAGAGGAATGAGGATTTGCTTGTTAGAAATTACCATTACTGCTCCATATAGAGTAATTGCCAGGCGTGGTACAGCCTCAAATGAGATGGTGTCTCATCAATAATCTCACCCCTACAAAAACGTGCCCACAGTACATGCAATGCACCATCAGAGAATGTTAGATAATGGGATAGATTCAATTTTTGTGGCAATGGATACTGTCCCACTCTGAAGATTACTAGGTCTCACTTTCACTCCGTGGCCATTTTTTTCTGTGGGGTGGTGGTGAAGGAGAATATTCCACTGGCGGAAGATGGTTTGAGAAGCAACAGAGACACTTCTTACAGGAGGGCGTGGAGACTGCCTCGGCCTGATGTGCAATTGAAGAGGAGTGTCTGCCTCAATTAGGTGGTGGTAGACCTGGAAAAGGCTAGAGAAACATTAGGACCAAGAGGTTTTCTGGCAGTGGCTCTCTAATTCATCAGTGATTGCTCTTCATATTGTGCTGCAGAGCAGGTGGCATCCACTGTGCAGTGCTGCACCACAAATGACACCGTTTACCACTGCATACACCAAACCATGGAGGGAAAATGTGAAGAATTCGCACACCTAGGAGGTAGTTTCTATGGGCGGACAATGGAGTCCCTGTGATAACTATAGGCAATGTGAGAAGACTGGAATACCACGATTGCCATCCTGGAGGCTACCACAGTAATGTTTTTGAGAGGCATGTTATGCATTCTTCCACATTAACTTGAGTCTACTAATACACTCCCTGACCCACAGACAATCACCTGAGGTCAAAGATGGAGGAAATAGCTGCTGACAAAGGTGGTCCTGATAGAAATTCACCCTCCAATTCTCAGTCCTACGTGCTTTATGTACGACTGAGGTATTTCCAAAGAGAGAGGTTAAAGGAGGTGCAATTATTACCTCCCCCAAACTCAACTCAGGAAAAACCTGTTCCCCTAACACAGGATTAACAGAGGTAGGAGCAGCACGTCCGTTCCTGAAAAAGCAGCTGGTATATCTATGGTTGCTCATGCTGTTGTACCTGCACTGCTAACTGAACCTAAAGAAAAATACCTCCTTATTCTCACAGGAGGGAACTATGAGAGCCCCTGCCACCAATACAACAACTCTCCGTAACAAAAAATATTAGAAAAATAAAATCTCTCTGCCTGCTTGTCACGGGAGACCAAGACTTATACACAAATTAATACCGGGATTCTGCCCTGAGCACACAAGTTGGGTAAAATAAATTGTAATTTATTTATTTTCAGACAGACACACAAATCTTCACATAATACACTCAATAAAACACTTACTGGGATGGGGAAATGAAAACAAATGTCCTTGGAATGAAACAAAGTCTCTGGGCACCCCTGCACGCAGCAAATGGGTATGCAAAAGGATCTGTGTAGCAGTTAATGGCTAGGACGCATCTTGCCAGCCCTATATCTCAGCCAACATGAAAAAGTTTGTTCAGTCCTTACAGGGTTCGTTCGGGAACCCTTAACTCTAACGAATTCCAGAAGAGGGGGATGATCCTTGCTTATGATATTATTAACCCCTCACACTCCGGAACCGCAGATGCTGGAACTTGATCAAATCATTGTAAAATCAGGTGAATCTCTCTGGGACTGGGCTGCAGGCATCTTTATAGGTTAAGGGTCCTATACCTAACATACACACCCAATCCCTTCCGTAGGAACATTTTTTTCCCACTATCCCAGACTTGCCAGTAGTTCATAGCATGGGCAAAAGTGGCTTCTTGATTTGCACAGAGCGTCTGTCAACTTGACACCTAAGCTGCTTAGCATACCGGATCCAACATCTTACCTGGCGACAGTAAGTCTGGGGTTTGGCTACCAAGTGTGAATGGCCTATCCTTCGTACCAGGATCTGATACTCAGGGATATCCTGGCCACTTTAACACCTAGCCTCTCTGAGGCTTTTCTACTTCGGATTTCTCATAGACACAGGGACACCAACTTAGCAGGGTGCCCCTTGAAGCCCAAAGATGAAAAGCCCTCAGCCCATGTACCCTTAACATATATTTTCATGTTAATACATTCCTTGCTGGGCTAGCAGGAAAAGCTTCCTGCCTGTACAGTTTAAAACATAACTCAAATACAGATATATATATATATATATATATATATATATATATATATATATATATATATATATATATATATATATAATATATATATATATATATATATATATATATATATATATATATATATATATATATATATATATATAATCCAATGCACAGCCGGCACACCATATGCAGCAATAACAGACCATACGATACCGGTTGCAACACGACATCAAGGGACAGCACGCAGGTAAGTAAATAAAAAATGTTCTATATTTGATAGAAGACACAAAAAACGACGTTTCGGTCCCCCAGTGGGACCTTTCTCAAGGTGGTGCATCTGCCTTTGGATGAGGGTACCCCAAAAAAAGTGTTGTGGCTACAATGTCAACAATAGTACTTGCATACTCCTGAATGGGAGAAAGTACAATGAGCCAGGGGACTTGTAAATTGAGGCATGTGCCTGTGCAATTGTGACCTAATTTAAAATATATACGTGCAAAGGTCTACATATTTGATTAGCTCAGCATGATAGGCGCAGTTCAGTCATAGAAGCAGGTAAGTGCAAATACATATCCACTATGCTGAACGTTAACCTACGACAGATACAATATATAACGACAGTGCCTGGTTGCTAAAATCTATTCCGGCTGTCGTCACATTATTATATGAGGCTGCACCACAACTAGGATGACACAGTTGCATAGACCTAGTGTGTGTCACAGGATGAGACAATCTATGGCTCTAAGAGTGGATGCAGGCCAATAATTATCCGAAAGCATTTTAAACCGTGTAATACGGACATAGTAGAGCTGAAAAGGTCCTGGGTGAAACATCACTGAAAGTGGAACAGTCGGTGTGCAAAATTATTGCAGTAACTAAGATCCATAAGGAGTGTTCTTGTCCTCGGCTGGATGAACAAACAATAGTTGTAGTAACGGAGCAATTCCCATAAGTGCTCCAGATGTAAAAGGAATCGTCACAATGCCTCTTGTCTTGGTTTCAATATGAATGAATAATATCCACGACTCTTCTTAATGTGGAAAAATGATCTCCATACAGCAATCACCGATCTTCAGTGTAGGACAGGGATGCTGGTTCACAGTATGAGCATGTATGGGAGGAATAAAGTGGGAAACCACGCATTAGAGAACAGACAGGCCAAAGTGTTAAAAAACAGATCAAACCAGAGGGGCAATAGTTATAAAAACATGGCAAATCCAAGATAGTCATTAAGACCACGTGGTATCATGGTGCCTAACTGCACGATCCATCTGCACTCCCTCCTTAACAGAGCCTTTTCAAGGTCACCACCCCGGGCACCGAGAGAGACCCTGTCGAAGGCAAATGCAGAAAGGACCGCACAGTCAGACCCATGACAGCGCAAGAAGTGACGCGCAACTGAGCTGATCTTCTTGCATGAATCTACATCTCTTTGCGCATTTTTGATGTTGCGGGTATGTTCCAACACGCGAAAGCGGAATTCTCTTGTGGTCATGCCAACATATGCAAGGCCACAGGGACATTCAAGATGATATACTACTCCCTTGCTTTTGCAGTTTATAAACGAGAGTATCTTGTATGTGTGTGTTTTATTGGAATTCATGAATGTAGATGTTTGGTGCATGTGTCTACATGCTGAACACATGTAGAAGCCCAGTTTGCGATGTTGAGACAGAAAAGTAGGGTTAATCTGAGGCACATAATGACTGCGTGTTAGTTTGTCCCCTAAATTCAAGGAACGCCTGCATGTCAGGCTCGCGCGGTCGCCAAGTGTGTTCCTGAGTTCAGAATCTATCATAAGGGTCCCCCAATGTTTCTGAAGTATACCCTAAGATCTGACCATTGGCGGTTGAAGGTGCTAATGAACCTAATTTGTTTCCTGCCGTTGTATTTGGGTTTAACTTGCAAAAGGCTCTCACGGGTTACTTTGCGGCAATTGTTATAGCCTTTTTGAATCTGGGATTTGGAATACCCACGATTGAGAAATTTGGTTTTAAATTCTTTAGCTCTGGCTTGAAATGTAGCATCAGAGGAACAATTCCTCTTAAGTCTCAGGAATTCACTGCGAGGAATCCCTGAGACTTGGTGATGGGGATGAAAGATGGACGCATGGAGAATGGAATTGGTCGCAGTAGTTTTGCGGTGGATGTTTGTTTCAATTGTTCCTGTTCTATTGATACTGATTAGAACATCTAAAAATACAACAGAGGTAGGACTACTTGAATGAGTGAGCTTGATGTTGAGCTTGTTGTGGTTGAGTGCATTGATGAAATCTGCAAATGCATCACTGGTGCCATGCCAGACAACCAGGATACCATCAATGTATCTCAACCACAACAAGCCCAAGTCACTGTGGTGGCGATGGAGGTCTGAGAAGACTACCTCCCTTTCCCACCATCCCAAAAATAGGTTGGCATAGGAGGGTGCGCATGCCGCTCCCATTGCTGTGCCTCTGACTTGTAAATAAAATTTAGTTTTGAAAATAAAATAGTTGTGGGTAAGTATGAATTGTAAAAGTTCCATGAGGAAATCGAGAAGGTCACCCGGAATGTCTTGCATATCCTGTTAGATAGAATCTGGTTGCCAGGAGACCTTCCCGATGGGGGATGCAAGTGTACAGGGACTCTACATCACAGGTCGCAAGGATAGTGTCCTCGTCGACCGTGATGCAGTCGACCCTGGACAGCACCTCCATTGTATCACGTAAATAAGACGGTAAATTAACAACTGCGAGGCACAGAAATGAATCTAGGAAGCGGCAGGCAGGTTCACACAAACCCCCTATGCCAGAGACTATAGGTCGTCCTGGTGGGCGGGAGGCATTCTTGTGGACTTTGGGTAAAAGGTAAAATGTAGGAATGACAGGGAATTTGGGTAGTAAGCCATCATAGTTAGATTTTGATATGGTCTTATTATCTAGCGCGTTATGTAATATACGTTCTAGATCAGTCTTAAATCTGAGTGTGGGATCACAGGCTAACTCAGAGTAACATTCTGTATCTTGTAATTGTCTGTATGCCTCCCTTTCATACATACTCTGGGGCCATATAACTACATTGCCCCCCTTATCAGATTGTTTAATGACTACAGAGGGGATCTGCTGTAATTCCCTGATGGAAAGCCACTCATCCTTACCCAAATTCTGTGTCTCACAAGATGGCGGTAGCTTCAGGATCTCCTCAGTCACTGCTGCGGCGAAGACCTCGACAACTGAGCAACTCTGGATCGGTGGACAGAATGTTGACGTCGGTTTTGTCCGTAACAGGATTTCCTTAGTAGAGGTGGTAATTAAATCCTGTTCGTCCAGGAATGCATCCATGCTGTCTAATGTCTCTATTTCTTCGGTATCCCACATCACAGTTAAAGAAGAGTCCAGATCTGTATCTCGGGGTTTCAAAAAATGCTTGTGAAGCAGTAATTTGCGGCAGAAAAGATTTAAGTCTTTGATGACTTCAAATTTGTCCATGTGGCTAGTTGGCGAAAAAGATAGGCCCTTTTTCAGGACTCTAGTTTGGGCTTCTGAAAGGATGGTATCAGAGAGGTTAATGATGTTTAATTCCTCCCCTACCACGCCCGTCGCTGCTGGTATTGCGGTTTGTAACCGAATGTCTCTCTGTCTCTTAGCTGTCTTCCTTCCCCTCCTTGTCTTCCTCTTCCTCTTTTCGGGCGTTTGCCCCTGTCTAAAAAAGAGGAAGTAAGCGTGGAACTGGGTGGAAGGGAGGTGGAGGTTGAGGCACGAGGTGCGTCAACATCAGATGAATCTACATCAGTTGTAAAAGCATCAGAGGACAGAGAGACATCACGGGCCTGTTGTCTTATCTTTTTAGACCCCTTGCCTCTATTCCACCTGTACACCTGTTTTTTCTCAAAGTCAGTTATGTCCCTGTCTTTTTTTATAATCAATAAGACCTTCCTCATATTTGATTAATTCGGTTTCCACCTTATCAATTAGTGATGATGTTACGCCACTAAGATGATCTTTTTTAGCTGTTTCAATTTTGTCCGTTAATTCCGTTAGAGTTTGTTTGTCATGTTCTATAAGAATTGCAATAAGTTCCAAAGAACAAGCAGTCAGAGATGTTTCCCAGCGGTCTTTGAGAATGCTATCTGAGAATTCAAATGCTGGGAACAATTTAATTCTCAGCCCTCTGGGGATAATTTTCCTAGAGAGGTAATTATCTAGTGCTGTGCGGTTCCACCAGCTGCGTAACCTTCTCTGTGAAAGATGTTTAAATGTGTTTAAACCGTCAGTCTCTTGCACCCCAGAATTAGGGTTTATAGTTTCAGTCTCAGTTGGTTGCGGACGTAAAACAGAGAATGCTGCTATAGCACTAGCAATTCTATTCTCATCTTGAGCGCTAAAGTTCATGCTAGCTCAATGTGTTGTGTCAAACAAAAAAGGGAGAAAACAACAATTGTTTAAAAAGTGGAGCTGATATAGGAAGTTTGCAATTCAAAGAAAGCAAAAGCAGTATATATTGTGACACACAGAAATATCGCTCAACACATAAATAGATTGTGTCCAGAACACCTGTTAATAAGTCATGTATGGTAAGACTAAACAGTGGTGCTAAAGGTTAAATGAATATGAAAACAACAAGGGGAAAGCAACCGTTAAATAGCACACGGACATAAATGAAAGTGTAACAAAAATTATTTTTATTAAGGTGATTAAAACAGGGGATGAAATATAAAAGGAGAGGGGGGCTCAACACTACCTAGACATTATGGACCTGGAGGTAAGGGTCTAAATAAAGATCCAAAGCAAGACATATACAGGGTACAGGTTTGTCTAAGCACACCTGCGTGACAATCAACCTACACTGAGATCTTGTGACCACATATAAAAATATTATGCCATATAATTTGATGCAATGGTTACATGTTATAGGTACACAAGTGATAGAGGTAGCAAAAGGCAAAATATGTCACCGCTCAGTAGGTAGATGTCACAGACAAAGGTAGGTCAAAACTCCATGTCAGATGGAAAAAGGTAGGGGCCCCCCTCAGCAAGACTCCCACTCCAACGCGTTTCGACGGGAAACTGTCTTCTTCTGGGAGTGGTGAGGGGAGAAATGGGCTAGCATTTATAGTGAGAATCATTACAGCAAAAATCACGCCAAAATTACAAGAATAGCAGGCAGCTGTGAGAGAAGGGAGTGTTTGGAGCTATGGCAGTGTCATGGGGTCTATTTTGCAAAGATTGCTTATCTCATTGGGCTGTACTGGTCACATGTACACACATGGGTCAACCCCTATATAAATGGGGTGATGACGCATGTGATGTCATCGCGTCACGAGCGTCATAGTGCATGGGTAAATTATCCCCTCCCACTGAAGCCTCTGACAGCCGCAAGTGAGGGAGAAAAAGGCAGAGATGTCCCTCGCAAGAAACTGGCTGTAATGTCCTTGCTTGCCGAGTCTAAGGGAAAAGCGCATGACGTCATCACGTTGTGTAAACATGCGGTTGTCATGACAACCATGTAAATAGAAAAACGGGCAATCATACCCCAAATGCAAGTGAAAAGGCACTCTAAGAGGCCCCAGGCAATAAATAAAGGAAGCTGCTGCTGGTAAAGACATTAAGAAGCATGCTATCCTGAGTTGGAAATACAAATAAAGATGATTGTAAGTGCAACAAACAGCAGTTTGTTTATAAGTTTGTAGCTGAGTCTGAAAAGGTACATGCTTAATAAATGTCATATGTCTTTGGATGAGGGTACCCCAAAAAAATTGTTGTGGCTACAATGTCAACAATAGTACTTGCATACTCCTGAATGGGAGAAAGTACAATGAGCCAGGGGACTTGTAAATTGAGGCATGTGCCTGTGCATTTGTGACCTAATTTAAAATATATACGTGCAAAGGTCTACATATTTGATTAGCTCAGCATGATAGGCGCAGTTCAGTCATAGAAGCAGATAAGAGTAAATACATATCCACTATGCTGAACGTTAACCTACGACAGATACAATATATAACGACAGTGCCTGGTTGCTAAAATCTATTCCGGCTGTCGTCACATTATTATATGAGGCTGCACCACAACTACTGTAGGATGACACAGTTGCATAGACCTAGTGTGTGTCACAGGATGAGACAATCTATGGCTCTAAGAGTGGATGTAGGCCAATAATTATCCGAAAGCATTTTCAACCGTGTAATACAGACATAGTAGAGCTGAAAAGGTCCTGGGTGAAACATCACTGAAAGTGGAACAGTCGGTGTGCAAAATTATTGCAGTAACTGAGATCCATAAGGAGTGTTCTTGTCCTCGGCTGGATGAACAAACAATAGTTGTAGTAACGGAGCAATTCCCATAAGTGCTCCAGATGTAAAAGGAATCGTCACAATGCCTCTTGTCTTGGTTTCAATATGAATGAATAATATCCACGACTCTTCTTAATGTGGAAAAATGATCTCCATACAGCAATCACCGATCTTCAGTGTAGGACAGGGATGCTGGTTCACAGTATGAGCATGTATGGGAGGAATAAAGTGGGAAACCACGCATTAGAGAACAGACAGGCCAAAGTGTTAAAAAACAGATCAAACCAGAGGGGCAATAGTTATAAAAACATGGCAAATCCAAGATAGTCATTAAGACCACGTGGTATCATGGTGCCTAACTGCACGATCCATCTGCACTCCCTCCTTAACAGAGCCTTTTCAAGGTCGCCACCCCGGGCACCGAGAGAGACCCTGTCGAAGGCAAATGCTGAAAGGACCGCACAGTCAGACCCATGACAGCGCAAGAAGTGACGCGCAACTGAGCTGATCTTCTTGCATGAATCTACATCTCTTTGCGCATTTTTGATGTTGCGGGTATGTTCCAACACGCGAAAGCGGAATTCTCTTGTGGTCATGCCAACATATGCAAGGCCACAGGGACATTCAAGATGATATACTACTCCCTTGCTTTTGCAGTTTATAAACGAGAGTATCCTGTATGTGTGTGTTTTATTGGAATTCATGAATGTAGATGTTTGGTGCATGTGTCTACATGCTGAACACATGCCACATTTGTAGAAGCCCAGTTTGCGATGTTGAGACAGAAAAGTAGGGTTAATCTGAGGCACATAATGACTGCGTGTTAGTTTGTCCCTAAATTCGGGGAACGCTTGTCAGGCTCGCGCGGTTGTTGTTTTCATATATATATATATATATATATATATATATATATATATATATATATATACACGTTCTGCTTATGCCATAATTATAAACCTTATATGTATGTTTATGGTTCTTTTTACTTAGCTGCACTCCAAAAATTAGAGTGCTATCTCTTTCCAAGCGCGAGTTAGCCCCTTAATTGAATGTGCTTTGATCGGGGTTCACAGGCACACGCCATGCACTGAAGCACACTTTATTTTTTATATGTGGTTTCTACCTGTATGAACAATATAAAACAAATATGTAGGTTTGTCGTATTTCTTCAACTACCTGGGATTCAAACATGAGATTGCTAGCTCACTCCTAGTGCTGCAAATAGAATTAGCACATTTCACATACAGTACATCCAGTTACCTGCAGCTAGCTTTAGAGCTGCAAAACAGGGACACAAATAATAGTGTAGGGGAAAACATGATATTAGGGGGATAAAACATTTTAACCCGTTCAGTCCCAACAGGGATTAGGGTTAATAGCAGTGGTGTAGGGGAAAACATGTCAGTGTGGTGAACATACCGTTAACCCCTTCTGTCCCAACACGATTTACGGTTAATAGCGGTGGTGTAGGGGAAAACAGGGAATTTTGGGGATAATAAATTTTAACTCCTTCACTTCCAGCAGGGTTTAGGGTTAACCAGCTGGGTATAATGCCTTTATTATTGGCCTGGTTAACCCCTCTCGCCACACTGCTATTTTACTATTTGTCTGTCACCTCCTGTGCCTCCCTGTACCATCCCTTAAGTCCCTACCTACTTTCCTATCCACACTACCCAGCACTAACCCAACACACCCTGATCCTTTCCTTTACAATCACCCAATGTGAACAAGAACAGTGAGAAAGTGGAAGGGGATTTAGTGCTTGCACACTCAAATCACATTTTTTTAAATTGACAAACTAATTTAATATGAAAATTTGTCAACATATTTTATGTGGAATGATAACGGTTTCAGAAGCATTTGTCCAAGGTTTTTACTTTCCAAACCACCTTCAAATGACAGAATACAGCAAAGAATGTGCTTCTTGAATTATGACACGTTTCCCATGTCTAGTGTTCAGGAGCTTTTGTTTTTGAAGAAAATCTTTCCATTCCCCCCCCAAAAAAATCTACAATGACCTTCTGTAGTTGAACAAAATCAGCTACAGTATGGAGGAAAATATCAACTTGGAATGCAGGTGCCACTCTGTGTGGTCCATTTTATGTTTTTTTACTTTTTCATTTAACCATTTAATGTGAACCGGTTTCCTATAAAACATACCAGGAATTTATTTTTTGATAACCATGAAAGGCATGGATTAACTCTACTGTAATGAATTACTCAATGGATGCAGTGGTCGTTAAGTCATTGTAATCCATGAATGACCGGCTATTTTACTTAGTTACCTATATCATGGCTAAGATATTGACAGCCAAATTTCACCTTTCGCCATCCAAGAATAGGTGAAAATGTGTTATCATAAATCCTCTAATCTTATTAACATTAGCCTTTGCAGTTTATTCAATAGAGTGCAAGTAATTTTCAGAAAATAATCTATATGCCTATTTTATTTCCCTCGAGTATTTTTTCTGTGGAATAATTGATGCACATTCACATTGATTAAACTTGTTTCCATTTTCTTTGGCACAGATTTCCATAAACAAAACAAAAAAGTGAAAATGTTGTTTCCAAATAAGCCCATGCAACAATTCAATCAATATAAAATGTTCTATTTTAATAATACATTTGATGTAAAATATATTAAATATTTGATTACTGTATTGCATTTAAAAATATTACAAAAATATAAAAAACATCTCTCAAAGTGTAATTGTGACCACACAAATAACTAATTGTGATAAGGGAAAATATTAAGAAGAAAATGCAGCTCTAAATTCTGAAGAACTGTTCCAGGCTCTATTCCAAATGAAAAATCTCTTCAAAGTATGGTACAGTAAGCGCAGATTCAATAACCAAAAAAAGATAAAGACAGAATATACTGTAGCGTAATACATTCCTATATGAATGAATATTCAAGAAGAGGGGAAGTCCTATGCACTCAGAAATTCCAAATGGGTAAAAAAAAGGTAAAAATGTACATCTGGATTCTAATATGTCTTTTTTTACTCTATAAAAATTAGATTGTCTGCACTGCTGTGTCCCATCTCTCTTCTTTTGAGATTATTCCGTATCAATTTGCTGAAAAAGGGGTTTTTCTCATACCTGAACAGTGATAAGAAATAGCACTTCTGCACTGGATTTAACACTGCTCTGATTTGGGACATGTGAGTGCATAGAACTTCCCCTTTTATTTAATATTCACCCATACAGTATATGTTATATTGTGCCATTTTTTAAAAAAAAATTTCGGTTATGGATTCTGCGCTCCCCATATTTTAACAGATTTCCAATAAATATAGACTAGATTCTAGCTAATAACTTAGAACAAAAAGTATGAATAAACAAATTTTAAAATAATATTTTACAATATGGAAAAGTACAGAGAAATACAGATGTAGCAGTTGTTATTACCCCCATTAAAACGCTAAGCTATGTAAAAAAAACAAGTTACATGTTTGTATTTCATGTTTCGGCTACATGTGCAGCAATGTGAGTAATTGTAATTGTTCTGCAATGACAGATACAGTATAAACACCAAGAGGGTAATTCACAAAGCAGTGAGCTTTTGCACCCGATTTGGAAATTTGTAATCCCATGATAAAAATTGAAGCCAGATACGGTATTCACTAAGAAAAGAAGCACATTTGAGTAGTTACGGGCAAAAACATGCCAGATCGCATGAGCTGTTTTCTTTTCCCCTGCTATAATGCTTAAAAATCTAAAGCGTGATAGCTGATTGAAAAAAAAAAGCAGCCGGTAAGAGCTGCATGGAGACCCTGCGTCTCCATGCACGGCTCTTACAGGCGATCATGCATTAAGAATATTGATTTTGATCATAGTGTACATGAGCAGGGGTCTCCTGAGCTGAACAGCATTGGTTTACGAATCAGGGACCCCTACTTCATGAGATACAGTACACATTATGGGATGCCGTATCCCCTGTGCTTTTAAAGCACCCACGTCACGTGACCAGGGGATTTAAATCCTGCAGGGGGATACCGGCACCCCATAATGGGGCCTGTATATCATGATGTATGGCATCCCTGAGGCTGAAACAAATGCGATTCAGCTCAGGAGACCCCCTGCTCATGGACACTATGATCAAAATACACATATCAATAAAAAATAATTAATTACCGTAGCGGCTATCCGCTATGGCAATGAAGCTTCATTAATGTATTTTTTATTAATAGTGAGCGGGAGCAGGGGGTCTCCCGAGATGAACCGCATTGATTTCAGCCTCGGGGACCCCCTGCTTTCCAAGTTACAGGCCCAAATACATGGTGCCGGTATCTCTTATATTTATTAAATGTACCGCGTCATGTGACGTGGACACTTTAAAAATGGCAGCGACACTTGCATCCAATGCCCCATACCGGGGCCTGTAACTTGGGAAGCAGGGGGTCCCTGAGCCAGAAATCAAAGCAGTTCAGCTGAAGATACCCCCTGCTCCCGCACACTATTATAATAAAATAAATTAAAGCAGCTTCATTACCTTAGCGGCTAGCTGCTAAGGCAATTAAAGGGTTAAGGCACAATAGCATGTTTATTGGTGATACTTGCCCCCAATAAACCTTGCAATATGTACTAGGCACCTACACTGTGTGCCCCCAACAAACCCTACCCCCCACTCATACATTTATTTATTAATTTTTTTAAAGCGTAGAAATGTTACTATAGGCTGGCGGGGGTCCTTGAGTGGTTCCCGCTGCTGTCCCGGGTTCCCTTCTGGCTTGCATTACCAATCCTGTGCTTTAAAAAAAAAAAAAAAAAACGGGAAATAAATACACCCCCTACCCCCTACCACATACAGTACAGTAATGGGCAAAATTACTATTAGCCAGATATGTATAATTTTGAATTTGCCCTTTAAAAGAAATTAAGCTGTAGAAATAAAATAAATAAAACTTGCACTCACCCCTGCCAGGCTGCCACGATGAAGTCCGTCCTCATCCTCATCACCGTCCATGTGCTCCTTTGCCACAAACAATGCAGTACAATAAAAAAATACAATCTATAATATCCCCTAAGCCCATAATCACCTGAGCGGTTAGTTACTACCATAGTAATTAAGGGGTTAACCCACCGTCTCCCACTACCCACCCAGGAGGTATAACCACCCTCCCCAGGCAACTACCCCCACCCTTCACCCATTCATTGGTACAGTGGGTACATCATGATCATATAATATGGGCATGATTTACCACTATAGCAAGAAATGGCGAAGGAATAAAAAAAAGGCCAAAATAAAAACACATTGCTTTGCAAAATTAACACATTACTAATGCCAATAAAACAATTGAATGGCACAGTGGGTACATCATGCCCATATTATATGGGCATGATTTAACACTATGCCAGTCAATGGTCAACCTAAACAAAACAATCACAAACAAGAATCAATGCATTCAAAACAATCTCAAACTAAAAACAAATAAAGAAGTAAATCAAACAAAATTACCACCTATCAATTAATCAATTCCAAAATAAAGACCAGAATAAACAATTAAAACGCCAAAACAAAACTATGAATAAATAAAATAAATATCTAGATAAACTGCATCATTCAAAAAAAAAAAAAAAAAAAAATCCAACATTAAAAAGCAAACACCAATCAAAAGACAGAAATAAATAATTTAAAACACCAGCAAACATGCCTGAACACTGCATCAATATGCAATATAAATAGCATATAATTTTAAAATCAAAGACGCAATATACATTTAAAATACATACAGTACAAGCACGCATTTACCAAAACAACCATTGCTTCTTACTGAATGCATGTATGTACTGCTGCGGCACAGTTTATTCGAGCATTTGCCCGTTCTGTGCCGCAGCAGTAGCCTGGCGCGCGCCCGAGTGTGACGGGCGCGCGCCGAAGCAGCGGAAGAGCGCCCTCCGATCGGGGCGCTCTCCCTACCGCTGCCGGGTCCGCCGGGTCCCCCGGAACCCCCTGCCGCTGTCCCGCGATCGCGGGACACCAGGGCTCCCTCGGGGAGCCCCTGGACGTGCGTGCAGGGGGCGCACGCTCCCGAAGACGCGTGACCGCGCGTCTATGACGCGCGGCACGCCGAGGGGCGGCCACTAGCAAGCCGGGAAATCTCCCGGCTTGCGGATCTGGCCGCAGTGCAATTAAATGTGTCGCCAGTGTATAGCTCTAAAGGCCCATACATAAATACATTTTGAATGAATGTGTAAAAAAAAATGCAATCACAAAAAATTACAATAAAAAAACCCTGTAAATGAAAAAAAAATACATTCAATATTTTTCCTTACCTTTAGATGTCTTCACCCTCCGATTCCCGTAGTTATCGCATGCTCTCAAACCTATCCATGATCCCAAATATCAAAAGGCCACAGGCAAAAAAATCCAAACTCCTTTCGTTCTTTCTTTTTCTTCATCTGTAAATTGTAATCCAATAAAATTCCTGAGTTGGATTAACTTTTGGTGATTCTACTCTGTTTTTCTTATTGTAGCAAATATGTAAGAAATCCCAATGTTTCTGTGGACCATCATTATCCTGTAGTTTGAATACTCTTCACTTTTATTTTTGATTATAAGTTTGTTTGTTTCTAAAATTTCTATAATCTCTATTTGTTTTGTTGTTTTCCATTTCCATCCATTCTTGGTGCCCAGTTTCTCTGTTTGTCTGTGTTGTAATCAAAAAAATACCTTTGGATTTTTTTTCCTTTTATTGGTTAAGAAATCTTCCTCAACGCTTTCCATCCTCATATTATTCGCTTCGTTTAATTCTAATGTTTCATTAAATAAATAGAGTTGGCCTGTCAATAAATAGATTATCTTTAACAACAAGCTCCGATTGGGTTTTATTCAAGTGATATACAGGTACATCTGATCATGTTCTAACCGACAGTGGTGCAATTAATTTTTAATTGTACCACTAAGTCATGAAATTTATGTGATTCTTATGTTTGCAATGTTTCCGTGTCTTTTTCATATTTTAACTATTTTTTAGGCTAAAGTATTAATTCCTTTTACCAATAAACGACCCACCTATTAACACTAGTGTGTTTAAGCTACACCCTTTTTAACATACACATTTTTCTTTTATCAATTTTTATACAATCATTTATCAATTCCTCTATCCATTTTAATTTTATACTTTTAACACATACATATCCTATTCAATAAATCATTAATTACATCATCTTAATATACCCCTTTTTTAAGTTCCCTATTATTGGTTCGGATAGAAAACACTCTTTATAATAGATTCAAATGTATCACCCAACCAATTTTTAAAGTTTCATCTTAAATTACTTTTTAGCATACATCATTGGAAGCATTAGAATGCCCCCTTACCAATAATTTTTAAGTAAACATCTGAATCACAAAGGTTTGGAATAATCATCCTATTTATGTCATTCTTCAAGATCTTAAAGAGCTATTTTATTAATACTTTTTGTCATATACCTAAAGGAAGCAATAAATTTTAAGAAGTGCAAGACACCGTATATTTCTGGACATTCACTATTTTATGGTTTACAGTATGCATTCACAATCAAACAAAATCTATTTTTTTTAAATGTAGTAATTGGGCTCATTGTGTAAGGAATCGGGGAACAAGTCCTTTGCGGTGTGTTCCCTCCTTACGTGCTGCTGCCGCCGTGGCCACTGTTCCTGCCCATGCGCGCTCCCCCACTCTCATTACAGAGCGTACGCACCCGCAGCTCTTCTAGCTGTTGCACGGAACCTGGTCCCGTCTCCCGCATGCATCATGTGTCTCTTCCTAGCTGCGTGGCAACTCTCTCTTCCCTGTCTTGTTTCCTGCAGCCTATCCCAGCTCTGCTGGGGCTGCGCCTCCGCCCCCTGTCCCCATTGGCCTGTCCTACCTTTAAATACTTCCTGCTTCCTCCTATGCTTTGCTCGGCATAAGCCTATGTAGCCTCATGAAGCTCACTTCGTTTGTGCAATGCTCTCTCTCCTTTGCAGTTAACCTCTTGTGTACCGACTCGGCTTGTTTGTGGACTCTTCTGGATTTTGGACTTTGGCATACCCTCGACTACGGCAATCTCTCCTACCCTTGAACACGGCATTTGGACTTGGACTACACAGCTCTCTCTAATAGCAGACCACGGCTTACGGACCCCTACTATCCTGTCTTCTCCAATCTCAGAACTCAGCAAGTATACCACATCTCCTACATTCTCCAACCCAGACCCGGCTACGCTAAACTATCCGCCTTCCAGGCACGCCTCCGCTACTGCAGGTGTGTGGTGTTATACCTTCCCACCTCAGTGCCGGGGTCTTGTCCTGTTTGTGGGCAGTTAAAGCATTACAGTATGCTGAGCCCAACAAACATAGACCCCCCTGAGGTGGGCCCAGCCCTGTTCTCCATTTCTGAGCAGTTCCAGTACTGCAGCAACCAAATCAGCTCCTTGGCCAAAAGACTTGACGCTATTCACTCCATCAGTCGCAGTCTCGAATTCTCAGACCTTCGACCTTGTCCTCCCCTAGGCCGGAGCCCAATGTACCTCTGGAGCAATGTCTCCCCACTCCCAATCGCTATGCTGGTGACCCACATGGGTGTCGTGGATTCTTAAACCAATGTGATATTAAATTTGAATAAACTCCTTCTCTCTTCTCTTCTGACAGAGCTAAAGTGGCTTATATTATTGCACTCTTGACTGGTGATGCATTCTCCTGGGCTTCTCCCATCTGGGAATTGAGACACAAACTTACACAAGCTTTCGCTAAGTTCAAGAAAGAATTCAAGCAGGAGTTTGATACCCCTGGTCGTAAAGTTACTGCTTCATCTTCTCTGTTTCATATTTTCCAGGGCCACAGCTCTGTTACTAAGTATGCCCTGGAGTTCCGGACCATCGCTGCGGAGATGGGCTGGAACGATGAGGCTTTATCTGCAGCCTTCTGGCAAGGACTTTCGTAGACTTTGAAGAATGAGTTAGCGGCTCAGGAGAGACCCTCCGCACTAGAGGACCTGATCGCCGTATATATTCGCGTGCATCAACGCCTTCAGGAAAGGTGGCTTGAATGCCATCATGTTCTCTCTCTCACTCCTATGCCTTCTATCCGCAGTCCTGCTCCCACCATTCTCCCAGCTCTTGAGGTCCCAGAAACCATGCAGTTAGGAAGTCATTAACTCTCCTATTCTGAGAAACAACGTCAGAATAATAAGGGCTTGTGTTTCTACTGCAGTATACCTGGACTTCTGGTGCGCTGCTGTCCTACGGAGCCGGGAAACACCAACACCCAATGAGGTATGGGGGAATCTCATTGGGTACTATTTCTTCTTCTCCCCCTACTAAGGGAAGACTTCCGAAAAGGATTATGCTTCCAATCTTCCTCGAGGGTCCTGACTTCAGTGAATCTGCGTCCACTTTTGTCGACTCCGGGTCTGGGGGAAACATTGCGGACCAGGATTTCGCTAACAAGCATAACATCCCTATGATACAGAAGTTCGTACCTGTCTGTCTCAAGACACTGATGGAAAACCTCTCCTGCCAGCCTTCATTACTTGGAGACAGTTCTTCTTTCCCTCTCCACGAAGTATGGCCATGAAGAGAAAATTTCCTTGGACGTAATTTACTCCCATGCGGTGCAAGTAATCCTGGGTCTACTTTGGCTCCACCGTCACAATCCCCAGATATACTGGACTGATAGCAACTGGACTCCACTGTATAGGCTTGTTAAGAGTCCTTCTAGGCCTCCCCGTACAAGTCGTTGCCGGCCTAGAGACCACCAAACCTGCTAACCCTTCTCTTCCTGTAATATATTCAGAGTTTCTTGACGTGTTTGATAAGGTTCGCTCTAAGGTTGTGCCCCCTCATCATCCCTTTGACTGCCCTATTGATCTTTTGCCCGGTGCCATCCTTCCCAAAGCTAGGTCTTGTCCTTTATCACTCCCGGAGACTAAAGCCATGTCTGATTATATTCAAGGGAATTTAAAGAAGGGCTTTATAAGTAATTCCACTTCCCCTGCCGGCGCAGGGTTCTTTTTCATTAAGAAGAATGATGGGTCACTTCGCTCGTGTATTGATTACAGAGGTTTGAACAAGATTACTCTGAAGAATTGCTACCCTTTGCCCCTTATTTCCGAACTGTTCGATCGTTTACAAGGTGCTACCATTTTCTTCAAGCTGGACCTCCGTGTGGCTTATAATCTTATAAGTATATGACAAGGAGCCGAATGGAAGACGGCCTTCAATATACGCGACAGCCATTACGAGTATTTAGTTATGCCCTTTGGACTTTGTAATGCACCTGCGGTTTTCCAGGAGTTCGTGAATGAAATATTTTGTGATGTCCTTAACAGGTTCGTCATTGTATATCTTGATGACATTCTCATCTATTCTAAGTCCCTCCCAGAACATATTCAGCACACTAAGTTAGTCACCTGCGCGAGAACCATGTCTATGCCAAGATGGAAAAATATATGTTCCACCAGACCTATACTTCGTTCCTAGCATACATTATTTCTGATACAGGGTTCGCGATGGATCCTGATAAACTTAAATCTGTCCTAGATTGGCCCCAACCCACTTCTCTCAAGGCGACTCAGCGCTTTCCTGATTTTGCCAATTATTATCATAAATTCATTCGTAATTTCTCCGCCACTGTGGCTCCCATTACTGCCCTGACTAAGAAAGGAGTGGATCCCTCTTCGTGGCCCCCCGAAGCATGCCTACCCCCGAAGCATGCCTAGCCTTCAGCTCTCTCAAAAACGCTTTTGTTTCCGCCCCAATTTTATGTCATCCTGATCCTACTCTCCCTTTCACTTTGGAGGTAGATGCCTCGGATATTGGAGCCGGAGCCATACACTCTCAAAGGCGATCTCCCCAGGATAAGTTGCACCCCTGTGTATTCTTCTCTAAGAAATTCTTGTCTGCAGAACAAAATTAGGTTGCTGGGAACAGAGAACGTTTGGCCATTAAACTTGCTCTACAAGAATGGGGACACCTCCTGGAGGGTACTGAAAACCCTATCTCAATCCTTACGGATCATAAAAATATATTATATTATATTATTGAGAGTGCTCGCCGTCTCGGTTCTCGTCAAGCCCATTGGGTCCTTTTCTTCTCAAGGTTAAATTACATTATCTCATACATTCCTGGTACCAAGAATCTGAAGGCCGATGCTTTGTCCCGTCAGTTCGTCAGCGAAGATAAATCTGAAGATATCCATGAGAGCATTTTTCCCTCTAAGTATATCCTTTCGGCTAATTCCTTTGACATATTGGATAAGATATTGGAGTCTCAAATGCTCATTCCTGAGGGTATGGAGCTGCCGGAGGGTTGCATGTATGCCGCTCCACAATTCCACCAAAATATCCTCGAGTGGGTTCACTCCTCTAAATCTGCCGGTCACCCAGGTACCAAGAGAACCTCGGACCTAATCAGACACACGTGTTGGTGGCCAAACATGTTGAAGGACATTAAAGAATTTGTTAGTTCCTGTTCAGCCTGTGCTCAAAACATATCCGCTCGCAACAAGCCATTTGGTCTGCTTCGCCCTTTGCCTATTCCGGAATGTCCTTGGACACACATTTTTATGGACTTCCTTGTCGAACTTCCACTCTCTAGCGGTATGAATAACATGCTGGACATTGTAAATAGATTTTCTAAGCAAGCTCATTTTATACCACTTAAAGGTCTGCCTAATTCTGCCACCCTAGCAGACGTCTATGTGAAGGAAATCTTCCGTATTCACAGAGTTCCAGTCTCTATTGTTTCCGATCGCGGACCACAGTTCATTTCTAAGTTCTGGCATGCCTTCGCCCAAAGACTGGACATTTCGCTTCTGTTCTCTTCTGGATACCACCCACAAACTAACGGTCAGACAAAAAGAACAAACCAATCTCTTGAACAATTCCTGAGGTGTTTCATATCCGATGCACAAGATAACTGGGTGGATCTACTACCATGGGCTGAATTCGCTCACAATTCCCTCAGGAACAAGTCCACCCAAGAGTCGCCCTTCTTCTAAAATGATGGCTTCCACCCAGCCCGTCTCCCTATCTCATCCAATCTCTCTGGAGTCCCGGCAGCAGACTCCAGGGTAAACTATCTTCATGACTCATGGAGGAGAATTCAAAGAAACCTTCAGGAGGCAGTCCTCAGACAGAAGGGACAGGTGGATCGTCATCGCCAAAGGGCATCCAAATATAGGCCAGGTGACAAGGTATAGTTATCTTCAAGGAATATAAGCTTGAAGACGCCTATGATGAAACTGGCTCCACGATTCCTGGGTCCCTTCAGCATTCATGAACAGGTCAATCCTGTGTCTTATCTCCTTCAGCTGCCTCCATCAATGAAGATACAATCAGTCTTCCATGTATCTTTGTTAAAGCCTGTTCTATAAAGCTCTCGATTCCCCGACATCGCGCCTAGGCCACCTCCGGTCATGGTACAGGGACAGGAAAAGTTCGAGATTCAGTCAATTAGGGATTCTAGATACTCCAGAGGAGGAGTCCAATTTTTAGTTAATTGGAAAGGTTACAGACACGAAGTACGCTCATGGATACCATTTCGCCAGATCCATGCTCCAGGATTACTGTGACGGGGGAGTATTAAATGGGTCACCCCCATTAAGCATCCCCTTCCACCGTCTGGGAGGTGAGGGGTTAACCAGAAACATACCCATAATACATATGTTCCCCTGCCTCACAACCAAAAGGTATGTCCCGTGGTTATCATGTTTCCCACATTTAGAGGGATTTCATGTGTTTTTATTCCCACGCCTCATGGTTAAATGTGTTCTATTTGCTAGATGTATAGGTTGGTACAATTATTGGTGTTTGTGCCTTTACAGGTATGCACCAGCCACATACACTGGGAACAGGTCGGGAGGGAAAGGGTTAATTGCATTTACATGTTTATTGCCCTTTGTCCCATTTCCCGCCTTTGCAGTCTCCATTTTGCAGCATCTCCATAGGTCATCATTGGAGCCCCATGTAATCCTATGGAGATTCCGGCGATTTGGGCCCGATATCACAGAAGACCTGCAGGTGGCGCCCGAGAGGAGGAGCAGCGTTTCCCCATTGAAAGTGAATGGAGTAATGCATTTCAATGGGTATTCCTTGAGGCCGACCTCCGGAGATGAGCTGGCAGCCAGCCAGGCCGCAAAACCGCAAAAGCGGAAACAATGTCTTTGAAAGAGCTTTGATCGCTCAATTGGCGTGGGAACTAGGCTTCGGTCAAGTTCACGACCAATTGGCGTGGGAAACATTTGTTCTAGGGCATCTCGAAATAAAATTATTTTTGCCCCTAGACCCTAGGAAACCCTCACTCTACCCCAACCGGGTCCGACAATTAATGGCGGCGAGAAAGGGTTGCGCTGGCCACGAGGGTCCTACCATTGACCGCAATGACGGAGAAAGCCGCTTGGCTTTCAAACACTAAGTGTAAAACAAGGTAAACTGAAAACCCATAATTCCGGTTCCGTATGGACCAGAGGTCTGTGATTTGGCCAGCATGTAGTCACTGCTCCGGCATGACTGCATGGCAATTTCCAGCCCTCTCCCCTCAACTGAATGGAGTAGGGTTAACTGTTAAAAAAGTGTGAGTTGCCCATTGACTCCAATGGTAGCGGAGGTCCCACTGAATCCTAAGGCAGCTCCGCTGTCATAGGAAATGCATGGGCCGGGATGCGGACTACTACCCTCTCCAGGGGGCAAAGGAGAGGCATAGGAATAGGCATAGGAGAGGCATAGGATACAGTCATAGGACACAATAAGACACAATAAGTCAGGGTCAGTCTGCGACTGGGTCTGGCTTACCTCGCTGGTCTCCGCAGAGACCGCCGCCTTCGTAGGTCCCGATTGCAGGGGGACAGGAGTGACCACTGCTGGCATCACCTTGGCTGGTGAGCTCCAGGCAACTGCCGCAACAGCTCCCGGGTTCGGCACAGGGAAATTGGTGCAGGACATGGTTCCCAGGTCCTCGTGGAGAAATTATGGTCCCGCCAAACCCAATGGAACACCCTACTCCTGCACACCCTGTCCCTCCCCCCACTCTGAAAAAGCTTCGGCACTTTGCCGGAATCGCGGTTCTTCCGCCACCGCCGCCACGGACGAGCTCCGGGTGACTGCCGCAACAGCACCCGGCTTCGGCACAAGGTCGCCGGCATAGATCGTGGGGCTCCGGTTATTGCTGAGGAGCGTAGACTCCTCCAAACCAGGTAAAACATCCACCTCCCAAACACCCCGACCCTCCCCCCAAACGAAATCGGCTCCGGCATCTTCCCGGAATTGCGGCTTCTCCTCCGCCGCCGCCACCACCTGCATCCCGCATCCTGGGAGCACTTCCACTGGCCGGACCATATCAGGTTGGGCCAGGGGTACAACAGCAGCTGGATGTAGCAAGCCGACTGCTTGCCGGGCACCGCTGCTGATGGCTGTGATGGATCTGCTCTGGCCGCCGCTCCGCTGTATTCCACCGAGTGCGGATGGATGGCCGCCGCTCTCCGCCACTGTTACCGATGCAGCCCGGCTAGGTTCTCCAGGAGACATCCCGCTGAGGGTTGTCGCCCCGGCTGGGTGGGAACTATCGGAGGATTCTGTTAAACGGGTTACCTGCTTCGCAGATCGTGAGCGTTGGCCCTGAGGGGCTCCTTCGTCTGACCGCACACGGTCCGGGCATTGGGTTCTGATGTGGCCCGCGTTCTGGCAGTGATAGCACTGCCGCTCTTGCCGGAACTCCTCCGGCGCCGGTGGACTACCTCCCGCAAGAGGCTGCTGAGTCCAATGTGGAGTTGTTCGAGCTCCGTGCTCGTTCCGTAACTTCTCTGCCATCGGTGGACTACCTCCCGCAAGAGGCTGCTGAATCCAGGGCGAAGTCGCTCGAGCTCCGTGCTCATGGAGAGGGTAAGCGGGTCTGTTCATCGCCATAGCCAGGAACTGTGTCCGCTCCTCCAGGGTTCCCTATCGCTCCACAGGGTAAGCATGGCCAGCATTTCAGGGGTAAACTGACTGGTCGCCGCAACGGCCAATGCCCCTCCGGCCGCAATTCTCCCGTGGCTCCGGGATTCACCCGCTCCCTCCACAAGTCTCTGCCGTCCTGGAGCTGGATCTATTCCTTGCTCTCCGGAGCGGTTTGATGGTTACAGCGGCTGAAGCGGCGGCAACGTGCCTGCCCCGCTCAGCCGGCTGGGTTTCATGAACCCTGATCGCCTCCTCCATTTCAGCTCTACCGATTGCAGGTTCCAGCCCGTACTTAATACATTCCGCCGACCTCGGTGCCCGGGTCCAGTCACACGGATGCCCGGCACTTGCGCTCCAGAGGCAATGCTTCTCGCAAGTATGGGAACGATGAGTTGGTGTCATATCCCCTGTTATATGATGTATAACCGTGTGTCCAATATCACTAGCCTCAGGAACTCACACTTTTCCCGAGTTCCTGCTGTATTACAGAGTCCTGCAGAAAACTGTAATACAGATTCAATTCAATCCCACCATTGCCACCAGTTTATTATAATCCTGTCACGGGAGCTTGTGCAGGGTTATAATATACACCAAAATAACTGGGTTGAATCGAATGCGACTAAGATATGATAAATATAGTTTATTCCTTGAAGAAGGTGAACACACAGAATATACAAATAACACACAAGATATTTACACGTACTTAGGGTTTTGGGCAATGAAGCAATCAGGATCTGGATTGGCAATTCATTCAACGATATAGGATACAAACGAAGACACTGGGCATAAGGCTTACACTTGTTTATATGGGATTTAAGCCCTATCCCTTAACATTGGGTGTCAGGTATTGGTTAACAATACAATTACCTTGTGCCAGCTAACGTGGGAAGCATTTTGGGACATGCCCCCAGGTAGCTGACACATGCGCACATTCCCTGCCTGGGGGTCTCATTTTCGAAACCCCACACTAAAGGAATGGCGCCTCTCAGTCTGCCAAAAGAGGATCTGGACAGGAAAACCTTTGTCTGTAGGTGTGATTTATAATACCTACAGAACTACTCAAGTCCTGCTTTCCCCTCCCTAGTATATACAAACAGGGTGGGGGAGCCTTTGATGAGGGGCATTGTTGTAGACATTGTGTCTCCCCCTGACCATTAACATACTGCAGGGGCTAGTAGGTTTCGCCGGCTTTCTGCTAGGCATCAAATACAATATATTTCTATGAATACATATCTATTGATATAATCCATTCGGCTGAGCCGAGCGGGCTGCAAATTGCCAGACCCTCATGCCGGAGGGTATTCTACATAGTGGCCAATTTTCAGCTCGCTGGGACCCACCAAATCGGAGTTATAGAAATACACTTTAAACAGACAAAGATTGGAAATTGCATTTCTCTGCCATTGAAGTCAATGGCAGAATCACATTTTAACCATTGACCCATACTCGGTTCTGTAAGGACAAGAGGGATGAGATTTGGCCAGCATGTAGTCACCGGCATGATTGCATGGCAAATTCCAGCCCCCTACGATCAACAGAACGGAGTCAAAGGGTCAAGATATATACACTTACTTAGGGTCAAAATTCCATCTACAAAGAGAGTAAACTATCCCTGTGAGCTCTTTCAAATCGTAATCAGCCAACAGCCAGCCTGAAGCAACATGACACCAGCCAGCCTTTGAACTGTTTCTCCCACATACGGGCTAAGTGTCACAACCGGTTACTGATGCCTAACTCGCAGCCCTACACCATTTCTCGGGTCCAGAGAGGAGGAGTTAGCACCACCCAGCTGCAGCAGCAAGCAGCAAAGGAGCAGATCGGCGAGCTGACACAAGCACCCCCCCCCTCCACTCACCTGGTTAACATAAGTCGGAAATTATCCCTGGCTTATGCAGGAGAAAAGCAGTGGATTTACCTCTACCATTGGCACATCGGCAGCAGTCTTTCAGCAGGCAAAGTCTTTGTTTTTATTATTTTTCATACAAATATTATGCATTTCCTTATTGTTCTCTTATTATATTACTATTCTTTATTTTTAATTTATAAATATACATTTTATTCATTCCTCTTTTGCGCCTTATTTCATTTATGTTTTCTCTTTGATTGGTCCATTGCACAATAAAAAGTGTCTGAAAGCACAAGAGAATAATAGTTATTTCAGATAGAGATCCGTGAGTGTGGCTATTCTGTGAGCTTTAATGTACAGGACCGCTTATATCACAGGGACAGCATTCGATGTAGGATGGTGCTATGGTGGTAAGGTTTCAAAAGTAAGTGTATGCCTGTACCTGTTGCATTCAATTTTAAATACAGCATGATGTATGTAGATGCAATCCACATTGAATAAACATTTCTCAGTGGTTCAGTCCTTCTCAAAAGCAGTAAAGCAAAAAATCATTTCCAAGGAATATAGCATGGCGATAACGAGCATGTACAAGAAGGGGTACAGAATAGCCCACATTCCACCTTGGCTATCGTAAGTGCGCTTTCAGGTGTCACTGCATGGTGTTTGGTATGTCAATGGAAAAAGTAATGTGACGGTGAAGGGGTTAACCAGGCTTATAATAAAGGTCAAGGCCACTTTGTTTACTCTGACCCATGTGTTAGGGTCTTAGAGTGTCAGCTTTGGGACCCAGGTGTTGAAAATGTATTACTGCAACTGTATACTGATTTTGCGAAAATAAAGATTTCTGTAATTTTTGCCTTTACTGGGGTGCTGGGATCTGAAGATTTCTAGGCAGCAAGTATCAAGGTTGGTTTGTCAGATAAAGTCTTCACAGAATATGTATATGTATCGGGGTTCCAGAGTTATGGGATAACCCAAAAGTTGTATCCAGAGTGTAACGCGTAGTTCACCACAAACGAAGCGCGACCACGGTGCTGAGGCAGGGAATTGAGATACACTGACCCACAGCCACACAGGCGCGCCAGAGTGTAGAGTAGTCGTTCAGGCCAGGTCAGAATTATAGATATTAGAGTGGTTGAGGTACTTGCCAGGTTCAGGAGTGGAGAGTTGCGGATCGTCATTGAGCGTAGCCAGGTTCAGGATTGGAGAGTATCGGATAGTCGGGGTACATAGTCAGGTGCAGGATAGGAGATTGTCGGATCGTTGGAGTACTTCAGCCAAGGTCAGGACCGGAGCCAGGAGAAAGGTCAACAAGCCGGATCTGGAGTAGTGAGAGTCGGAGTCCAAGGTACAAGCAGGTTTCAGGCAATGAGAGGTTAACAGCAACAAGGTCAGACAAGGCAAGGTTCAGGAACTAGATGTGGCAAGGCACAGTGTCAGAACTACTATGCTCAGCAAAGGTAAGCTGAAAGTGAAGGGTATATAAAGGAGGAGGCTCCAATAGCAAGCAGGGGAGTAACCAGGAAGTGAAACCTAATAGGTTGCTGGTGCACGCAGGTGTGCCCGATGATGCAGCCTGATCAGGAAGGAGGTTGCTTGCAGCCCGCGCATGTCACAGATTTCAGAGGGCAGGGTTTAGAGAGAGTGCTACTCCCATGCCGGTTCTGCGAGATGTCAGAGCGGGGGCGGAGCCTAGAGCGCATGTCACTGCCACGCTGGTTCTGTTGATCAACAGAGCAGGGGCGGAGTTTACCGCGCGCATCAGCGGGAAGGCTGGATGAGCGCCCGCGTCGAAAAACACACGCGATGGGATCAGGATCCGCAGATGTCGGAGCAGACTGCTCAAGGTCCACGCGCGCACGCGTCACAGGACCAGAAGAATGCGCATCTTGAGTGTCTGTCACCGGAGGGTCAGTAAGGTGAGGAGATGGTCCTTGAAAGCCGGTACGGCGAATCCTCACACAGAGATTGAGTGATATCAATACAAGTGATATCAATAATACAGCTAAGCACATTACTCCGCCAAACTCGGACTCTGAAAATGTTCTTACGACTCACCGCCAGGATCCCTGCTGCAGCATCTTCCAGACAAGGTAAATGGGTATGAAGGGGTTAAAAGATATCTGCAGGTATTCACAGTCCCTAGTATAGCAGGTGCTCCCCAGTATTGCAGAGGTACCCACATACATGTCCAGGTATTCTGAACCTAGTTTAAGGGTTCAAGGGCTGCTCCAGCTATGTTATACAGCTGAGCAGGTTTTAAAGTGTCTAAAAGTTTTAAAAGTATTTTTCTCATGTGTGCCAGGAATGAGGCTAGTGAATGTAGGGAATAAACACTCACTCCATCCCTGACACCAGGATAGGGACTCATAACTTTGGGCACACAGAAAACAGGACACCATATATTTTATTAAATGGTATAGTTTAATGTGTATATATATTGATTGATAACCTGTATATGAACTCAGGGCTTTCTAAGTCATGGATTACGGAAAACTCAGCTGGCGACCAAGCTTGGTGCCTCTGTGTCTATCCAGAGTCCTTACTTGAAAGGCTCAGGGATGCCAAGGTGTTAGAACAGGAGGGGCACTGCAGTTATACTTGAGTACCCAAGTCCTGGCCTAACACAAGGCTGTCCGATGGCCATTTGACAAAATCCAGACTCTGTGGAGCCTGAGCAGAGGGTGGGCTCAGTATGCAAAGAGGCAGAGGGGCCAGGTTAGCCCATGCCCCCTTGCTACCTGAGAAAAGGTGCCCGTCCTGCTTTACAAAGGTGGCAAATCGGTGATTGGCTGGCAGGAGAATTCCCACACTCTGATAGGCTGTTCAGGTTAGTAAAGTAAAGCTTGAAAGCTTAATAGAGCTTGTAGCCAATGGGGAGCGGAGATTCCAAGCACCAAACAGCAGCGAATGCAAAGATGCTCAGAACTGAATAGATGCAAGCCGGCTTCAAAGATTTTCAAGGCAGAAAAGTTTCTAAGTCCAGTTTTTAGAACAGAGTGGTCGCAGCAGGCATTGCATGCCCAAAACAGTTCCAGGACTTTTGTGAGTAACTACCGGTCATTGGAAAGTGCTCTAAAAAGGTGATGTTAAGGAATTGCATTCTGGAAATGGATTTATTTGTTAGCCCCATTCCCAGTAAGTGTGTTAATCTTGAATTGTGAAACTTTGTGTGTCTGTCTTTTACGAGAAATAAATTACCATATATTTTACCATCTTATTTTGCTTAATCAAATAATCTTGGTTATAAAAAGGTGTTGTAGAACCTGGTCTCCCATGACAACTAAGATTTGTAAAAGGTCTGCCACATCAGAACCGAGTAATTATAGTACTGTTTAACGTACACTTGTACTTTTAATGTTTTTCTTCACACAGCCAGACAATATGCCTATGCATCTGCACTTTTAATCTTTATCATATTCCTTGTTTTCAAAGGAAACAATGCGGCTGGTGGATGAGATCAGCCATGTTAATGATGAGAGCTCTGCTGCAGAGGTTCAGAATATTCTGCAGAAGAAGCATGAGCTCACGAGACGCGTATTGGGTGTGCAATACAGTATTTATCATTTGTCGCCAAATCCTACTGTTAATCACCACATGCACTACTGTAGTAGAAAGATACTGTACTTTAGTATTAATTTAGTCCATTCTTTCTTGTAATTGTAGAGTGTTTCCCATGATAAGGGAGGCTAACAAGATTAAAAGAATCAACCTAGCACGTGCATGGATTGAGAGTGGAGAATGATTTGATAATGTTATATTTTTGGATGACACATCAGTTACTCTTGAAAAATTTAATAACAGAAAAAGACAGAATATCAGCTCAAAGATCAAAATCCAAAGGCTATGATAAGCCAATGTGACAAAGACATAACAGAGGGGATGGATAGGTTAATGGTGGTGAATGTTCATGGCTTGAAAATGGATGTATGTGACGGAGTGAGATCACAGTTGCATGGACCACAAGAGTAAACAAGCCCTATTGACTCTGTGAGGGATAGAAATATTAACCCCACTGGTGTCTCAATTAGTCCGGTGTGAAGTAACACATTTACTCATGATTGATCACCTCTGGACTTCATCAGAATTACCTTGTAATGAGCCCAAATGCAGGGAAATCCAAAGCTTCCTCTTGGCATCTTCGATCGTAGAATCCAAGAAAACATGTAGTAGATCATTGTGCCTGCTGCCCCTAGTTGAATAAGAAATCACCAGCAGTAGAAATTAAAAACGGTTTATTTAAACTACATAAAATTGATACAGCGGTACACACACTCAAAAAATTGTCCTCCCACAAATTTCACGCCCTGTCTGGCGCTTTCTCAAGGAGTATGGTCCTTGAAAGATTTACCACTATGGCATTTAGGGGGAAAAAATGTTTATCAATAAAATCTCTACCCAAGCATCCACTCAAGGATCACGTGTGGGAGGGGGGAGAGGGGTGGCAATCTCGAGAGGTGGACCCATAATTATATTTGATTGTAATTCCCTGTGTATCAGTTTAATTAATTATTTGTTTAATTAGACAGAACACTAAGGGCCTCATGCACTAAGCGCCGAAAAAATGCTTTCGGCAAGTGTTGCCGAAAGGCATGATTTTGGCGATTTGCCCTCGCAGTATCCAGTAAGGGCCAAATCCATGCCGATCCCTGCCGAATCACTGCAAAAGCAAAATGCAGATGAGCCGGTGATAAAAGAGCCTGGCTCCCGATAACGTGGCGATAGGCCTTTTCTGCCGATATGTGTTTGCAGCAGAGAGAGACCCACCGCTCTCTCTGCGCAAACATCGGCAAAATAAAAACATATCAAAACAACTTTTACTGATAGTGTACATGTGCAGGGGGTCTCCGGAGCTGAACCGCATTGGTTTCAGGTCTGGGGACACCCTGCTTCCCGAGATACAGGCCCCTTTATGAGGTGCCGGTATCCCTCTGCATTTAATGTCCCGATCACGTGACCGCGGAATGTAAACAAAGCAGAGGGATACCGGCACCCCCTAAAGTGGCCTGTATCTCGGGAAGCAGGTGGTCCCCGGACCTAAAACCAAAGCGGTTTAGCTCCGGAAACCCTCTGCACATCTACACTATGAGCAAAACACACATATAAATAAACACTCATTCCTTACCTTTGCGGCTATGTGCTATAGTAACGAAGCAGCATGAATGTACTTTTAATAAAATTGTACAGTGAGCAGGGGGTCCCCTGAGCTGAACCGCATTGCTTTGTGGACTAGGGACCCCCTACTTCCCGAGTTACAGGCCCCGGTATGTGTCATCGAATGGCAGTGTCGCAACCAACTTTATAGCATCCCATACGCGCCGTGCCCTTTATAAATATGGCGGCGACACTGTAACCCATGCCCCAAACTGGGTCCTGTAACTCAGGAAACAGGGGGTCTCTGAGCCTGAAATCAATGCGGTTCAGCTCAGGAGACCCCCTGTACCGCACAATATGATTAAAATACATAAATGCTGCTTCATTACTATAGCGGATAGCCGCTAAGGCAATGAAGGGGTTAAGGCAGAAAAGCATGTTTATTGGGGACATTTGCCCCCAATAAACATTGCAATAAACAACATACACCCCCTGTGTATTTAAAATACATAAACACCAATTAATACATTAATTACATATTGCACTCACCCATGTCCAGCTGCCACGATGAAGGCCATTCTCATCTTCATCCTGGCCATGCCCCCTCCGCTGCTGCAAAACATACACAATAATAAAAACATCCAATGTAATGTCCCCTAACCCCTTAATCACCATAGCGTTTATGAACCGCTACAGTCATTAAGGGGTTAACCCACCCTCACCCACCACTCGGGAGGCCTACATACCCTCCCCCACTAACCCCCCACCCCGTGAGGCCTAACCACCCTCACCCACTACCCACAAGGGAGGACTACCCACATACCCTTGGGGCCACCCCCAGTACCCACAATAAAAACAATACACTGCCCCACAATAAACATCATTATATTTATTAAATACATTACCCACCCCCTGTGCCCCCCATAAATACATGATTTATCCTTTTACATACAGGGTTCATACCCCAGCCGAATGCGAGTCCCCGGCGGGCTGACGGGTCACATGACAGACCTACAGGGTACCAGCAACATGTTTCACACAGGTTCTGGTGGCCTGTTGGTGGGTCCCGCCAAGCGCCATGGCCCCCAGGTGGACTCCGGTGGTCACTGTGGGCCACAATTGTGTCCCCACAGTAGGCCCACGGATGTCTGGGTGCCCCGGCTCAGACCCACAGGTGTCTACGGGGCCTCGGGTGGTTCTCACAGGGGTCTGGGGAATCACGAGTGCTCACTATGGGTCTTGCGTGCCCCCACAGATGTTTGACCACCGGTTCTTCCCCGCACACTACGGGTCCGCGGTGCCCCCACAGATGTGGGACCACCGGTTCTTCCCCGCAGGTGTCACCCATGGAACCACCAGCCTGATACCCGTGAGATACCCGAGGATACCGCAGGTGGTCTCCAGAGGTCTCACGCAGAACCAAGGAAAAAACCCTGAATGTAAAATAAATAAACCTGGCCTATACATTCAATACATACGTCCCCCCCCCCAACACCTACAGTACAATAATGTGCAAAATAACTATTATCCAGATACTGTAGGGATAATAGATTATTTGTCCATTATTAAACACATTAACTAGCATATTAAAATAAATAAAGTACTACTGACCTCATCAATAAGAACCCCCCGTCGCCAGCAACATCCTTTTCTTTCGTTATATGGGTTTATAGTGTGCTGTTTTGTCACTGCTAATACATGTCTTTTTGCTATATCTGAGTGTTGCTGCTTTTGTGCCTTCTCTTATGGGAAGACAGGGTTTCTATATATATATATATATTTATTTATTTATTTATTTATATATTTAATTAGTGTGGGGCTGTTGTGTGTGTGTTTTTTTATTGTGGGTAGCGGAGGTGGGAGGAAGGGTGTATTAGCCCCAACAGTGGTTGTTTAGGGCTTGCTGGTGGGTAGCGGGAGGGCTTAACCCCTTCATGACCATAGCGGTATTAACCGCTACGATCGTGAAGAGGTTAACTGCACGCGCAAACCCCCCCGCAGGCCCTAAACAAGCAACAAGGGCCAAATACCCGATTCACTCACCCCCGCTACCCACAATAAACCTGGCACGGCGGGTTAACCCCTTCATTGCCATAGCGGTTAGCCGCTAAGGTAATGAAGTGGGCTTTACATTCATTTTTCCTGCCTCGGATGCATGCCGGGGGGCTCCGGCACTGGTATCAGCTCCGGAGACCCCCGACATCAATCACAGACAGGAAAAAGGCCTGATTTTTTCTAAGTGTCGCCTTTTCCGATGCTTCTCCCCACCAAGCCGCCAACTTTGAGTTGGCGGGACGAATTGCCGAAAAAATAGCTTTTCGAGAGTGCCGATTAGCACCGATAAGCACCGAAAACATGATCCGGGCTACTAGAATACAGCCAATTTAAAAAAGTGGCGAAAGGTGCCGAAAAGTGGCTGGCTGCCGATAATTTTTTATCGGAAAGAAAAAATGCCGATTTTGGCCACTTATCGACGCTTACTGAATTGCAAAGGCTTTTTTTGGCAATAAAACGCTTTTCAGCGCTTAGTGCATAGAGCTCTAAACTCTTTAGAACATTTTTACATTTAATTTTGGTCCCGGAATCATGGGTAAAGTGTTTTTCCAGGAATCTATTATTACTTCGATATTGCCATACATTAGAGATGAATTCCCAGCTGGTCAACGGTTCTTCCAAGATACCGCCCCAAAGCACAGTACCTCTGCTAATGTTATCAAGGATTGTGTAATCAACTGGCTCAGAATGATGCCAGAGTAAGTACTGTAACTGTTTTGAGCAGTAGTACTATATACTATTAATTGCATTATGCTTCTGTGTGTGCTTTTTTCTCATCAATAACCGTCTTTTTCTCTATGCAAATCTCCCAAATAGAACCTCATAGACTAGTGTTGCATGCTATGAAACATTAACTGAGGAAATATGTCAAGCTGGCAAATAACGAAAAACTTCCCAAAGGGATCCTTAGTTACTGGAATGAGACCAAACTTGCTATAACTAAATAAATAATGTGTTATTCATTGTTTTAAACTGTGTGGATATGGCCATAGGAATGTAAGTATTTTGAGTATAAAAAAAATAATAGTCTTTTTCACTAATTTTTATACTCTTTCAGATTTAGTTTTCCATTGCAGCAGGCAAAGTAAACAGAAGTATCAGCCGTTAATGATTTGTCAACAACTTGGAGATAATCTTTCAGCAATCATTGAGTCATTTTGAGCACTAATCCAATGGGATAGTTTAATAACACCCCTTTTCTGTTTTTCAAGTTCCCTAACAAAAGGTGCGAATCACACTTGTCACTAAGGTAATTAAGGGGTTATACCATTGTACATGGCTTGTTGGGGGAAGAGGGAGTGCGTGAAAGGGGTAGTGGCCCCAGGGATGTGGTCAGATTAAACATACTTCCGCTACCCAACCGGGGAGGCCTAATCATCCTCCTCGTACACATTGATTCTCACTGTGGTAAACCATGCCCACAATACAGGTGAGGAAGGGAAACCTAAAAAAAAATAATCCATAAAATACATTAAGTAAAAACAAACATTTTCCAAAAAAGCATTGATTGTCATTGGGGTTATCTATTCCACCAGGGCAAAAAAACACATTGCCATTCAATTAGGTCACCCTAAAAAAAATATACAACTAAATAAAATACAATCATTGTGTTTCTTACCTTTACCAGGATGAAGATTCATCCTCCACATCTAACTGCAGCACCAACTCTTGCTCCATGATGCAATGATCCTCATTAGCGATGATGCAAAGAAGTCTACCATCCTCAGTTGCTAGCATAGGAGTCCCCGGTGAGTAGCTTCTTCCCTTTCTTTATCCTTTTCTTCTTTCTTCTCCAACAGGTGCAGGATATGTTGATCCACCAGCTTCTTGGGGTCAAATGAAACGTGACAGATCTTATATAATATCTGGGACATCACATTTGACTGACAAATGGTACATTCACCAATCCGATTGGTGGATGTACCATGTGATGGCTTCCATTTTTTTTAAAGATATGATGTCATCTTAAAGGGAGGGAAGATAGCCAAAAAGTAAGCATGCCTCCCTCCTTTTTTGGTGACATCACTTCACTCCAAAAAAACAAAAGGCATCACCTGGTACAGATGCAGCCAAACATATCCTTTGAAAATCTGGGACAATCTCCCAGTACACTGCAACATTTCAGTGAGATTTCTGCAGCCAGACATTTGGCCCATCGGATTAATACAGTGGGGATCCCTGAAGGTCCCATTCATAATGAATCCGATGGGCCATTAATCGGGCTGCAGAATGTCAAAGAAATGTTGCAACATTACTGTGAGATTGCCCCAGTATTTTCCCAGGCAAGTGGCCGAATACTGGTGGCTGCATCTGTACATCCACCAATACCATGAATGCAAATGTACAATTTCATTGCTTCCAATTTTTTTGCTGAAGTGACGTCATCGGGCCTGTAACTTGGGAAGCAGGGGTCGTCGGGGCTGAAATGAATGCGGTTTGTCTCTGAAGACCCCTTGCTTCAATAATATGTTAATAAAATAAAATAAAAGCTGTGCAATCACCTATTACAGGTGCTCAAAGAGAGAGATTCATTCTACCTACTCTCACTGTGCATCTCTTACAGACTGATGCAGCCTGCTAGGGTTCACACAGCGGGGACACCCAACTGTGTTTATCCTTGTGGGAAATTCCCTCTGCGCTAGACCGTGATGTGCTTGACTGAGATCACAGCCGCACTTGGAGCTAGTTGACAACAGCCCAAGTGACTTGCAGGGTGAAGATGAATCTTGCTACACCTGTATTATCGCTTATTTGAAGTACACTTTTTCCAATATTCTCAAAACAGTACTAATAAGTAAATATACTAAATTCATAACAAGTAAAACATTTACCATGATAAAATAAATCTGTGCCCAAAAACAGTTTACAATAATGTATTGTAAAGTACCCTAAAGGGAGGGAAGCCTTCAAGTACCTTCAAACACAACAATTGTTCAGCATTCACTTCATTAAATGGCACAATAACATACACCTTGATGGGATTATTTGGCCTTGGCTTTATGTATTGGTGTCTTCTATTTATAAATAACATTCTAGAGAACCTCCCTAGGGCCATTGAAGTTTCATCTGTGAAGATGACTTCTTCAAACTTTTTTCTAATGTCTAGCCAAGCATGAACTTGATCAACTATTTTCCATTGACATCTCTGTTCATGGGGTGAACTTTTTAAAAAGTGTCATGTACAAAGGGACATATTTTGTCAAATATTAATAGGATTTTCAGGTAATGTACAGATTTGTTCACATACAACATTTTTATTCTTAAAATATGGATATGCAAAAACCAAAGTCAGTAATAAAAAAAACATCAACTTCCCCCTGACCAATCTCATCTTTTGTACAAAGATAGTTTAGGGTTACTGACAGGTGTTATAAAGCATTGCTGGCCTTTTATTATTGCTTGTGGGTAATAATCATGTTTAAAACGTATGTTTACCCCCGCTTCAGCTTTGCTATAGAACAATGAAACTGGTGCTGCAAAGGGCGTATACTTAATACATAGTAGACAGACAGAACCCCTGTAGATAGCACTCTGTTTCTGTATGAATTGGTGATTTGTTTAAAATAACTTTATTAATTGACAATATCGTTAAAATATTGGGGTTTAAAACAATGATTAAATGATGCCAAGTGTGGCTAACTCTATGGATAGGTGTATCCAGAGGAGTATACAATGGTGTATTAATGCCCAGTGTTAGGGTAATTCACTGGCCCTAGTGTTCCTCATATGGAGAGAATGGGCTAGAGTTCTTATGGTGAAAGTAGCGGCTGTGTGGACCACAGATGTAGTGCCCCAGTATTGAAATACTAGTAGATGCACTAGTTGATTGGACCTGTACTTAGCTGCTTTTGTACTGCAGCTATTAGTACATTATAGACTTGTGTATACAGATCTAGGTCTATGTGCACCTATTATGAGTTTTTAACACCAGCATGTGTGGGTGGTGGTATTTAAATACAAGTGTGTGATACTTAACACGTGTACATCCCAAGTGTGTAATGACAGGGCTAGAATAGACACTAGTATTAGTTTTGCAATACTGGTAAGTTAGTGGCACTGCTGTAAATTCTGTATATACAGATACCTAATTAACAGCTGAGTACTGCTCCTTTTAGGGTATTAATATCGGTCTAACATGAAAGACCTTTCCCTAGTTGGTGTAGTGCTCTTCATATGTGGTGATGGTCTGGCACTCCAGAGGTTAATTGCTGGATTGGTTGCCGTTTTGCTCAATGTGTGTGCCCCTTTAAGCTAAATGCTGTGTTTGGGGATTAGCATTCAGGCTTCCTGTATTTGTACTGTGATATACACTACCGACACACTTTATTGAAGTGTGGTCGGTACCGCAAGCCGGGAAATCTCCCGGCTTGCTAGTGGCCGCCCCTCGGCGTGCCGCGCGTCATAGACGCGCGGTCACGCGTCATCGGGAGCGTGCGCCCCCTGCACGCGTGTCCAGGGGCTCCCCGAGGGAGCCCTGGTGTCCCGCGATCGCGGGACAGCGGCAGGGGGTTCCGGGGGACCCGGCGGACCCGGCAGCGGTAGGGAGAGCGCCCCGATCGGAGGGCGCTCTTCCGCTGCTTCGGCGCGCGCCCGTCACACTCGGGCGCGCGCCAGGCTACTGCTGCGGCACAGAATGGGCAAATGCTCGAATAAACTGTGCCGCAGCAGTACTGCCAGGTTTTTCTCTGTGCCTTTACTTTACTGCTGTGTGACTGCTAAGATCGTAGGATCTTTCAACAGTCCATTACTGTGCACTGGCTGAGACACGCTGACTCTCTGAATCTCTTTGAGTCAGTGTACATGAACTCGGGCTCTGCGCGTGCACGTGGTCACGTGTTTGCCGACGCGCGCGTTTCGCGAGTGCTTTGTCAAGGCTAAGGTAATCAGAAGGTTTCCTATGTCTTTGAAGGCTATTTATAGCACTTGGATTAACCTGTAGTGACCCCATTCACTTTTAGCGCATGCTCACTGTGTGGCTGGTAATGGATAGGGATTCAGACCAGCACTATGTCTCCTTTGATGTACGAGACTGTGAATAACTGTGGCATGTTGCTGTTAATTTATTATATATGTTGCAGTATGCTGTGTTAACTGTTTGTCATCTCAAATTTGCTACTGATAACTATCACTGTTGAGACACCATAATTCTGTTTCTTTATATTTCAATAATAAATGAATTTACTGATGTGTATCTTTGACTGGTTTATTTCTTATTTTGCTTATATTTTATTTTAGTAGTTTTCTGTGTGTGTGTATTGAATGGCAGAGTGTGAGGCAGGTATGATTGTATCCAGATGTGTGTTGTTCAGAATGCAGTTATATAGTTTTGAAATATATTGTGTTTATACTGCATTACTTACAGTCTCTTACATTTGAATGAACTGGATAGCTTAGATGAAGGGACTATAGACAAATCCTTCATTGAGGCCTTTTGGTGTGAGTGCCTTGAGATTGTAAATCCACCGTGCTTCCTTCTGTAGGAGCACAGTGTCTATATCACCTTTCCTCTGACCTAAGGAGAATTGGTCTATCCCTGTGAAAAGTATAGACTTGGTGTTTCCTTGTTGGCAAGAGTTTATGTGCCTCGCCAGTGGGGTGTCCACATTGTTGCGTATAGTGCCAATGTGCTCCAGTACTCGTTGTGTAAATTGGCGCTTTGTCTTGCCTATGTAGATCTTCCCACATTTGCAGAGGCCTTGATATATTACGCCAAAGCTTTGACAGGTAATGAATTTCCTAATCTGATAATTCTGTGAGTTATTCCAATTTTGGAATGTTTTCGTAGTTGTGATATTTTGGCACGCTTTACAATGATGGCATGAATAGCTGCCAAACGGTTTTGGTGGTAGCCATGATTTTATGGGAGTTTCTGTATAGTGGCTGTGGACTAAGATGTCTTTAAGGTTTTTCGCTCTTCTGCTCACCATTGATGGATGAGCAGGAATGACTTCCTTAATGTCCTCATCTGCCTCTAGGATGTGCCAGTGTTTGCGAAAAACTTCCCTGGCTAAATTCCACTGTTTATTGTAAGTGCCTACAAAACGTATCACTTTGGTCTCATTAGTTAGTATTTTATCAATTAGTAGATTGGAGCGTGGAGAGTATTTGGCTCTCTTGTATGCTGTTTTTATACTTTTGTTGCTATATCCTCTTGTTTTGAAACGTTGGGTCATTGTTTTGGCCTGGATTTCATATTCTGCAGTCGTGCTACAGTTTCTCCTGAGTCGTAGGAATTGGCCTACTGGTATTCCCCTAATTAGAGTGTTAGGGTGATGGCTAGAGGCCTCCAAAAGGTTGTTTGTGGCCGTTGGTTTACGATAGACAGTTGTTTCTATCAGATTGTCTTTCCCTCTTTTTAATTGTAAATCCAGAAAGCAGATGGATGCGTAGTCGTACTCTAAAGTGAGACGTAGGTTGAGTGTATTCTGATTGAGCATTCCAATGAATTCTTTTAACAACGTTGGTGTACCCTGCCATAACATGAACACGTCATCTATGAAACGGGTCCAAAGTACGACGTGTGTCGTGTAGTGTTCCATTTCTTCAGTGAAAACGTGTTTTGCCTCCCACCATCCTAAGTAGAGGTTCGCATAGGATGGTGCACATTTCGTGCCCATCGCTGTCCCCTGTGTTTGATGATAGATTTTGGTATTGAATAGGAAATAATTTCTTGTTAAGACAAACCTCAGTAATTTTATCATAAAGTCGGAGTGGGCGGAGAAATGTCTACCTCTTGTTTGCAAGTAGTGATTCGTAGTTTCTAGGCCTATATGATGTAAGATGCTTGTATAAAGGCCTTCTACATCTAGGCTTACTAGAATGGTATCTGATGTGATTACTATGCCTTTAAGTCTCTGAAGAACATCCTTTGTGTCCTTCAAGTAGGATGGTAGTGATGCCACAAAGGGTCTCATCATCTGATCTATATACTGCACCGACACACTTTATTCGAGCAAATACCCAGTATGTACCTGGCAGATACCTGGAATGCGCCGCTCCTCACCTCTGACAAGCCCCGTTGCGTTTGCCTTCCCAGCCTGGGTTCATGCCTGGCTGACGGGCGGCTGATCTGTTAAATGATAATGATTAGGATTTAATAGGCTGCAATGCTTCGCATGTCTACCAGATGGCATAAATTCATGAATTGTAATGCAGTATATATATATATACTGTGCAGTATTGCAGCCAGCGGGAATAAAATGCTTTAATCCCTGCCTGGAAAATAACCCAATGCACTCGGGCAGAAAACAGTCACAAACCTCAATACACCCGGGTATACCCGAATTCGTGGGACTAGCCGAGCTCGAATAAAGTGTGTCGCCAGTGTAACTACTGGCATTTTCGGTGACATTTCCCACTCCAGATACTATCGGTGGAGGTGTTTTACGTTTATGTATCTTGGGTACACTGTAAAATGTGGCTATTCTTGGGTTTTTGTTAAATATAAAGTCATACTCTCTTTGGGAAATGACTTTGTTTTGGAGTCCTTTGTCTAGAATGGTGCGAAGTTCTGTCAGATAGTCTGAGGTGGGGTCCCTCATAAGGACTTCATAACAGGTGCTGTCTGACAAGAGTCTCAGATTTTCGGCCTTGTAATCTGTAGTGTTAAGTATAACTAAGTTCCCACCTTTATCTGCTGGTTTTATTGTTATAGACGTATTGGATGTTAGTTCTTTTAAAGCTATCTTTTCAGGGTTGCTCAGATTATCAGTCATCCTGAACTTGGGTAGTTTCTCAAGATCTCTGGTGACGAGATCACAGAATACGTCTATGTTAGCAAATCTGTCCCCAAACGGTAGGAACCTCGACTTTGGTCTTAATTGGGTGAATGGCCCCTCTCCTGGGTTCCTATTTGACTCCTCTAAAAGGGAGTTCAGGTCATTAATGGCGTCACTTTCTTGGAGGTTAAGGGGAGGAATGTCTAGGGATTGACTTATACTCTGGTCTCGTAGGCGATGGAATTTATGTAATTTTAGTTTTCTGCTAAATAGATTATGTCCTTCACCCATTCGAATGTGTCTATATTGGATGAAGGTGAGAACGACAACCCTTTATTGAGTAGGCTTATATGGTCCTTAGTGAGTTCAAAATCTGAAAGGTTCACTATAATGGATTTATTTAGTTCTGTAGGGGTTGTTAATATCTGTGTTGTTTCCCTCTCTTTTTGCCCTGTGCCTGTGGGTTGTTGCTCCGCAAAACTCTTCCTTTTTCCTCTTCGAGTCTTCCTCGGCCTTTTGTCCCTGTTAAGACCTCTCTCTGTTGGTCTAAAAAATGTGGAACCAGGGATGTGAGAAATGAGCCTGAGGTGCCTTCACCACTTTCTAATCTTGTCTCCTCTGTGTCAGATGTTTCCCACTCTGTGGAGGATTCTTGTATTTCTACAGCTCTAGTTCTATATTTGTTCTTTTTGGCACATTTATATCTAAATATTTTGCCGTCTTTGAAATCCTTCTTATCTCAACAGCCGCTACTTTCACCATAAGAACTCTAGCCCATTCTCTCCATATGAGGAACACTAGGGCCAGTGAATTACCCTAACACTGGGCATTAATACACCATTGTATACTCCTCTGGATACACCTATCCATAGAGTTAGCCACACTTGGCATCATTTAATCATTGTTTTAAACCCCAATATTTTAACGATATTGTCAATTAATAAAGTTATTTTAAACAAATCACCAATTCATACAGAAACAGAGTGCTATCTACATGGGTTCTGTCTGTCTACTATGTATTTGGGTAATAATCATGCACAGTACTTGAGAAATGTATGGATTACGGTAATAGCTTTTCTAGATTTATAGCATTTAATGTTTATTAAGGTGTAAACTGTGTTTTCAATATGTTGTTATAAACTGCGCTTTCAATATGTTGTCTATATAGTAATACAAATGTCTGCTGTTTAATCCTTACAAAATATGCGCTGAAACCATCCCCACCTCAGCTCATTTTACACTCAGTCTCAACACCCTGCTAACAGTAAATCACAAAAGAGCTATTTTACTACACCAGATTAGATTACTGGGAATGACTAGTACTGCTACATTATGTAGTGTCTGTATTTCACTGTAGCAAATCCCGCCACCACCCCCCCACTTAGAGAGTGTTGAGTGAACAGACTATATTTTTGTCAATAGTGTTTCATAAATCCTAAGTATGTATGGCACTAAATAAAACTGTATTTGTGAAGTATAAATTATTAGATCAATGTAAACATTAGCCTCTTTTGAATAGAGTAGAGTTAATGAGATAAATTATCATCAAATTAATATTTTACTGTACTTTGTGGAGCCAAAACTTAATCCCAGCTCTCTTCTCTTCTGCTCTTAAACTGTTCTTGGAGATTTTTAAACCCTGCTTACCTTGGAGAATATCCCTTATCTCGAGGGCATAATGTTCATCATTCTCTCAACTCAATTCATCCAGAGATCATTGAAAAACGTGAAAATACTGAATAGTAAAAACACAGACATAATCATATATATTTTTTAAAGTTAATAAACTCCTCTTCCTTCCAATCAGCTTGAGAACAAACTAAAATTAAATACAATTATTTTATTACATGAGACAGACAGGAAAAGCTAGACATACATGGCTACATTAAATGAAAAGATGTTATATATTCAATGTACACACATTTCATGAACAGTTAGAGATATGATTACTGTATATGCACATGTAACATTTACAGGCAATATTGTATTAAAATTGTGTTAGGAGAGCTAGGATAGGCATGCAATGTGTTGTGTTAGAAGAGGTTCTGTCGCATGGATCTTATTTGGTGGTGTGCCGTGTAATCTTAATTTACCAAATAACAACTTCTGTAGATAACTAGTTTAATAGTAAATTGTGGTATAATGACAGTCAGAAAAATCCCATACAGATGAAGCCAGATGGTTGGTAAAATAGCCGGTATGGAATCCATGGATGCTAACTTCCTGACAAATCCCTGCTCATGGAATCCCTGCTATCAGAAAAATGGCCCATCAGGATTAACACAGCGGGGGTCCCTGCTTCTTAATGGGACTCCCATTGTGTGAATCCTATCTGACTGCAGCAGACTGGAAGAGACACGCAGTGAGAGTAGACAGAATCAGTGTCCTCTGTGCACCTCTAACAGGTGATCACGCTGCTTTTATATATAAATCAGGGTACATTGAAACATTGACTACAAGGGATGAGAGGGCTGATGAGTTTCAGATTATTATTATTATCTTCATTTATTTATAACATGCAAAATATTCAGTAGCACTATACAATAGTTTATGAAAACCAAAAATAACAAACAAACTTACATTATTATAGTGGGTAAGGAAGGCCCTGTCCCAAGGAGCTTACATTCTATAAGAGAGGGTAATTGGAAAAATAAGGTACATGGAGGGGGGTACAATAAATAAACAGATGTTATACATTAATTATAAAGACATTTAATTTCATGGACCATTAGAGTTAATAAAGGATTATGGGTATTGTAACAAAGCATCTCTAAAATCAGCAAATTGCTGCCACCTATTGTCTGAACTTTTGGCAGCAGCCCAAATCTGTCAGCTATGAGGAGACTTGTGAGTTCTCATGTCAAATAAGTTATGAGGTGAAGGTGAAACAGCTGGAAGAGTCAGACCCTTTCAGCAAAAATGAAGTGGTGGGGGAGAAGAATCGCTCTTTTCTTTATAAATTTAACCATGTCCATGCTGTCAGTGGACAGGAGCAGTGAAGGGAAAGCATCGTGGAGAGACCCTCTTTGGGGAGCCGCCTTTAGGGAGACTCGTGCTCTCATATCAGATGCAGTGATAGCAGCTGGAAGCAAACAAGTCAACATATAGTAAGAAGACATGCAAAGCAAAATACAGAAAGAAAACAGGCTATAACTAAGAACATAAGGAGAAAAAACATTTCTGTTTATAATTGTAACGGATTTTCTGGATCCCCTTTGACCCACCCAATCTCACATTGGCCCCTGTGGTCTAACTAGTCCCCATTACATGGATGTGTCTGGTGGTGCATCTGTTGGCTACAGGACTCCTGAGTCTCCCGCATGATGTTGGTATGGGGATATCTGCAAGACAGGCAGCTGAGGTAGTGTGCTTGAGTCCTACCTATATCCAGTGCAGCGCCTCCACCTCATCAGGATCTCTGCATCCGCAGGGAGATGGATCTGATGAGGAACTCCTTCTTGGTGCCTTCCTCTGCTGAGTAACTCCACACTAACACATGAGGGTTTTGGTGAATAAGGGCATCTTTATTGCAGGTTCAGGCAGACTGCCCCTCGCAGCGGTCATCTTAGCCGCTCATTCCTTTGCTGCACTCCTTTAGGAAGGTTCCTTCTCCACTAATAGAGTTGCTCTCCACCTCTCCCATTAGGGAGATTCACCAGCTTGTCTCTCTGCTTTGAGCTGCACAGACTCACAGCTATTGCATCAGACACTGCAACACTGTGGCAGACCTCCACATGACTCTCCTGAACAGTCAGAACAACAACAGCAACTGAACTACTAACTTTAGGCAGTGCTGTGTCTTATATCACCTCCAGAAAACAGACACCCTCTGTGTCACTAATCGTGGACATAAAGCATGTTGTCACTTCCTTTGGGACATATGACACCTCACTAGGGTTTGAGGGCAAACCTCCATGATTGTTGCTGGCAATCCTGCATACTTACCAGGTTTACTGCCAGCATGAGAAAGAGATATGTACACCAATTTTATACTGGCTACATTCTCCCCCTGGTGGAACACAACGACCCGGCTGGGATCTAAATTTGCGGAATCTTCCTTCAGGTAGCACTGCAAAACACAACAATACACATTACAGTACATATCTTTTCATCATAACATAATAACAGATACATCCTAAATTAGATGGTGTAATAACCAGGATTACTCCCTGATGGAGTATCCATTACTGGTACTACCATACCCTCTTAAGGTGGCCTGCGCACAGCATGGTCCACTGGGTTTAGAGCAGACCTATCATAACACTCTGGGTGGCATACTGGACACCCACAATCAGCCCATAATTCTGGCCTGGATGCTAGTGGACTGAGAGGATCATGCCCATAAACTTCCTTAAGGCATCTCCTGGAGATGTAAGCTATCTTTTCTGCTATCTCATTATACCAATTCTCATCTGATGTTTCACAATCCCAATTTTCTATGGAACTATAAGTATCCCAATTCTCCTCGTCTGATCCTTCCTCATCATCAGAACTATATCCCCTATCCTCATCAGTGGAACCCATCTCAAACTCAATTTCTCCCTCCCATGGATGGTGGAAATAAAGCAAAGCTTTTTGGCGATTCCTGGCAACTCTTGCTGACACTGAAGGCACATAGGGTTTTACCCGGGCAACAGGCACAATAGGAGCAATATTACCCAAATCCCCAGAAGACACTCCGATGTCCCTGTGGATCTAGAATTGGACCCAAGGCGCTTAGGCCTACATTTTATATTAGCATTGCAATCAGTATTTCTCGTCCAAGATGACTCTTTTCTCCTATGCATTTCCCTCCCTGCTCCCTCATCGGAGGTAAAGCAATCACCCCAGTCCAGGTTCTCCCCAGTCCGTTCATCTGCACTGCCTCGTGACTCCCCAGACAACCCTTGGTGAGACTGGGACCCAGATGAGGAAGTGACAGGGGCAGGTGTCTTAACTATGGCCGGGGGTTGGGCATAGGGAAACACTGCCGGCATACGCGGGGCTATGACCCGCAACTTCGTGCTACCTTGACCGGCACCATCGGACTGGCACTCCGGTTCACTCGCCTCCTGGTTACCAGGCTTCCGCAGGACCTGCCAGCTCTTCCCGGACCCAGGCAACCTGGAACAGGTCGTTGGTTGCAAGGACGCAGCCATCTTCCACCCGGCTCCGCTGTGTCCGCCGGAAGTGATGTCATCAATCTCGCGGGACTCATCGCCGCCATCTTGAGTTGGGCTCCCCACCGGAACCTCTTCCTCCACAACGACACCCGCCACCGGAAGTGAAGGTCCTGCTCTCCGCTCTGCTCGGGCCTGGGCTAGGCCTTCCTCCGTCGTCGCCACCAACGGCGCCTGTGGAGGGTAAGGATGTGTCTCACCGCTACGTCAGCTCGGGATGGGATCTTCTCCGCCCTCCGCGCTGGAAATCACCACAGCCGTGGGACTCCTCCACTCCGGCTGTCTCCGCACAGGCGATCTCGACACCTCGAGACTCCGCTCCGCCACGACACAGGTGAGTGCTGGTTCTTTTGCAGCACCGCGGTAGTGGTCTGCCGGTAGGCGCATCACGACCGAAGTCGGGGTCGCTTGCTCCTCGTCCGAGGCTCCGAACTCCGACTCGGGAAGTGGCACTCCCGTAGGGGATCGACGGTGAGGTTCCGGGTTCTCACCGCGGTTGTAGACCCCTCTCTCTTCAGGCTCCGTCTTAATCATGAGGAGCGATCCCCATTCTCCGGGATCAACTGGTTCTGCTTTGACCAAGAGCGAGGCTTCAGCTGTCAGTTTAGCTGTGTCCGCTAACGCCTCCACGGTCTGCCCTGGTACGAAGGTCTGCATGGCCCATAGGTAGTGGATGCCACATTGGGGGCACCTAGCTGTTGTGCTAACTTCTCCGCCGGGTAACCTGCACTGCATGCACAGGCACCACAATGTCTCTTTGTCCCCAGCCTTGACTACCAGGAAGCCTCCCGGCAATGAATAGGGATATACCCCAATGTCCATCTCGCTCTTTGTAGTGCTGGTTACGGGAGACACTTTGCACAGTGGTCTCTCCTGTTCACCAGCTCCTCGCAACTGAGGGACCGGAAGCCCACATCCAGCTCCTCCCTCAGACAACTCGGGTATCGCTTGGCAGAGATAGAGATCCCACCCCCTGGTGAATATTTGGGGAGGGTCCCACAGATTCATTGGGTGACCCAGAACTGGCTCTGAGCCTGTCACAGTCCTGGAGGGCGCGGCCACAGCTTTCGCGCCACTACCCCCAAAAGGGTGGGGTTCTTTACTTGGCGCCAATTGGAAACCACTCCCCCTGGTAGATATTAGGGGAGGGTCCCACAGATTCACTGGGTGCCCCAGCACTGGCTCTGAGCCCGTCACATTCCATGAGGGCACAGCCACAGCTTTCGCGCCATACACCCCAAGCAGGGTGGGGTTCTTTCTTTGGCGCCAATCCTGGCCAACTGTCTGCAACTTTTGCATTTGCAGGATTTCCTGCACTCGGCCCACGCGGTCTCCCAGGAAAGCGGGAGCCGCCATCTTGGTTTGCCCGGCCATTCACAATTGCAATTGAGGTGGATATTTGCATAGGCATCGCCGTCTGGCGAGCAGATTCTCCGTTCCTTCCACACACCACCACAATGTCCTCAACACTATCCTCCAGGGTAACACCCCGCGGTCCTAAGCAGGACCAAAATGGCATGGCCACAGCCTTGGCGCCACTCCACAGCATGCTTGCAAAAGTCCCTTCTGCCGCTTGCTCTTCAGTGGAACGCACACCACGTGCGCTCCCTCCATCTTCCTCCGCCCGACATCTTGGACCTTCTGCTCCGCGCTGATCCTCCATTCTTGCGGTCGCCATTTGGTTACTGTATTTGCTGTTATTGTACATGGAGCTCCTCTCTGCGGGGCAGCTGCCATACCGATACAATAAAGATTGCCCGATTCACCACCTTGTGTACCTAATGTAGGTTTGACTCGTGTTGCACTACCTCAGGCTAGGCTCACTCTCTCAGTGTATGCTGTGTCCTCCTTCCTCCAGTCTGTGCTCTGCGGTAAGTGGTCTGGAACTGGTTAGAGTACTCTGGCTTCTCCATGCAGTACTAGGGTGTCTACCTACTGTTGGCCAGCCTAGAAGACCCTCTCCAGGATTCCTGACCTCTGTTAACAGGCTATCCTTTTAGGCATCCTACCAACTAGCTGCCTCAAGGCGACTAGAATAGCTATAGCCCTGTCTCCAGACCCACTTAACCCCACTCAGGATCCTAGGTTGTCCCTGCAAACTGACAAATCCATCAGCCCCCTGACTACCCCTAGGCTCCGTCCCATACACAGCACTGACTGGCAGCATACACTCTCCCTGTTTCCTAGTGTGCATAGCAAAAGCCTGTCCTGTTGATGCAGATCTCAGCAGCTCGCCTCCAAATGTAACAGATTTTCTGGACCCCCTTGACCCACCCATCTCACATTGGCCCCTGTGGTCTAACCAGTCCCCATTACATGGATGTGTCTGGTGGTGCATCTGTTGGCTACAGGACTCCTGAGTCTCCTGCATGATGTTGGTATGTGGATATCAGCAAGACAGGCAGCTGAGGTAGTGTGCTTGAGTCCTACCTATATCCAGTGCAGCGCCTCCACCTCATCAGGATCTCTGCATCCGCAGGGAGATGGATCTGATGAGGAACTCCTTCTTGGTGCCTTCCTCTGCTGAGTAACTCCACACTCACACATGAGGGTTTTGGTGAATAAGGGCATCTTTATTGCAGGTTCAGGCAGACTGCCCCTCGCAGCGGTCAGCTTAGCTGCTCATTCCTTTGCTGCACTCCATTAGGATGGTTCCTTCTCCACTAATAGAGTCCACTTAGGGAGATTCACCAGCTTGTCTCTCTGCTTTGAGCTGCACAGACTCACAGCTATTGCATCAGACACTGCAACACTGTGGCAGACCTCCACCTGACTCTCCTGAACAGTCAGAACAACAACAGCAACTGAACTACTAACTTTAGGCAGTTCTGTGTCTTATATCACCTCCAGAAAACAGACACCCTCTGTGTCACTAATCGTGGACACAAAGCATGTTGTCACTTCCTTTGGGACATATGACACCTCAATAGGGTTTGAGGGCAAACCTCCATGATTGTTGCTGGCAATCCTGCATACTTACCAGGTTTACTGCCAGCATGAGAAAGAGATATGTACACCAATTTTATACATGGCTACATAATATAATACTTACCCTTTACAAATTTGACGAGTGAAATGTTGACTCCTTCTACCATTTGCATGTTAATCGACAGCATGAAGAGACACATTCAAACCACACTGGAGACTGGAGATGCCACTGTTGAATCTATCTCATTGTTTTCCTTCTTTTCACATAGCAACAATTTTGTTGCTAAAGTCTTTATAGATTTTCTTGGTCATTATGAAAATAGCAATAAGGGTGTACACTAATTCAATTAGATTTAGATAAATAGACAGTTAGGCCTAAGGTACAGCACGCCTACTTATGCCAAAGGCAAAGGATTCTTCTGTGGAGATTGTGTCTGAACCAATCAATGAACTCCACTTTGCAGTTACATCATAGTAATTAGTGATTCCTGTTGGAATGCTTCAATACCATTCTAATTCAAAGGTGAAAAATGTTGGTGGATTGCAACATAAAGAATATACCGGTGCACCATTTACATCACACCTTTAACTTAACTGTTGCACTTAGAAAAAGATGAATACTGTATGGTTATACTGTCTTAAATGTGAGTATTCAACAACTGCATAGTGCTTGCAACAACTAGCACCTATTGCAAACATCAAAATTAGGCCATCTGTGAGGACCTGATGGGCAGCCAAGGAAGGGAATCATAATAATAAATCCAATCCCCATATAAAAGATCAAGACCTTGAAAGGGGACAAAGACTTTGAAAGACAATGTTTTAAAACCCCATCATTAGCTGGCACAGTGTCATAACCAGTGTAAGTGGATACATGGTTATCGCAATGTGGCGCTCAAGAAATAATGAGTGCACTTAAATGGTGAATATACTATATATCTGTGCAATATTCAGTGCTCGTGAATAAGTATTAAATCATTGATACTGATAATACAAACAAAATAGTTGAATGCAGCTGTGACCCAGTGGTGGATTGCTTTCTCAATCCCGTGAAGTATCAGAAGTCCAAAGACGTAGGGAAGCAAAAACATATGTGGAAACAGAAAACAATTGTCCAATAGTGCACTATGGTCTAATGAAAAATGTGGATGTTATCTCTTTAATTCTTATGAGTTGTGTTCTCACAAGCAAAGGTAGGTCTAAATTCACGTAAAGGTATCTTTAGTTGGTTATTCTTAGACCGCAAACTGGTTGAGGGTGGGACTGGAATATGTACAGTATATTCACTTTCACCCTTTAGGAATGAGAAAGAGGGCTGTAATGCTCGGCCTGCCCACAAGCCAGACGAGACCCCGGGACAGAGGTGGAAGGGGTAAAACCACACACCTAGCAGCAAACGGGGGCACGGCCGGAGTGTGGAAGTAGCGTAGGTGGTACGGGTAACAAGAATGTTAAATGATACCGTACTTGACAGCTCCGGCGTGGAAGGTTAAGTTCGTATGAAAAGGGTTGTGAATTAGAGAGGGCAGTGTAATCGATTGTCCATAAGCCTGGGTCGTGGAGTGGAGAGAGCAGCGTAGTAGATTGTCCGTGTGCCGTGTCCAAGGATTGTAGAAGTCTGCAGCGTAGAAAGTCCACAGCGAGGTCCAAGGGGTTCCAGAGAGCAGCGTAGTAGAGTCCAAAGCAAAAGGTCAAATCCAGGGAGGTCAGCAGAATTTCCAGGGACAGGAGCAAGCACTGAAAAGACAAGAGAGGCCAGGCAACAGCAGACAGCACCAAGGTACAGAAGCTATGCAGAGCAAAGAGGAAATAATGAAGGGGGATTATATAGGGAGCTGGGACCAATCAGAGAAAGGGGAGTGACGGAGGAGCAGCCCAAAGAAGGACCTAATAGGAGAGCAGAGTGTGAAAGTTTGGGACCAATGGAAGTGTGGGGAGGAACAGAGGAGTGACCTAGGTAAGACCCAGATAGAGAAGAATTGCTAGAGGCAAAGGGAGTGGTCAGAGTAAGGGGAGGAGTGGAGGGACGGACAAGGGAAGGGACAGAAAGGGAAGTAGGACCTGAGAGGCAAGGCTGATGGGGAAGGGGCGTGCAGGGTATGAACGTGACGTTCGAGGAGGCGGAGAATGGGGAAGGTGCACCGGAGGGTCCAGGAGCAGACAGAAGTAGGGAAGAAGCAGAGGGACAGACAGGGGAAGGGTCAGAAGAAGCGGGGAGGCGGAGCTGACGGGACCTGAACGGAGACACGCAAGGAGCATGTGCCGCATCAGCGGAGGCAGTCAGGCACCCGGCGCCAACTAATGGCAGCTTGGGTGCAGGCGTGCCCAAAGGGCTGACGCGCGTGGGCTGGAGGTGCAGGGACAGCAGCCAGGAGCGGGGAATGCCGCCGGGGAGCCAGAATGGCCTGTGAAAAAGGTAAGGATGCGCTGGACACGGGTATACCCGCAGCGCGGATCCTTACAGTACCCTCCCCTCGAGGGTCAGACTCCGGACGAACCAACCACGGTGTGAGGGGAAATTTTTGGTGGAAACGTCTGAGTAGGGAAGGAGCATGAACGATCCTGAGGTCCGTATCCCTTCAAGTGGACCAAAAATTGGAGTTTGCCCCTGGAGATGCGAGAGTCAATGATAGACTGAATTTCAAAATCCTGTTGTCCAGGTACAATGGGAGGAGGAGGTCGAAGGGAGGGATGCGCAAACCGTTTGCCTTGAATAAAAGGTTCCAAAAGGGAAACGTGCAAAACGGGTGAAATCTTCATAGAGGGAGGCAGTTGAAGTTGATAGGCCACAGGGTTAATCTGTCTCAGAATAGAAAAAGGGAGACAATTTAGGGGTTGGGGCCTTCAATTTGATATTTTTGGAAGAAAGACAGACCTTCTCTCCAGGGATGAACTTATGGCCCTCCTGACGGAGACTATCTGCTTGTTTCTTCTGCCTTAACACGGATTTTTGAATAACTGATTGAATCCTTTTCCATGACTCCTGTATGGAAATACCCTCTCATCTGCTGACGGGACTCCGGAACTGGAAGGATGCATGGGAAGACGAGTAGGGTGGAATCCGTAGTTAATAAAAAAACGGAGATTCTTGGGTAGACTCGTTTTTTAGAGAGTTGATCATGAATTCAGCCCAAGGGAGTAACTCAGCCCAATTATCCTGAGAGTCCGAAGAAAAACAATGTTAATACTGTTCCAGGGACTGGTTCATACGTTCTGTCTGCCCATTAGTTTGGGGGTGGTAGCCTGAGGAGAAAAGAAGGGTAATGCCCAACCTCTGGTAAAATGCACGCCAGAATTTAGAAACAAATTGCGTACCCCGATCTGAAACAATGGACCATGGGACACCATGAATACGGAAGATTTCCTTTACAAAAATGTTGGCCACAGTACTGGAATTGGGTAAGCCCTTGAGGGGAAAAAAAGAGCTTGCTTAGAGAATCTGTCGACAATTACAAGAATGGTAGTCATGCCATTAGTCGGGGGAAGATCCACGATGAAGTCCATAGAAATGTGACTCCATGGACGATTCAGTACCGGAAGAGGTTGAAGAAGACCGGAAGGTTTTTGACGGACAGATTTATTTTATGCACAGACTGGGCTCAAAGAGGTGAAAGCTCTGATGTCCTTCAACATGTTGGGCCACCAGAAGGTTCGCCGAATCAAATCATTGGTCTTCTTAAAGCCGGGATGGCCAGCAGATCTGGAGGAATGGCCCCATTCCAGAATTTTGAGAGGAAAAGATGGAGCCGCGTAAAGAAGACCATCGGGAAGTTCCAACCCTTCGGGAACCTGAGTCTGGGATTCCAAAATTATGTCTAGAATGTCAAAGGAAGTGGCAGAAATAAACAATTGGGGGGATAGAATATTTTCCGGGATATCTTGTGACTTTTCCTCAGTGATGAACTGGCGGGAAAGTGCATCCGCTTTGATATTCTTTGTCCCAGGAATATAAGAGATGGTGAAGTTAAACCTAGAAAAGAACAGTGCCCTACGAGCTTGACGAGGACCAAGGCGACGATTGCCTTCAATGTAAGAAAGATTTTCGTGGTCTGTCAGGATCGAAATGGGTTCTTTCCTTTCCTTCCAGGAGATGTCTCCACTCTTGTAATGCCATCTTGATGGCTAACAATTCCCTATTCCCCACGTCGTAATTTCTTTCTGCAGAAGATTTTTTTTTAGAAAAAAACCCACAGGGGTGTAATTTGTCTTCAGGACTAGTCCTTTGAGAAAGAATCGCACCAGCTACTACGTCGGAGGCTTCAACTTCCAAAGTAAAGGGGATGGTGGGAACGGGATGTCGCAGGATATGAGCTGAGACAAAGGCTGTTTTAAGAGATTCAAAAGCCCGGGTGGCTTCCAATGGCCATGAGGACGGATCGGCCCCCTTTTTGGTAAGAGCCGTAATGGGAGCCACCAAAGTAGAAAAGCCAGCAATAATGTAATAGTTTGCAATGCCATGGAAACGCTGGATCGCTTTTAAGGAGTTAGGTTGAGGCCATTCGAGTACAGAATTGAGCTTCTCCTGATCCATGGTGAAGCTTTGATCCAAGACAATGTATACCAGGAAGGTAGTAGAGGATTGATGAAAGACACACTTCTCCATCTTGGCATAGAGTTTGTTGGCTCGTAAACGAGAGAGCACCATCTTGGTGTGAAGAATGTGTTCTTCGAGGGTCTTTGAAAAAATGAGGATATCATCCAAGTAGATAATTACACAAGAGTTCAATAAGTCACAAAAACCTCGTTCATAAAGTCTTGGAAGACTGCAGGGGCATTGCAAAACCCGAACGGCATCACCAGGTACTCATAATGACCACTGTGTGTGTTGAACGCGGTCTTCCATTCATCTCCACTGCGGATGCGAATCAGGTTGTATGCTCCTCGTAGGTCAAGTTTGGAGAAAATGGTCGTGCCTTGCAGCCTATCGAAGAGCTCAGGAATAAGAGGCAAAGGGTAATGATTTTTTATAGTAATTTTCTTCAAGCCACGGAAATTGATGCAGGGGCGAAGCGTCCCATCCTTTTTCTTTACAAAAAAGAATCCTGCTCCAGCGGGAGAACTAGATTTCCGAATGAAGCCCTTTGCAAGGTTTTCTGAGATATACTCGGACATGGCCTCAGTCTCAGGCAATGACAATGGATAAGACCTGGCTTTGGGAAATGGAGTACCCGGAATTAAGTCTATCGGGCAGTCGAAAGGTCGATAAGGGGGAAGCTCCTTAGTCTTGGCCTTAGTGAAGACATCCAGGAACTCCGAGTAGACGTCCGGAAGGGTGACGTCTTGTGGGGACGTGGTCTCCAGGACGGCCAATACCGCTATTCATCCTACGGGCAGTACAAAGGCCTCGTGGCCATCCCTTAAGGTTGGAGGAAAGGAAATTTCACCAGCAACAAAGGAAAGGGTTCTTTACAGTAAGGGCAGTTAAAATGTGGAATTCATTACCCATGGAGACTGTGATGGCAGATACAATAGATTTGTTAAAAAAAAGGTTGTACATCTTTTTAGATGGGAAAGGTATAAAGGGATATACCAAATAAGTATACATGGGAAGGATGTTGATTCTGGGATTAATCCGACTGCCAATTCTTGGAGTCAGGAAGGAATTAATTTTTCCCCTTAATGGGGTTTTTTGTTTGCCTTCCTCTGGATCAATAAGTAAGTATAGATATAGAATAAAGTATCTGTTGTCTAAATTTAGCATAGGTTGAACTTGATGGACGTACGTCTTTTTTAAACCTCATCTAATATGTAACTATGTAACTATGTAACCACTGCAGATTGAGCAGACACTCCTACTTGAGAAGATCTCCATAGAACAGGAACCTCGGCCATCCAATTGATGATGGGATTGTGTAATTGCAGCCATGGTAAGCCCAGGATGATATGAACCGAAGGAGAGTGAATGACATCAAAAGAGACAATTTCAGGGAGCGCATGCGCGACGTTGGGGTGAATGGAGACCTGATTCCAGAGCTCCGCTCCCACCGGCACTGATAAAACATATATAAGCGGCAGAAACACAAATCTATCTGCTCACTATACACTGGCGACACACTTTATTTGAGCTCGGCTAGTCCCACGTATTCGGGTATACCCGGGTGTATTGAGGTTTGTGACTGTTTTCTGCCCGAGTGCATTGAGGTATTTTGCAGGCAGGGATTGAAGCATTTTATTCCCGCTGGCTGCAATACTGCACAGTATATATATATATACTGCATTACAATTCATGAATTTATGCCATCTGGTAGACATGCGAAGCATTGCAGCCTATTAAATCCTAATCATTATCATTTAACAGATCAGCCGCCCGTCAGCCAGGCATGAACCCAGGCTGGGAAGGCAAACGCAACGGGGCTTGTCAGAGGTGAGGAGCGGCGCATTCCAGGTATCTGCCAGGTACATATCGGGTATTTGCTCGAATAAAGTGTGTCGGTGCAGTATAACAAGGCATCTATAAACATCTAGAGATGCCCATAAGCAAATCTTCCAGGACAAAAGTCAACCGGTCTCATCGTATTTTCGGAAGAGTGGAGTGCCCCCAGCTGATAAACCAGAGATTCCCACGCAGACAGCAAGCAGAGACCCTGATATGGATCCTCTCACAGAAGAGGAGGGGGACGAGGAAACGGTCCGGCGAAAGAATTTAAAAGAATCCTGTGCAGAAATGAAGAAGTTTTTCAAAACAGAATTATGGGCCATTAGGAAGGACCTCGACGCTCTGGGAGAGCGAACAGACTCCATCGAAACAAAAATGGACGAAACAATCACTGCCCTGACCCAAACGCATGATCAAGTTACCACACTGAATGACAGAGTCAGGTTCCTGGAGGACAAAGTGGAAGATGCGGAAAATTGCAACAGGCGGTGTAATATCAGGCTGCGGGGAGTCCCTGAAAATATTTCTGACCCAGAGTAATTGGCTGGACCACCTTTTGCCAGACAAACCTGAGTCTGAAATATTACTGGATCGGTGCCATAGAGCTTTACGGGGTAAGCCTCAGAGCGGTAAACCCCCAGAGTCATTGTTACCCGATTTCACCATTTCCACACCAAGGAGGAGGTGTGCAGAATTGCCCGAGAGGCTAAAACTCTGGAGTTTGAAGGGGTCAAGCTCCAAGTATATCAGGACCTGGCCCCTGCTACCCTTGTCAAAAGAAGGGCTCTAGCTCCTATCACAAAGGTGCTAAGGGACCGCAACATCAGGTACCGCTGGCTGTTTCCATGTGCCCTCCTATCAATTAAAAATAGAGTAGCTCAAACTTTAAGGAGACCGGAGGATGGAGAGGGCTTTCTCGCCAAGCTTGGTGTTACGGGAGCCCCCCAAAGCCCGTCACACTCACCATCAACCAGCACCAGTACCCCCAACCCCTCCTGGAACAAAGCAGGGACCACCCACGCTAGAAATGGTACAGCGCCTGAGGCTTCAGGTTCCAAATAAACACATCCTCCACAAGCCTGTAATCTTTCAATTCTCCCGAAATGAGTTATTGCCAAATCCCGCCATTTCGGCAACACCAGACACCACCTAAACTTACCCCTTCCATCAGATCCTAATAGAGGTATATTAGTATTTTATCTGGTAGTGTTAGGACTTGCGAACAGGTGTCTGCCTTGACGTGGCTCGCAAGCTTACAACGCTTTGGCCAAAGGGTTAAACTTAATGACCCTATTTCCAGAGAATATATAAGTATTTTACTGTGTATTTCTGTCATGTTGGATGTAGCATTGGGGTTCTCTGTCGTCTGTTGTATACATATGCCACGCTCAATAGCACTCCATTTTGACACATATACATATATATATATTGTGGGGGCTCAGGGGTTTCCAAAAAGAGCTTGCTGGGGTTCTGTGTTTTGTTAACCCCTTCCATCAGATGTCAGCTTTGGCCCGGAGCAGATCCGTACACTACTTTGGAGTGGCAGCCATCTTAACCCGGTCCTCCCCCGAGCTGAGCAGGAGCCTCAATGGTTTTGGCGCGAAGAGCAGCTGACTTCATCTCCCCGCACCGTCTTCACGCGAGAATCCCGGATGCCTCACGATGACGTCAGGATGGCCGAGACCCCGTCATGTGGGGAAAATCACACACAGACCCGGATACACCGGAGGACCGGGAGAGAGACTTGGTGGTCGGTTCTCTATCTCTGCCCTCACAAGACGGTCCACAGGTCCAGATCAGATGGACAGACTGCCTATGTTTTTCTTTTTTTTTTTCTTCTTCTTTTCACTCATGCTGAACATACTGTAGTAATAAAAAATAAAACAAAAAATCATATATTGGTTGCTGCCCCATATGGACAAAAATAGGAAGTTCAGGAAATTTAAAAGGGATGAGTTAGTTTCTCATAGTTAGGCAACTATAGATTAGGTAAGATTAGGTTCTCAGTTCATATACCCCTAAGGTTATCCACACAACACGTACACTGGCGACACACTTTATTCGAGCTCGGCTAGTCCCACGAATTCGGGTATACCCGGGTGTATTGAGGTTTGTGACTGTTTTCTGCCCGAGTGCATTGAGGTATTTTTCAAGCAGGGATTGAAGCATTTTATTCCCGCTGGCTGCAATACTGCACAGTATATATATATATACTGCATTACAATTCATGAATTTATGTCATCTGGTAGACACGCGAAGCATTGCAGCCTATTAAATCCTAATCATTATCATTTAACAGATCAGCCGCCCGTCAGCCAGGCATGAACCCAGGCTGGGAAGGCAAACGCAACGGGGCTTGTCAGAGGTGAGGAGCGGCGCATTCCAGGTATCTGCCAGGTACATACTGGGTATTTGCTCGAATAAAGTGTGTCGGTGCAGTACATAGACAGAATAGAGATGGAAAATTAGAAGATATGCTCTATGAATTAATACTGTTTTGATCCATTGAGAACTTACACACATACTGCTGCGGCCGAGTTTATTCGAGCATTTGCCCGTTCTCGGTTGCAGCAGTAACCTGGCGCGCGCCGGAGGGTGCCGGGCACGCGCCGAAGCCTCGGAGGAGAGGCCCGCCGATCGGGGCTTCCCCCTTTCCTTACCGGGTCCGCCGGGTCCCCCGGAACGTCCCGCCGCCGTCGTGACATCCACGCGTACAGGTGGCATAGGCACCCGATGATGCGTGACCGCGCATCGGTGATGCGCGGCACGCTGAGGGAGTGCGGCTCGCAAGCCGGGACATTTCCCGGCTTGCGGAATGAGCCGCACTCGGATAAAGTGTGCCGCCTGTGTAGGTAAAGCAACAGACAGTTTTAACATGGTTTAGGTATTAGGCAGTAGAGGTATTCCGTAATAGGTTGTTTTAATAGTTGATTATTAGGGTTACGGGTATAGGGGGGTTCTAACACATTTTACTACTAATATCATTTCAGTATTTAATAGAGTTGAGTTCAGAATTAAGACAAGTAAGGTTAAGGGGTTAATTGTACATATTCAAGTTGTATATATTCTTAGCAAGAGACATATCTATTATACTTATTTTGGTTTAAGATTAATGGGTATGACGGATTTGGTTAAACTTAGTATTAAATTAAGTATTTATTATTTTATTATTATATGTGGGTACCTCCAGATAAGGTCCCTAAATTAGAGCTTTTTGTGTTATATATGTTATATATGGTATGTTTGTATTGTAGGTACTCTAACAGCCACAAGTTTAATCAATCTATACGTTAAGAAATTAAAGTTTAAAGTGTCAATTTGGAAAATTTTAAAGCTTACTCCGTTTGGGTAACTAGGCAAGTGTTATTTTTTCTGATATATTTTGATAACATATGATACTCTTTATATTACCGCATTTCCTCGATTGTAAGACGCCTTCGATTGTAAGACGCACCATCGATTTGGCCCTTACAATCAAAGAAAATTACTTTTTCACTCACCATGTTTCAGGAGAGGTCCCATGTCAGCGCAGGATGAAGCGGGCGGCGGCAGGAGAGGTCCCACGTCTGCAGATGGTTGCATATGGACAGCAAGTGGGTGTGCAGCAGCAGGACAGGTCCAAAATCTGCATGTGAACGAAGATAAGAAGACAGTGGGCATGCGGTGGGGTGCGGCGGCAAGAGATCATAATAGCAGGAGAGCTGAGCAGGAGCAGAGCGGCATAGGGGGAATGGCTTGGGAGGTGCACACTGTAACACCGGAAGTCAGAAACCGGTCTACTTCTCTTGCTATTATGATCTATTAGCCACCTCCGCCACCGCACGCCCGCTGTTTTCTTATCTTCATTCACCTGCAGACTTGGGACCAGTCCTGCCGCCGCCACCGCACGCCCGCCCGCTGTCCATCTTCAACCATCTGCAAACGTGGGACCTCTCTTGCCGCCGCCGCACACTTTGTCCTCCGCTGACATGGGACCTTTCCTGAAACATGTTAAGTTTGTTTTTTTAATACATCGATTCTAAGACGCACCCCGATTTTAGACATGTGAAAATCGAAAAAAAAAGGTGCGTCTTAGAATTGAGGAAATAGGGTATATATATATATATTCATATATGTTTATATATTTTTTCTCTTATATATACATATTTGTTTAATAGGATATATATTTCATATGAGGTTGTTATGTTGTTATATTGTTATGTTATATGGCGCTGTTGGGGTTTAGGTTGATACAAGGAATGTTATATCCTTATGTTTAGCGGCCAACATGTTTGATCTATCTGCCGCAGTTTAAAAAATCAATCAATTTAAGGAAGAAAGCCGGTGGGCACAGCCCCGGCATTATGCATGTGCTCTGTATTACGGTCCCCAAAAGAGACGGACTGGTCCCAAGACCCAGGGAGGTCTGTCTCCGCTACGGGAGGTTGGCTCATCCAAGCGATGAAGTCAGATGACCTACCCTCTGGGCGCAGGAGCCGTTCTTGGGGGCCCCTCGGGACGAGATCATGTTTTTTTTTCATCCACGGTTACTTTTTTCTTTTTGCTTATGTTCATTTTTAAATTTTGTTTTATTCCTTGTGTAGCCTTCCCTGTTTGGTCCACCCACCCCTATCCCCTAACCCCCACCCCCCCCCCCCCGGATATCGGGAACAAGGAGCCACACAGAAGATCCTAGAGGGCAAAGACACACCAAGCACAACGATGAGCAACCTCAGCTTTAGCATCATTAGTGAGTACATGGGATAAAGCACAATACACCTCACTTATTGTAAAATTGGCGTTAACCTTAATATCTCATAATGTGAAAGGCTTCAACAGCCCAATAAAGAGAAGATTAGCCCTTTTAGACTATAAAAGGAAACATGCAGATGTGCTGTTCCTACAGGAGACCCACTTTAGTAAATATAATTCACCCCAATTTTTAGACTAAGGCTTCTCCCAGTTTTATACGGCATCAGCTCCGGTAAAAAAGTGCGGCGTAGCCATATTGTTTAGTAATAAGGTGCCATTCTTAGCACCAGACATCTAAAAATGATACGGAAGGCCGATTTATCATTTTAGTAGGCACAATACATGAACAACATATCACATTAGCCTCCCTATTCGCCCCCTGTGTGCAAGATGATACGTTCTTTAATAATTTCTTCCGAATACTAAAATCAGTAGCTAAGGGTAACATCATTCTCGCAGGTGATTTTAATATTGTGATGCAAGCGACACTAGACAGGTCGGGTGGGAAAGATTCAGATAGCAAAAAGGCACATCCCTCTTTAACTAAAGGCCTAAAAGATAACCAATTAGTAGATATGTGGAGAGAGATACACCCAACGGACAGGGATTATACATTCTACTCTCACCCCCACACCACATATAGCAGAATCGATTACTTTTTTGTCTCGTGTCAACTGGTTCCCATGGTCTCTCGCTCAGAGATCCATGATATTTCATGGTCGGACCATGCACCAATAGAGCTAAGGTGCAACAATATCCAAGCTAATAGGACGGGGGCAAACTGGAAACTCAACGAATCAATCCTAAAGATACCCGCAATCTGTGATGCAATAGGTCAAGACATAGAACAGTTTTTTCAACTAAACACAGGCTCTGTAGAATCTCATATGATTTTATGGGAAGCCCATGAAGCAACACTAAGGTGCCAATTAATCAGCATTACAGCTAAAAGTAAAAGAGAGAGAGAGAAGCCAAAATTAAGACACTCCAAACCAAACTACACTCCCTCCTAGTATCTCATAAAAATAGACCAGATGCACAAACGACACAGGCATTAAAAGATACTAAAATTGAATTGAATATGTTAATGACTTCCAAGGCCGATAACTCATTGAGTTGGTCTAAGAGAAAATTCTATGAAAAAGCTAACAGCTTTGATGCTGGCGCGAGCGCTGAAAGAGAGGCAATCTAAGTTTAATATCCAAGCTATACGCTTAAAATCTGGTATACACACGGGCAACCCCCAAAAGATAGTAGAAGAATTTGGTTAATTTTATGGTTCCTTGTATGATGGGAAGAAATTGGCACATAATAGTAAAATGAGCAGGGCTTTAAGAGATTTCTTATCCAGCTCAAAGCTAGAGAGATTGACAGAGAGCGACAGAAATAGGTTAGGGGCTGATTTCACTCTGGAAGATGTGTCTCAAGCCAGATGGTTTCTCTGGGCTATAATATAAGAAATTTGCTAAATCACTTGCCCCAAGGCTGATCCACATGTTTAACGCGATTTTAGCGGGAGCCCCAATCCCCGGAGACATGCTGCGGGTGTCTATATCACTAATTCAAAAGCCTGGTAAGGATCCGCTGAACTCTAAAAGTTACAGGCCAATATCCTTAATCAATACTGATATTAAAATCTATGCTTAATTACTGGCCAACAGACTAAGTCTAATCCTACCCAGACTAATACACCCAGATCAAGTCGGTTTCATCAAAGGGAGGCAGGCAGTGGACAATACCCGATGATTTATTGATCTGCTAGGATTGGCAAACAAAAATAACAAACAAAGCATGTTATTAAGTCTGGATACAGAAAAAGCCTTTGATAGGATAGACTGGCATACCTCAAATAGACGCTCGCGGCATTCGGATATCGAGTGAGTGGGGCGATTATGTCGCTGTACTCAGGCCCAACAGCCAAGGTCATACATCAGGGCTTCCCCTCACTCCCATTTCAAATTTAGAGTGGCACAAGACAGGGGTGCCCGTTATCGCCTCTCCTTTTCGCCCTATGTATCGAACCTCTGGCTGCGCATATCCGATACAATCCGGATATCTCAGGGTTAAAAGCATATTCGCAAACACATAAGGCGGCCCTGTACGCAGATGATATCCTATTAATCGTATCAAAACCCCTCACCTCCCTACCAATCCTATTTGACCTACTGGACAGATTCTCAAAAGTTTCTGGATTCAAAATAAATCAATCCAAATCTGAAGCGCTAAACATCAATCTCCCTAGACATGCAGAGAAACTATTGAAATTGAACTTTAAATTTAATTAGCAAAAGCATTCTATAAGATATTTGGGGATTCACATCATAAAAGATGCAAAAAACATCTACAATGCAAATTATTCCAACCTAATTCGGACATTAAAAAAAGATCTTTCCAGATGGGCTTCCAAGAAGATTTCTTGGATAGGTAGGATACATAGCGTTAAAATGAATTTACTTCCCAGTATCCTATATCTCTTCCAGACATTACCAGTGCCACTCAAACTGAAGGATAGACTCTCACTTCAGTCTGAAATATCTAACTTTATCTGGAAAGGGAAAAAACCGAGAGTCAATAAATTAAATATGAAAAGACCTGTTATAGCGGGAGGCCTAGCGGTACCCTTCCTGTTAGCATACTGTAAAGTGGCCCAATTAAGTCACATTGTACAATGGCATTCCGACCCTAAATTGAAATGATGGGTGGAATTGGAAGGTGCTGCTTGTTCCCCATTGGAGCTTAGCAGTCTGATTTGGCTACCTAAAACTGCACGAAAACACTCTGCTCTCCCGCTCACCTCAATGACTAACTCCATATCGGTCTGGGAAGCATCGAAATGAAAGAATTCACTCACATCAGGAAATTCCCTGATGTCCCCCATTTGGAACAATCCCAGGTTCACACCAGGCCTAATAGGTAGTAATAGTTCAATCTGGAGATTAAAAGGATACAATAGAATTAAAGACCTGGAGGGTTATAATCTAAAAATCAAAACATTTGATCATATCAGATTAGAAAAAAACATACCCCATGCAGAATTCTTTAAATACCTCCAGATCTGAGCATTTTACAACAAATTTGCCCCGTATCCCCCTCTGACGAAATTCGAAAAGCTGAGTCGGGCAGAAACCGACACTAAGGGACTTATATCAACGATATACGGAGAGGTAATCGATTCTTTAGCTTCAAATCAGCGAACCCCATCATTTACTGCTGCGGCACATCTGATTCTAACACATCGCTGGTTTTTCCCTGGCTTTTTCATGGAATGTGACGCACTTCACCTGGAGCATGCCGCATTCATTTTGCGTTCCCAGCCGCGGGTCATGCACGGGTCATGTGCGGTTGACGCGCAGTTGATGCGTTTATTGAGAATGGTTCGGATTTAATAGGTTGCAATTCTTCGCATGTCCGCCAGATGGCAGATATTCATGAATTGTAATGCTCATGCGCTTCAGTAATGTGTCGACTTGCAGGTGTTTTGTTTAAAAAAGATACCCCAGTGTGCTATTGTAACTTGGCCTTGAGACTGAAGGAAGAGGTTGCAAAAATGTATCAATTTAGGCTTTTCATATTAAAGAAAGACAAAGACCAGTTTTGGTTACAGTATTCTCCAGAGACCCGCCCACCATGAGTGTTCAAGTGCAGCCCGTTTTCCAAAAACCCGACAGAAGTTACGCGTATTTGATATGGGCTGCGATTAATGCAACAGATGATAAGATGGCAACAGTTGTTCAAATTTATCAGTATTTTATCGAAAACTATGACTTTTACAAATTTTCGCCAGCTCCTCATACGTGGAAGCGTGCAATAAGGAAACGGTTATGTAGCGATCCATGTTTTTATCATATTGAGCCACAATTTGTTGGAGGGTATTGGTGTGTATCACCGGCTTTTTCCTGTGTCTATGATCATGCAGACGGCAAAAGGCGAAGGGTCGTGTTAAAACCAACTAAGAAAAGACAGTCGCTGCCAAGCAATGCACCAGCACCGGCTTCCAATGATGGTCCCGCCGTCAGTGACAACCCTGAGCCTGAGCCGGATTTCGCGTGCAGTTTCGATCAAGCTTGCATGTACCTAAGCAATTTCCAGCCTCATCAGCTGACTACAGGTGGACTAGTCCCGCTGCAAACTATCGACGTGGATGATCAAGAACGCTGGACTGGCAGTGGACCGGCACCGGTGCCGGCGCCAACTGAATGGGAAATTCTATGTTGAGTATTGTTGCCGTATTATTTTCTGTGTTTTTTTTATTTTGACAATACAGTATCAATATCGGTGCGATTCAAAAGTGAAGCGATTCTCCTGTAAGCAATATTATTGGCTGAGCGGCTTCTACAGTACTGTACTGCAGATACTGAACTATTGGTGGAACGCTAGGCGCATGCGCATTGGAACCTTCTTGAAATACATACAGTATGCGTGTCATTACATCGACGGTAGGCGCATGCGCATGTGAACAGGAGACGCCCCCCGAAAAAAATTATTGGTGGGACTGGCTGGGAACTTCTTTAGACCATTACAGTAAAACTTTTCTTTTTGTTTTTCCTCAGAAAAGAAAACGGCTAATGGAGGGATTTCGATGGATAATATCGCTTTGTGTAACAATGCCTGCACATTGCTGAATCGGATTTAAAAACCCACGTACCGGAGTCTACAGTTTAGTGGCTGATGTACACTATGCTGATGTTTTGCGGCCGTACAGTATACAATACTTTTTTATAAACAGTATACTGTGTAATAAACCCAAAAAAATAAAAACTATGAATTTATTCTACATGTATTACAGTACTGTACATACAGTATGTAGACAGAAAATACAAAAAACACAGCGCACGACGCTCATAGTGCATTAAAAATTATATTATTAAACAACAAAGTGAGGTAAGTATTAAGCGTACATTAAAACAAATTTAAACAGGCATGTCAAGGGTTAATGTTACCCATGCACCAATCAGGACGCCAGTGGAGATGTCATCAGTGTAAGCACACACAGCTCTCCCTGTCACGGTCACTCGATCCCAAAGTAGGGCCTGGATGGTCTCTGGCACGGTAGTATGCAGTTCAGCCAGCTCGTGATACAGACGAGTAGTGTCCGCGGGTTAAACAGTCTCTGCAGCAGCGGGACACACGCTGTTCAACACTCCGATCCGGCGCTTCCGGGTTCGTGACGTCACTCAGGAGCGACAGCGCGTTGCGATCTTTCCAAGCACCGAGTGAGCCCGCAAGGAAGGGGTACAGAGTCCAGAGTTCACAGAGTGATTCGTCCTTTATTCCAACGCGTTTCGAAACCACAGGGGTCTATTCATCATTCCCTGTGTGTGCTTACACTGATGACATTTCCACTGGCGTCCTGATTGGTGCATGGGTAACATTAACCCTTGACATGCCTGTTTAAATTTGTTTTAATGTACGCTTAATACTTACCTCACTTTGTTGTTTATTAATATAATTTTTAATGCACTATGAGCATCGTGCGCTGTGTTTTTTGTATTTTCTGTCTGTCTAATTAGGGGGTACCTGAGCCATCCCTGGTGCTATAGCTGCAGACGCTCCAATATCTATTTGAATTTATAAGGTCACATTTTATATATTTATAACATATCATCACTTCACATTTGCATTGTTTGTAGTTGCGCACTTATTTTTCACTTCTTTCCACAATAATACAGTATGTGTCTTCTATTTTTTTTAATTCTCTTGTACTGAGCATGCCTACAGTATACAGCACAGTATGCCTGGACAGTAGTGTATATTCTAGAAACACTGTATTTTGTTACAGTAGCAAAGGAGCCAATGGAACAATTTAAAACAAATCAACATGTTCTTTTATTGGTAGAGTAAGTACAAAAACATTTATTTACAAATACTGTACAATGTAGAAACATTTTAAGTGCACAGCAATTTAAAACATAAACAGGTGTATGATTTACTGCTACAGTTGTGAAAACATTTATGTATTGAAAGTAAATGTATGGTTTACATTCACATGTTTTAAAAACAAATTCTTTATTCATAAAATATACAAACCGCAACATCTCCTTTATCAAAGAACGGCAAGTCAAAACATATACAGTGGGATGGTGTGCAAAACAGTCTGCACCAGTACAGTCCTTGAGGGCAGCAGACAGGCCCGGTTTTCAGGACAACCTTGAAAACCATGTCTGTTTGCGGCCCTCAGGGGCTGGAATTGTGCAGGTCCTGTGTGTGTGTACAGCAAGTTAAAACATTTCTGTCTAAATACAAGTTAAAAAACACACAACAACATCTTCTTTATTTAAGTACAGCAGGTCAAAACATGTACAATACAGTTCAGCACAACAGTATGGTCTTACCTGTGATTAAAAAAAATCTTTATTCATAAAATACAGTATACAAAACACAACATCTACTTTATTAAAGAAACATACAGTATATAGTACAGTGGGATGGTGTGCAAAACAGTCAGTCAGGCCTGCACTACTACAGTCCTCGAGAGCAGCAGACAGGCCCGGTTTTCAGGACAACCTTGAAAACCGTGCCTGTTTGCGGCCCTCAGGGACTGGAATTGTGCAGGTCCTGTGTGTGTGTGATACAAAAAAAGTGAAGGTGCGCAGCTAATACGTGGTATAACAAACAATAGTGAATATAATGTGCAATAAACTATATTGTTGACCTTATAGGTGTAAGTGCACTAGTAGTTCGTCTGCAGCCTTTCTTGGGGGGTGGCTCGACACCCCTAGAACTAGAGAAACGAAAAAAGAACAAGGCGCAAAACGCACATAGTGAAGTACAATATAAAAAGTTAATTTTACTAAAAGATAATAAGTTCTGCGTACATCAGAGTATATAAAATCAGACAGTGGATAAGTGGGGTTACCACACAGGGGGACAGCTGGAGACACCAACGGAGGCTGCTGAACTCGATCTCGGGACTCGTATGTGGAAATTCACACTGTGGACATACCATCTCATCGCCCAGAAACGGAGTGAGTGCACTCCACGGATCCAGAGGGCCCTCCTGCCTGGTCTGATGATCGCTGGTCTTCTGTTCCTCCCTCTACATTGGGTGAAGAGTGACGATTCCAGCTGTCCCCCTGTGTGGTAACCCCACTTATCCACTGTCTGATTTTATATACTCTGATGTACGCAGAACTTATTATCTTTTAGTAAAATTAACTTTTTATATTGTACTTTACTATGTGCTTTGTGCGCCTTGTTCTTTTTTCGTTTCCCTGTGTGTGTGTACAGCAAGTTAAAACATTTCTGTATAAATACAAGTTAAAAAATACACAACAACATCTTCTTTATTTATGTACAGCAGGTCAAAACATGTACAGTACAGCACAGTTCAGCACAACAGTATGGTCTTACAGTTCCCGTGATTAATCCAGAATGTCAACCACATTGTCCGTACCTGGCCGATTCCTTGCATTGCGCAAAATGCCATTAATGCAGTCTCGAACGCCTTTCATTACAGGATCTGTAATTGGATAAAAACGCCGCCGCATTTCATCCAGAATGATCTTTCTGAAATTGGCAGGAAACGCATTTTTTACGCGATTTCCGTTGTAGTTCATTTTGAAGTCCCAGTCGCAGTACAACAAGTAGGCATACTTGTGGGGGCCACCCGCACTCATCACCCTATACTTCTCCCTAAGTGCCGGTGTCAGATCGCGCAGGGTGATGTCGGGCACCATATCAATGCGAGCGAATGTAGGTCTTCTGCGAGCGGGTGTGCTTGAGGCGACGGTCGATGGTAGGTTGTCTGGGAGGAAGCTTTCCTCCGGTCATAGTCGCCGTGTTGTCTCCTGTCGTGGTCTTGATGGGGTTGTCATGTCCTCCTCAACGGCATTCATGTACACTACATCTTCTGGTGGAGGGGGTGCACTTGGTGATGGAAGGGGGTCGATGCTCCCATTCATCACATCCATGTCACCCCCCTGCTCCGGCGTCGGGGAAACAGGGGCATTAACACAGAGCAAACGATGTATACCCCCTATGTCAGCCTCTATCTTCTCCATCCGTCGATCCATCCGTTGATCCATATGTATCATCCGTTGTTCCATATTTATCATCCGTTGATCCATATGTAGCATCCGTTGCTCCACATTTAACATGGTCTCCAGAAGCAGATCTATCTTTGCTAGCACAATAGAGTTCCCGGGGAGATCCACACTTATCCATTCAGCATCCGGTTTAATGAGTTGCTTCTTGTGCATGGTGTGTGAACATCTGGGTGGATGGATGCAACGGAGGATGAGATGGGGGTTCCATGGAGAGAAGCGGCAGCGACATCGAAGAGGGGTGGAGGAGGTTACCTGTGGATATAAGGTAGAGGAGAAGCAGCAGCGTCATCGAAGAGGGATGGAGAAAGTGACCTTTGGATTTCCGGGCGAGAAGCAGAGTCGTCTAAGAGCAAAGGAGAAAGTGACCCGTGGATTTCAGAGGCGGCAGCGTCGTCGGATTGAACCGGAGAAGATGGCATGTGGGTTTCCGGGAGGGCGGCGACAGCATCGAGGACGAGGGGTGGAGAAGACGGGCTGAAGATTTCCAGGACAGCGGCGGCAGAGTCGTCGAAGCGTATGGAGGTGGTGGTCTGCGGGTTCGATGGGTTGGCTGCCAATCGTTTTGCGTCGAGAGTACGTCACCGTATATCTTCTTGACATAATAAGACTGACGTCTATGAAAACCCTTAGCCTTTGGGGTCAGCAGAAGGTTTTCTTTAGCAGGAAGCAGGTGGCACAATGCAGTATCTGGACAAGGGCAAGTTCAGATAAAGATCATCGAGTGGTGGCTATGCAAAGTGTGTAACCTTTTATGCATGGCGGTGAGGTAGAGGTGCTGAAAGTGGGCGTACTCTAATGTGAGTCATTACCGTATAAATACACCATCCATTTTGTGGATTCACTGCACATTGAATACACATCGACTAAATATTGAATATACATTCTTGTGTTTGTATTTCTTTCTACTCGTAGCAATGCTTGTTAAAAAGATTTCCAAGGATCTCAGCATGCGAATTAAGGAGATGTACACGAGCGGACTCCGAATTGCTGCTATCCAACGCTGGTTAGCTACTTCTGGCCTCGTTGTGCCAGCAACCACAGTGAGCTATCATGCACACAGAAAAAACAGGCACCAAGGGTAACTAACGCGTAAGTATATTTATAAAACTTTGAGAAAAAAAATTTGATCCAAAAATGTACTGTACATCTACAGTACTGTATCTAATATTTTTGTTTTATATTACAACAGTATGTATATTTTGTATATTTATATTTATATTACAACAGTGTATATATTTTGTATATTTATATTTATATTACAACAGTATATATGTTTTGTATATTTACATTACAACAGTATATATATTTTGTATATTTATATTACAACAGTATACAGTATATATTTGGTATATTTATATTACAACAGTGTATATATTTTGTATATTTATATTTATATTACAATAGTATATATATTTTGTATATTTATATTTATATTTATATTACAACAGTGTATATTTCTTTTATATTTATATTTATATTACAACAGTATATATATTTTGTATATTTATATTTATTTTTCAACAGTTTTATATTGCTGTATACTGTACTAATAGAACAATATATTGTATCCTCTTGATCTGCTGTCTCTAATTTTTTTACTTACTGGAATGTTTTTCTTTACATTGTAGGGAGACAACTCTTCTGGTGGACAAAATAAGTGAGGAGAATGATGAGAGGAGTGCATTAAGGGTCAAATACACTCTGCAGGAAAATCACAATCTCGCTGTATCCGAGACCAGCATAAAGAAGATGAGACGCAGCATTGGATGGAAATATAGATGTGTGAGGTTAGTACTGGACAGTACAGGAGGTAAAAGTGCTGTTTAGGAAACTGTACAGTACCGCTAAAATTATTTATTCCTTGTCATTACAGAGTGTACCCCATGATAAGGGACGCAAACAAAATCAAAAGAGTGGTCAAGGCCCAGGCATGGATCGACAGTGGGGAAACTTTCCAGGATTGCATCTTCACTGACGAGTCTACTGTGTCGCTGGAGAGATTTGCAAGCTTTGCATTCCACAAAAAAGGCCGCATATCTTTGAAGCCGTGGCCAAAACACCCCGTGAAGGTGCATGTGTGGAGTGCCATCTCTAGGCGTGGACCAGGATGCATTGTCATCTTTGAAGGTAAAATATATCAAATATAATGTAGCCTTATGCACTGTACTTTACTAGTGTAGCCTTACTGTATGCAATGTACTGTACTATTGTGCAGTTTTTTGAGCACTTTTCTTTTCTTGCTATAGGAATCATGAATAAAGCTTTCTTCCAAGACAACATTGTCCCTGAGATGCAATACATCACACACGAGTTCCCGAATGGTCACCGCTTCTACCAGGACAACGATCCGAAGCACACCGCGTCAACAGCTCTTATCCTTGAGCGCGGTATCAACTGGGTGAAGACGCCAGCGGAGTAAGTGCGGTAACCGTGTCTCATTTTTTTCCCACAGTTTTTACTGTGTACTGTATCTCTTAAAATAATTGTCCTTTTTTTCCAATGACAGATCGCCAGACTTCAATCCGATCGAAATGGTCTGGCATAAGCTGAAGGACCATATCCGGAAAGTGGCAAAACCCTCCAAAAAGGACAAGTTGTTGAAAGGCATAATGAGTTTTTGGAACGATGTACTCACATCACACAATGCCATAATACAGTACGCACATAACTGCACTAATTTTTTGTTTTCTTGTCGTTTCAGGAAAAAAAGGGTGGGCTGGGGGGAGGTGGGGTTTTGTGTCCAGTCTAATCTATTTGTACAGTAAAATGTACAGTATATAAACAGCAGTAATGATCTACACAAAACCTCTCCTCTCTCAATGAACTACTGTACTGTACACAGAATGAGGAACAAGATAAAGAAGGAAAAAACAATATTACTATATATATGTGTGTATTATACATTACAGTATATATTATTAAATAATATTCTTATAAATGTGCAGTATTCATGTTTCCCCATGTTTTAGAAATGTTTTAGAAATGTTTATCCAATTTCAATCTGCCAGAAGAACTTAATAAAGACAGCATTATGTATTATTCATGATTATTTTTATATTTGTATTTTTTGGTTCCTGATAAAATAAAATAAATATTTATTCACATTCCTGCTAGTCATAATCATTTACAACAACCATAACCCCCCCCCACCCCTACAGTACACCAATGAATCAGTTAATGTTTTTTATAACTCTGAATTCTCACAATGCTGTGCAAATCGGATTTACATTTCAAAATCGAGAAGGGATTTTCCAAAGCGTTACCGTAAACAAAGCCTCAAAGGGTTGGGGGGGGGTGATTACACGCAGGCGCACTGAGGCTTTGTAGGGCGGCTATGGACGGATTAAGAACACAATGGCAATATTCAGAAAATTAACGACTCTGTGGAGAGGGGGGGGTGTTGGGTGACTAATGTGCAGTAAGCAGCTAGCTCCCATCTCAAAGAGAATTACTCTCAGGCCCAGTCTTTGTAGGTCGCTATGGACAAATTAATAACACAATGGCAAGATTCAGGAAATTAACGACTCTGTGGAGAGGGGGGGGGTGGGTGACTCATGCGCAGTAAGCAACTAGCTCCCATCTCAAAGAAAATTACACACAGGCGCAGTGAGGCTTTGTAGGTCGGCTATGGACGGATTAAGAACACAATGGCAAGATTCAGAAAATTAACGACTCAGTGGAATTTCAAATCCTTGAGCTAGCTTTCGTGGGGGAAGGGGCTGCAGGGTTCAGCTGCATGAAGTTCAAAGCTAAAGACATACTTTGATTTCAAAAGGCAGTTCATCATAATAATACACCCCCAAATACAGTACGTAAAAAGCACACAAATCAACCATGTGCAGGGTCGCAGTCAAAAGCTACAGCACAGATTGAATATCGTAATACAGAAAGATGGGTTTTGCAGTCTCTTGTAGAGAAAAAAAAATTACAATAAAAAGGGGAGGAGCGGAGGGACGGACAAGGGAAGGGATAGAAAGGGAAGGAGGACCTGAGAGGCAAGGCTGATGGGGAAGGGGCGTGCAGGGCATGAACGTGACGTTCTAGGAGGCAGAGAAAGGGGAAGGTGCACCTGAGGGTCCAGGAGCAGACAGAAGAAGGGGTGGAGCAGAGGGACGGACAGGGAAGGGTCAGAAGAAGCAGGGAGGCGGAGCTGATGGGACCGGAACGGAGACACGCAAGGAGCATGTGCCGCGTCAGCGGAGGCGGAGTCAGGCACCCGGCGCCAACTAATGGCGGCTTGGGTGCGCGCGTGCCCTTAGGGCTGACGCGCGTGGGCTGGAGGTGCGGGGACAGCAGCCAGGATCGGGGAATGCCACCGGGGAGCCTGAATGGCCTGTGAAAAAGGTAAGGATGCGCTGGACGCGAGTATACCCGCAGCGCGGATCCTCACAAGGACCGAACATAGTGCAGACTATAAAACTTTACGATGGTAAGTATAGGATGGTATACACTCACATGGTTAAAATAGGATACAGGCAATTTGATCTACGCGATCGACACCGGCTGCAAGAACTTCTGCCATTTCATTACTACTTTTGCCATATTTATAGTTGGGTACCACTGATAGTTCCATAGTAACAACAGCAGCACAAAGCCAGGCAAATCAATAACACGGTGTGTAAAAGCAGCACTGAGAGTAAATCGAAATTACTCACTATACATTTTTTCTATCTATTCAATCTCTCATTGTATCTCACACTATCAATATGTATATGCCTACTAAATATAGATATATACAATTAACTTACTTACAAATAGAGAAGAGACTGGAGTCTTGGACAGAGATACAGATGCAGCTAGCTGTATCTCCAACCTGACACAGAACATGTGCTGGTGAAAAGCAGAATAAACAAGGAGAGTTCCTGGCAAAAGGCATGGCAGAGGGGGGGGGAGGGAGACCTTTAGGATCAACATGGTTGATGCGGAGGTCCATGCTTCTGAATCAGACTCCTACTGTGTAAATCATCTGTATATCATAAAGACTGCATCAGTCTGGAAGAGCGGCACAGTGAGAGTAGACAGAATCAGTCCCTCTCTCTGTTCATCTCTAACAGGCGATCGTGCTGCTTTTATTTTAATAAAATAGTATTGAAGCAGGAGGTCTCTGGAGCTGAACCACATTAATTTTTGCAACGGGGACCCCCTGATTCCCGAGTTACAGGCCCCGGTATGGGGTGCTGGTATCTCCGCCATGTTTAAATGTTCCAGACAGGTGGGCCATTAATGAAGGGTTAACCCCTACTGCAACCTTCTCGGTAGTCCTTACCAACCACCCGAGAGACTACCCCCTTCACCCACCCCCTCTACCCCACAACAAACCAGATAGTATTGTTTAACCCCTTCATTACCTCAGTAACTAGCTGCTAGGGTAATAAAGCTGCTTTTATTATAATGGGATATTATTAAAGCAGGGATCTCTGGAGCTGAACCGCATTAATTTTCAGGCATGGGAACTCCCTGCTTCTAAAGGTACAGGCCTCGGTATGGTGTGTCCGTGTCTCTTGAAAGTTTCACTCACCCACATCACGGCCACGTAAATGGGCCATTTAAACATGGCGGAAATACTGGCACCCCATACCAGGGCCTATAACTCGGGATTCAGGGGGTCCCCAGGGGGAAAAAATGTGTTCCTCCTTAAAGACTTGTAACAGCATCTGTGATGCTCTCAAGGTCCCAGGTGTGTGTTGAGAGGGATGTACTTCTCACATCATGAGATCAAAGCAATGCTCTGACTTAACAAATGTCCTCAATAGGCAAGGCTTGTATCCTCAAGTAAAGCAATGTCTGTGGGTTATGACACTGTCAGAAGTCCAAAGTCGTAGGGAAGCGCAAACATACAGTATGTGGAAACAGAAAATAATTGTCCAATAGTGCAGTATGGTCTAATGAAAAATGTAGATGTTATCTCTATAATTCTTATGAGTTGGGTTCTCACAAGCAAAGGTAGGTCTAAATTCACGTAAAGGTATCTTTAGTTGGTTATTCTTAGACCGCAATCTGGTTGAGGGTGGGACTGGAATATGTATATTCACTTTCACCCTTTAGGAATGAGAAAGAGGACCGAACTTAGTGCAGACTATAAACGTTATGATGGTAAGTATAGGATGGTATACACTCACATGGTTAAAGTAGGATACAGGCAATTTGATCTACGCGGTCGACACCGGCTGCTGGAACTTGGAGCAGTGTTTATCCTCCTCGGTATGGTCTTCCCACCACACGCACACCTCGCGGCTCCGTCTACAGGGCTCCGGATGTTTAGCGTCTGCGTATCTAAGGGGTTTTCGGTGGACAGCGTGAAGCGTCACTCTACGCGTTTCACCACAGCCGGTTTCATCAGGAGTGTCGACATTAGCATTTAGACAAAACTATATACCCTAAGCTGACTAGGGATTGGTATGAAATGATGTCGTTCACCTTATACTGATTCGTATAATGCGAGTTTATACAAGACGTCGTTTAGAGGATGCAATCTAATACCTCCACATATACATATGTGGTTGCCCAAAAAATTAATTTAATAACAATAGTACTTTAACATAATAAGATATTTTAAAATTTTAAAATATGAAGTTCCCAACATAACACAGTTTAATATGGATGCCAAAAAATCAATAGTATCCTAAATCATCATTGGCCTATAATAAAAAATGATCCTATTCTTGGGAGTCATCTGCCAGACAGAGCACAGATGGTTTTTAGAAGAGCACCTAACATCAAAAGTAAACTAGCTCCCAGTGCTCTTCGTAAACATCATGCTAGACCATCTCCCTCTGGATGGTTAGATCCCCCAAAAGGCTTTTTTAATTGCAAAAACTGTACCGCATGTTATTATAGTTCTAAGATAGGAGACACATACACTTCTACAGTTACTAAAAAATCCTACAATATACTGGTAAAGCAACATTTAAATTGTAGAACAAAATTTGTAGTGTATCCTTGAATGTACATGCGGATTACATTATGTGGGAAAAAACATATGTCCATTAAAAATCCGTATCTTAGAGCATATTGGTAATATAAAAAAGCAACTTCTCACACATAGGGGGCTATGCACTAAGCTCCGGACTTTTGTGCTGGGCTGAAAAAAAATTGCACGTCCGATAAAAATTGAAGCCGGAGGCGCAATTCACTAAGGCCTTGAGCCCATTTTCTATCGGGCGTGCCAAAAACTGGCTTATCGTACGTGCAAAGTTTTTTCCTCTGCTAGCGCACTGAAACTTCATGTACGATAGCTGCGGGAAAAAAAGCCGCCTGTAACATTTGCATGGAGATTCTGCATCTCCATGCAAGGCTGTTACAGGCGATTGAACACAAAATAAATACCTTTTAATAATAGTGTACATGAGCAGGGGGTCTCCGTAGCTGAACCACATTGGTTTCAGGTTCGAGGACCCCCTACTTCAGGAGATACAGGCCCCGTTATGGGGTTCCGGTATCCCCTGCACTTTTAAAGCTTCCGCGTCACGTGATTGGGACATTTACATTTTGCAGGGGATACCGGCACCCATAACGGGGCCTGTACCTCCTGAAGTAGGGGGTCCCCGAGGCTTAAACCAATGCGGTTCAGCTCTGGAGACCCCCTACACATCTACACTACTGTCAAAACACACATTTCAATAAACAATAATTCCTTACCGTAGCGGCTATCTGCAATGGTAATGAAGCTGCATTAATGTACATTTTAATAATAGTGTGCCGGAGCATTGGGTCCCCTGAGCTCAACCACATTGGTTTCTGCCTCAGAGATCCCCTGCTTCCCGAGTTACAGGCCGTGGTATGGGGCATCGGAGGCCAGTGTCGCCGCCATCTTTATAGCGTCCAAGACGCGACGTGGACACTATAAAGATGGCGGCGATACTGGCACCATTGCCCCAAACTGAGGTCTGTAACTCGGGAAGCAGGGGTCTCTGAGGCAGAAATCAATGCGGTTCAGCTCAGGAGACCCCCTGCTCCCGCACACTATTAATAAAAATACATTAAAGCAGCTTCATGACCTTAGCGGCTATCCGCTAAGGCAATGAAGAGGTTAAGGCACAAAAGCATCTTTATTGGGGACAATTGCCTCCAATAAACATAGCAATATACAACACACATCTCCCCCGCCCCTTAACACATACAATACAGTAATGGGCAAAATTACTATTATCCACATATGGATAATAATGCATTTGCCCATTTTAAATTCGTGTGTGATCCAGGGGGAGCATGGAAGTAAAATAGAACAAAACAAAATCTAAGTGTAGACTGTTTGATAATGAATAGATTAATACAATAGTGTATCTTGGCTCGTATGTGTAGCCTACTCACAGGATGTAGACAAAAAACGGGCAGTGTGACACAATGGTCTCAGCGGAATGGACCTGTAGATTCTTGATGTGGTGTAGACCCCGAATCTCAGCAGGACACCTCCGGTGCGCATGCGATGCATGGGATGCTGCTACGCTGGACGATCCCTCATCTCAGCCCCCTCCGGGGTGCTCGGGCGTCGCACGCTCCAGTCCCCGCGATGGACGCTGGTTTGGTGTATATCTTTAGCTCCCTCAGATGCGCGTCGTCAAGTCCCATCTGGTGGACTCCGATCCGTCACTTCCGATTTGGTTGCGATACGTCACTTCCGGTGGAGGGCTCCCAATCTTCGTCAGTGAATTCCTCGTCATTGATTAGTCCTGCTGAGATTGGGGGTCTACACCACATCAAGAATCTACAGGTCCATTCCACTGAGATCATTGTGTGACACTGCCCGTTTTTTGTCTACATCCTGTGAGTAGGCTACACATACGAGCCAAGATACACAATTGTATTAATCTATTCATTATCAAACAGTCTACACTTAGATTTTGTTTTGTTCTATTTTACTTCCATGCTCCCCCTGGATCACACACGAATCTGCACGAATTGAGGGACCAGTGGAACCAGTCCCTAACCAGCTGGGTTTGAGCAGGGGGTTTATGTACACATTTATTCACATTATTTATCACGTGTGCACTATTTTATCATTTTTGTATCACTAGATTTTGGATTTATTCACTTTATATTGGTAGTGAACACTAGTAGAGCTAGCGCCTTTATTTCACTTCAACACAGCACGTTTGCCCATTTTAAATACATTAATCACAATAAATACAGTAAATACATATTACACTTACCTTTTCCAGGCACCCACGATGAAGGCCGTCTTCATCCTCATCTTCATCCTGCCCATGTCCCCTCCGATGCTGCAAAACATACAAAAGAATAAAAATAGCAAATGTAATGTCCCCTAACCCCTTAATCACCTTAGCGATCATTAACCGCTATAGTCATTAAGGGGTTAACCCACCCTCACCCACCACTCGGCAGGCATAAACACGCTCCCCGACTACCCACCCCGTGAGGCCTAACCACCCAGTAAAAACCGGGAGGCCTACCCACTCTGGCTTGGGGACAATACCCAATTCCCCCACCCCCGTTAACGACAATAAACATCACTATATTTAATAAACACTACATAACCCACCACCAGTGCCCCCCCATAAATACCTGATTTATTCTTTTACATACAGGGTTAATACCCCAGGCCCACGGGAGTCCCCGGTGGCCCTGATGGGTGTCCATAGGCCTCACAGTGGCCCATCAAAAGGTTTCAAACTGGGTCTGGAGGCCTACGGGTGGTCCCCGCTAGGCGCCGTGGTCCACCAGGTGGTCTCCGCGGGTCACCGTGGGCCTCAAATGGGGTCTCCATGGTTAGGCCCGTGGTTGTCTGGGGGGCCCTGGGTCAGACCCACAGGTGTCTGAGGGGCCTCGGGTTTTTCCCACGGGGGCCTGGGGGCCCTTGGGTTGTCCCTACTGGTCCACGGTGCCCCCATAGATGTGGGGCCACCGGTTCTTCCCCGCTGGTGTCCTCCGTGAGACCGCAGTCTTGTACCCGTGAGCATCCGAGGAGACCTCAGGTGGTCTCCAGAGGTACCCGCAGACCTAAGGAACCAACCCTGTATGTAAAAAAAAATAAACCTGTCCTATACATTTAAATACATAAATAACAAACACATACAGTACAGTAATGGGCAAAATAACTATTATCCAGATATGGATAATAGATTATTTGACCATTATTAAACACAGAAATCAGCATAAATAAATTGAGTTCTACTTACCCCCTGGCAATGATGGACATCCGGTCATCAAACGGCCTCCGTTGGCAAAAAAACACATAGCAAATATTTTCAAATGCCAGTTAACCCCTTAATCACCTTAGAGGATAATAACCGCAACAGTAACTAAGGGGTTAACCCACCCTACCCCCATTCATTTGTACAGTGGGTCATATATACTGTCCCGGCAAGCTTTATTCTAAAGCTTGCCAGGTGCATAGCGGGCTAGCAGCGGGTCTATTCTCCGTTTAAAACTGAGTTTCCCACGCGGCGGCCGCTTCAATAGATAAGCGCTAATGGCGCTTACTATTGAAAGCGCCCGAGGCGCGGGAAAACTGGCCGACAACTATTCAATTCCTAAATCCAAACTATTGAGAAAAAAATTCTACTTCAAAGTAACCACCATCATACAAATCTAACTACTAGAAAAAAGCCATTGTTAAAAAGCAAGCCCATGAAATATACTACTGCAATATACTACTGCAAAGACCATTAAAAATTACATTAAAAAAATTAAATTACACACACCAATGTATAAATAAAGCAATAAATACATTTTAAATACATGAAAAGAACATAAACATTAACAAAACAATCATTTATTATCCCTGTATGTCTATACATATAGATATACATAACATACAGGGGCAATAAAAGAGCATAAAAAACAATGCATTTCAAAAAATCCCATACAATACACCCATTCAGTGTCCCTGAATGTATGTATATCCATAGGGACATAGATCAATTCAAGGGCATTAAATGGAAAAAAATAAAAAATACACATTAAAAACATCAAAAAACCTGTAAAAGTTAAAATAATATACTTTTCTTTTGTTTACTTAACATTAGATGGCCCACTCACTGAAATCCAGGGGAACCAGAAGCTCTTGAACAAACAATCCAAGGTAACCATAAAAAAATAAACCCTTACAATCCAACTGTGTCTTCTTTCTTCTATTTGCAATCCATTTTGTCAAAGGGGGTCTTCATCTGTATTCTTCTTTCTCCTGTCTTCATTCAGGTCTTCTTCTCTTCTAGCGCCACACCCCGGTCCTCTGCTATCTGTAGGAGGTCCATCCTCCTCGGCGTCTGGCTTCAAAATGAGATGACATAGGCTTTTATAGGCCTATGACGTCACATTTTCATCAAATAGTTCCCACGGACCTGATTGGGCCGGGAAAACCATGTGAATTTGTAAAAAAAAATAAAAAATTGATGACGTCATTTAAAGGGAATGAAGCCAGCCAATCAGAATGGCTGAGCTTCAATTGCCTTTAAGATGATGTAATCAAAACAAAGATGGCCGGCGACACATGAGCGAACGAAATCTCAACTCTGATTGGCTCTGGTAGACCATGTGACAGAGGCTTTGCTTCAGCCAATCAGAGTTGGGATTTCATTCCAACGCTCTGATTGGCTACAGTACCATGTGTCACCGGCCACCTTTGTTTTGATGACCACCCGTAGGCCTCCAGACCCTGTTTGAACCTTTTGCTGGGCCCCTGTGAGGCTTACGGACACCCATCAGGGCCACCGGGAACTCCCGTGGGCCTGGGGTATTAACCCTGTATGTAAAAGAATAAATCAGGTATTTATGGGGGTGGGCACAGGGGGTGGGTTATGTATTATTTAATAAATATAGTGCTGTTTATTGTGGTTAATGGGGGTGGGGGAAGTGGGTATTGTCCCCAAGACAGACTAGGTAGGCCTCCCTGTGGGTAGTGGGTGGTTAGGCCTCACCGGTGGGGGGGTAGTGGGGGAGGGTGTATAGGCCTCCCGAGTGGTGGGTAAGGGTGGGTTAACCCCTTAATGACTATAGCGGTTAATGACAGCTAAGGTGATTAAGGGGTTAGGTGACATTACATTGGCTATTTTTATTCTTTTGTATGTTTTACAGCATCGGAGGGGACATGAGCAGGATGAAGATGAGGATAAAGACAGCCTTCATTGTGGGTAATATGGGCAAATGCATTATTATCCATATGTGGTTAATAGAAATTTTGCCCATTACTGTATTGTATGTGTTAGGGGGCGGGGGGAGGGGGGTGTATTTAGTTAGAAATATTGTTTATTTTTTTGGAGCCACAACATTTGTACCGCAGGCCCGCGGGGACCCCGGGACTCCCGGGACGGCCGCGGGACCCCCGGACTCCCGCGGGGACCCTTGCTTGGTCAGCCGGGGACACCCACGGGACCCCCGGACACCTGCGGGACCCCCGTCCTCCCTCTGGGACCCCCGGCCTGTTGTATGGATGTTGCGCCTTCAAAAATGTAAACAAAGAAATTTTTCTAAGTCCTTCTTTTTTATCACCTGCCTTTAGCTGGTGAGCTTTGTTCAGCGCAACTTTCAAGTACAATAAGTTTGCGTAGCTTAGTGAATCCCGCAGAAGGGCAGAATTCAGCGCAAACAACTGATCGTACGAGCAAAGTTGGACTTTGAAAAATGTCTTGGAAAAAGTCAGTTTTAGAGCTCAAAGTCCCTGTTAGCGCGGCTCTGTGAATCGCGCTCGGCAGAACATCACATTCTAAGAGCACTTTGCGCTCTTAAAACGACTTATCACAGCTTAGTCCATAGCCCCCATAGTGTTTCTAAACACTTTTTGCAATTTCATAACTCAGATCCTAAATATCTTACATATAAAGCTATAGAACAAGTAATGTTACATTGGAGAGGGGGAGATAGAAATCATGATTTAATAAAAAGAGAATCAGATTGGATATATGAGCTCAAGACCATATCCCCTTTAGGTTTAAATCTTGATTTTGATCTTAAACCATTCTTATAGCTATGTCTATTAATTATCTGTGACTAAGTGAGTTGTCTAAACACATTTTCAGTACTTCCACTTTTGCAGATCCACATCGTTATAGATATGTATGATTTAACACTGTACATTAGGCTAAATATAAAAGTAAAATATTTTTATAGCCCCCAAATATATATATATATATATATATATATATTGTGGTGCCATCGCTGTCCTCTAGGGGCTGAATGGGGCAGCTATTGGACTTTTTCACCACAGAGAGTTAATTTAATCCTCCTTGGAATGGCTATTCAGGTGATAACTATTGAAGCTAATCAACTTGTTCTGAATACTCAGGAAGTGCTTTAAAAGCCTGAAACCTGCAAGGCACAGTGAGACCGTTTTCCCCAGAGAAGGGGGGAGACGGAGGAGCTCCCCAGCTAATGGAGGCTGCCTTAAGAAGTTTGAGAGACACTGCTGAGAGAGCTGTGCTGAAGCAGTGCTGAAGCAGTGACGGCTGGTTACAGAGGAACACAGGAGTTTCCCAGAGCTCCCGTGGGGTTGAATCCCAAAGAGAAGAAGGAAGTACGATAGACTGTTCTGAAGCAGGGACATCGCCAGCTGGACTTACAGATAAGCCAAACCCTTATTTGCTGTATACAGAGACTTTATATGCTCAGCAATAATATCTGTTTGGGGTGGAATGAGCTTAGGTATCCACCCGGGTTAGTAAGGGTTGGAGCTGAATGTGTAGTTAGCTTTCCTAATGGAAATAGGATTCGATTTTATTATTTGGTTTTTCTTAAAGGGACGGTGGGCCTATTCATATTATTTATCCCTGTAAATAAACCCCAAGTATAGAGAAATATAGCGTTTCCTGCCTCATTTGGGACAAAAGAGACTGCAATGTGGTGCCGGCATCACAATATATATATATATATATATATATATATATATATATATATATATATATATATATATATATATATATATATATATATATATATATATATTATATATATATATATATATATATATATATATATAAAATAGAAGAAAAAAGCGCCCAATCCTAGTGCATTATTGTGCAAAAAATGGTTTCATTCCCAATAAAAGGCTCATAAAATGAACTCACAAACATAAAAGATAAAAAAGCATTGTATGAGTAATACTCATGCTCCAAAGGATCTGTAAGCGCTGCGGCTCTGCTACTCTGCACCGTGACACCACCGCATCCAGTACAGCCCTCGTGTATCTCTGCCAGCAGGAACTCACGTCATCAGGCTCCTCACAGTATTCTTTCCCCGGTTACACACCTCCAGATAGTTTAGGTTCCCACCGGGGACAATGTTTGCGGCGGAACGAACAGATGACGTCACGCCGTGCACGGAGATGGCAAGCAGGATAATGTCAGTCAGAACTCATAGATCAACGCTGCAGGAATCCACAGCACGCCTGGCCCTATGTAAAATTTCTTTTTTAATATTATTTTAAATATTTTTAAATATCTTATTATGTCAAAGTACTATTGTTATTAAATTAATTTTTTGGGCCACCACATATGTATATGTGGAGGTATTAGATTGCATCCTCTAAACGACGTCTTGTATAAACTCGCATTATACGAATGTATACACCTTTAACAATCACCTAATCATTATAAGGTGAACGACGTCCTTTCAGACCAATCCCTAGTCAGCTTAGGGTATATAGTTTTGTCTAAATGCTAATGTCGACACTCCTGATGAAACCAGCTGTGGTGAAACGCGTAGAGTGACGCTTCACGCTGTCCACCGGAAACCCCTTAGATACGCAGAAGCTAAACATCCGGAGCCCTGTAGACGGAGCCGCAAGGTGTGCGTGTGGCGGGAAGACCATACCGAGGAGGATAAATACTGCTCCAAGTTCCAGCAGCCGGTGTCGATCGCGTAGATCAAATTGCCTGTATCCTACTTTAACCATGTGAGCGTATAACATCCTATACTTACCATCATAACGTTTTATAGTCTGCACTATGTTCGGTCCTCTTTCTCATTCCTAAAGGGTGAAAGTGAATATAAATATTCCAGTCCCACCCTCAACCAGATTGCGGTCTAAGAATAATCAACTAAAGATACCTTTATGTGAATTTAGACCTACCTTTGCTTGTGAGAACCCAACTCATAAGAATTAAAGAGATAACATCTAAATTTTTCATTAGACCATACTGCACTATTGGACAATTGATTTCTGTTTCCACATACTGTATGTTTGCGCTTCCCTACGACTTTGGACTTCTGACAGTGTCATAACCCACAGACATTGCTTTACTTGAGGATACAAGCATTGCCTATTGAGGACATTTGTTAAGTCAGAGCATTGCTTTGATCTCATGATGTGAGAAGTACATCCCTCTCAACACACACCTGGGACCTTGAGAGCATCACAGATGCTGTTACAGGTCTTTAAGGAGGAACACATTTTTCAGGAATAAAGTGGAAACTCCAATGCAGGCCAAGTTCAACTACAAAGAAGAAATACTGTACAGGGTTATGACATGAACTTTCTGATTTTTAATAACATTATTGAAGCATGAAGTCTCCAGAGCTGAATCGTATTACTTTCATCCCCAGGGACCCCCTGAATCCCGAGTTATAGGCCCTGGTATGGGGTGCCAGTATTTTCGCCATGTTTAAATGGCCCATTTACGTGGCCGTGATGTGGGTGAGTGAAACTTTCAAGAGACACGGACACACCATACCGGGGCCTGTACCTTTAGAAGCAGGGAGTTCCCATGCCTGAAAATTAATGCGGTTCAGCTCCAGAGATCCCTGCTTTAATAATATCCCATTATAATAAAAGCAGCTTTATTACCCTAGTGGCTAGTTACTAAGGTAATGAAGGAGTTAAACAATACTATCTGGTTTGTTGTGGGGTAGAGGGGGTGTGTGGAGGGGGTAGTCCCTCAGGTGGGTGGTAAGGACTACCGAGAAGGTTGCAGTAGGGGTTAATCCCTTCATTAATTTGCAACCTGTCTCGGACATTTAAACATGGTGGAGATACCAGCACCCCATACCGGGGCCTGTAACTCGGGAATCAGGGGGTCCCCGTTGCAAAAATGAATGTGGTTCAGCTCCAGAGACCTCCTGCTTCACTACTATTTTATTAAAATAAAAGCAGCACGATCGCCTGTTAGAGATGCACAGAGAGAGGGACTGATTCTGTCTACTCTCACTATGCCGCTCTTCCAGACTGATGCAGTCTTTATGATTTATAGATGATTTACACAGTAGGAGTCTGATTCAGAAGCATGGACCTCCGCATCAACCATGTTGATCCTAAAGGGCTCCCCCCCTCCTCTGCCATGCCTTTTGCCAGGAACTCTCCTTGTTTGGTCTGCGTTTCACTAGCACATGTTCTGTGTCAGGTTGGAGATACAGCTAGCTGCATCTGTATCCCTGTCCAAGACTCCAGTCTCTTCTCTATTTGTAAGTAAGTTAATTGTATATATCTATATTTAGTAGCCATATACATATTCATAGTGTGAGATACAATGAGAGATTTTATAGATAGAAAAAATGTATAGTGAGTGATTTCGATTTACTCTCAATGCTGCTTTTACACACCGTGTTATTGATTTGCCTGGCTTTGTGCTGCTGTTGTTACTATGGAACTATCAGTGGTACCGAACTATAAATATGGCAAAAGTAGTAATGAAATGGCAGAAGTGTTTGGCCTTAGTGACCCTGGCTTGAAAAACAGCCATGCTAACCAACCCGCAGCTAAACCCTGTTTACAACAGAATTGTTTAGACTTCAGACTGCACCCCTATTTATATAATCCTCCCATAATACATCAATTTGCAGATTTGAAATATCAGCAGATTTTCAGTGATAGAAAAACACATTCTATCTTCTTGACATGGATCCGCAGATTAAAACGAATTAGCAAATCTGCGGCGGAATTTATTTTTTTTGCAGAAATTTTGACGATCTCTACTTATTATTTGGAATGTGCTAATATATGTCCTTGTTAGCGTCTTGACATTTTCTTTAAATGTTTTAATAAATGTGCCAATCAGCAAGACTTTCAAGCAAAGGATATTTTAGGGGATAAAAAGCATACTTGTTGACCCTTTTTAACAATTATTAGTGACATGTTTAAATACTTGCTAACATTTTTCAATACTTGCCAACTTCTTGCTCACAATTTTCAGCAAAGTTCGTGTTTGGGGGGGTTTGAAATAAATTTGTTGTTGTTGTTTTTTTTGTTTTTTAACTTGTAGTTTTTATTATTTTTGAAAACACAGCAATGATACATCTTATAACCAGAACTGCGTCATGCGATATCAATATCTCATGTGCATCTTAGCTGTACGTAAACATTAATCAGAGTTTAACAGGGTGGTATAAACATGAAGATAAGCAGCAAATAATTCATAATATATACTAAATAATAAAAAATATTGGAGGGGGGAAGGAGGGGAGGCAGGGGGAGGATGGGGGGGGGCACGATCTCGTTCAACACCCATGGGCCCTGGATTTGTCGGCTATTGTTGGTGTAGATCTATAGTAGTGTATTGCTTGTGTATATAGGTAATATCTGATGTTCCTCTAGGATTTAGTTAACTACCGCATCATAAGAGAACGCATTTACAAATTATTAAAGCAGTATTGTGGATCTCTCCACCCCTGGGAAGTCTGTCCGGGCCAACCAAGGCATCCAGACGTTTAGGAAATTTTTGCCAGTGTCATTAACTAAACTCGTTAATTTTTCGATCTGGCATACGTACCAAATTCTGTTCCGAATCTTGGGGATTGTAGGAATTTCACTTTGTTTCCATAATGCTGCGATCTCGCACCTCACAGCTGTAGCAAAATGAGCTATTAGTTTGAGGTCTGTTTTTGTGATACTCCGTCGGGCTCTGCCAAGTAAGAAGAGTCCGGGATCAAATGGGATTTCGAGGTCCAAGATCCTCTGTAGCCAATCCTTGATCTTACTCCACAACAGGACCAGCCAGGGGCAAGACCACAGCATATGTAACAGATCGGTGAATTCTCCACATTGTCTGGGGCACAATGGGGAGCTTCCCTTTACAAATTTAGATAGTCTAAGTGGGGTAAGATACCACCTCATTAGGACTTTATATGCGTTCTCATTTAATGTTGTACAAATCGAGCTCTTGGCCGCTGCAGTTGTTATTTGAGTCCATTCATCTGAATCTATCATCTCGCCCAGATTTGCTTCCCATTTTAACATATACCCTAGTTTGAGTGTTACTTTAACGCTAGAACCGACCACTTCTCTATACATCTGTGATGTAAGTCCCTTTGTATTTGTCTTTCTCAGACAGAGCTTTTCGAATGTTGTCAACGGTGGGTGTGGGTTAGAGTTATTGTAGAAGGCTCTGACCTGGAGGTATCTATAAAATTCTGTATGTGGGATATTTTTATCCTCTCTAATTTGTTCAAATGTTATGATTTTGTTGTCATCCTCCAGATCCTTTAATCTTGTTATATTATTGTGTTTCCAAATTTGAAAGTTTGCGCTATGCATACCTGGAGCAAAATGAGGATTTCCCCAGAGAGGTGTCATCAAAGTATTTTTGGTTGTTAGTCCACATTTAAATTTGGTGGCATCCCAGATTGCTAAAGAATTGGTCATTGAGGATAGCGGCAGGTGTTTAGCATTTTTTCTAGCTATTTTTGGGGTCCGTAATAAGTTGCTTAGCTCCAGTGGGGAGCAAGCTTTGTTCTCCAATGCAACCCATCTCTTCAAATCTGGGTGTATCTGCCATTGGGAAAGTTGGCATAATTGGGCCGCATGATAATATGATAACAAGCAAGGTACTGCCAAGCCCCCTTCCATCGGTTGTTTCAGTAGGGTCTGCTTTTTAATTCTAGCTTTTTTGCCCCCCCCCATATAAATTTAAAAATGGAGGCTTGTAACTCGCTAATGTCTTTCAGGTTCAACGGTACTGGGAGGGTTTGGAACAGGTATAAGATGCGTGGGAGAAGATTAATTTTTACACTAAATATTTTGCCTATCCATGAGATGTTGAATTTCGCCCAGTGCCTTATATCCTCCTTCATTGTTTTGATTAACTTGGGGTAATTTGCTTTATAGATTGATCGAAAATTGTCAGTGATAAATACTCCTAGGTATTTAATTGCTGTGTGCTGCCAGCGGAAGTTAAAATTTAGGGAAATTAATTTTTCGTCTGCTTTTGGTATAGTGACGTTCAAGGCCTCTGATTCTGACTGGTTAATTTTGAACCCTGAGATTTTGTTGAACTGTTCTAGCAAGTTGAAAAGATTAGGGAGAGAGGTGAGCGGTTTTGACAGAACCATTAGGACGTCATCATGCTTATAGCGCTATTTTGTGTGATTGGTCATCTAGTTTGAGTCCTGAAATGTCAGGGTTATCTCTAACTTTGGCTGCTAGCAGTTCCATACACATGGCAAAGAATAGAGGCGAGAGGGGGCAGCCCTGTCTCGTCCCACTCTTAATCTTAAATAAATCCGATGGGAAACCTTGGTGTATGACTTTAGCTGTCGGACCAGCATATAGCGCCATGATAGCGGATATTAATTTATTCTCGAAACCAAATGCTCCAAGCGTAGCCTTTAGGTATGCCCAGTCGATCCTATCGAAGGCTTTTTCTGCATCTAGACTTAACACCATAATTTGTACTTTTTGTGAATTGGCTATTTCTAACGGATCAATGATTCGTCGGATGTTGTCTCCCGCTTGTCTATCTTTAATAAATCCGACTTGATCTGGGTGTATCAGTCTAGGTAGGATCTGACTTAATCTATTGGCAATCAATTTAGCGTAGATTTTTATATCTGTATTAATAAGCGAGATGGGCCTGTAACTTTTACAATCTAGTGGGTCTTTGCCAGGTTTGTGAATTATAGAGATTGACGCTTGGAGCATGTTTTCTGGGAAGGGATCTCCTGCCAACACTGCATTGAACATGTTGAGCAGATACGGGGCCAAGGATTTACTATATTTTTTATAATGCAGGCCTGAAAAAACGTCCGGTCCCGGGGCCTTTGAGGGCTTTAAATTGTCGATTACGGTGATAACCTCCTCCATGGAAAAATCACAACTCAACCCCTCTCTCTCCTCTTCTGTTAACCTTGGCAGATTCGAGCTTGCGAGAAGAGATTCGCGGGTTCGATCTGTATTCTGGTTCTGTATTGTTTTATCCCCATTATATAATTTCTCATAATATGCCTTGAATTCTTCAACAATTACGGCAGGGTTACCGGATATGGCACCCGAGGGTCTTCTGATGGCTTGTATACTGTAATTAGGGGGTCTATTTCTCAATTTGTTTGCGAGCATAGTATCTGGCTTTTTTGCCTTATCGAAAAATTTCCTCTTTACCAATTCAGTGAGATATCAGCCTGGGAAGTCAATAGTAAGTTGAGTTCTATTTTGGAGTCTTTAATTGGTTTGAGTAAGCCGGAGTCATTAGACTGTTTATGGATGTCCGAGAGGTCTTTTAGTTTGGACTGCAAGAGCTTAATTTTGGCCTCTCGTTCTTTTTTCCGTCTTGAGGCGATACTGATTAGTACGCCCCTTAACGTTGCCTTGTGGGCCTCCCAGAGGGAGAGACAGGAGTTCACTGACCCCTTATTTAGTTTAAAGTACTGATCTATTTCCTCGGCTACTGCTTGGGCTGTTTCAGGATTTTTTAGAAGGGATTCATCTAGCTTCCAATTTGCCCTAGGTCTGTCTAAAATTAGCTGGGTGCACCTTAGCTCTATAGGCGCATGATCCGACCATGAAATATCATGGATCCCAGTATGGGAGATCTTCGGAACCAGTCTGCTAGAGACAAAGAAGTAGTCGATTCTGCTATAAGAGGAGTGAGGGTGCGAGAAAAAAAGTGTAGTCTCTTTCGTGGGGGTGTTGTTCCCTCCATATATCTAGGAGACTGTTCTCTTTTAGACCCATGCGAAGTGTGTGGGATGTGTTTTTAGTATAGCGAAGTTGGGAGCCCGATCTGTCTAGTTTAGGGTTGAGGGTTGTATTGAAATCCCCCGCTACTATTATTGGGCCCTTGGCAACTTTACTCAGCTTATTGAACACTAATGTGAAAAAGTTAGGTTCCAGGTCGCCCGGCACGTATATGGATGCTATTGTTAGTGTCTGTCCATTTATGATGCCGATTAAAATTATATATCTGCCATCTTTGTCTCTAATTATCTTTTCTGCTTTAAATGGACATTTATTGTGGAATATAATTGCTACACCCTTTGTTTTCTTAGTGGAGGATGAGAGGTAGAATTGGTGGAACCTTTTGTCTAGGAATTTTGGGGAGCTAGTCACGCTGAAATGAGTCTCCTGAAGGAGTACAATATCTGCTTGTTTACGCTGGTAGTCAGCAAATGCTATTCGACGTTTCCCCGGGCTGTTTAGCCCTTTTACATTATGTGATAGGATTATCAATCCCATTCTAAACTATCTGTCTGAACTGTCCTAACCATAGGTTTGAATGTGAGGTGTGGGTGCTTGTGCTTTACCTTCTCTTCCTCCCACCGACACGTAGGTGGGCATCTGGGGTGTCCTTCGGTGTATTGCGAGTCTCGTGGCCAACCGGGATGGGGAGGGGTAGGGGAAGAAAACACAGGGTAAAACATAAGGTAAAGTAACTTAGGAGAACTTTTTGGGATCAGAGTCCCCGTTGGATCTCTTGCCTTTGGATGAAAGTTTGTGACCCATACATCCATGTCTGGTGCGTGGGTAACCGGGTTAGCCTGGTCCTTTCCAATCCAAAGGACTTTATTGAATGTCCTGCATCTATCCAGGACATTCTCTTCCGGCAACATAGCGAGGGCCGGGGATGGGAGCCGACCTCCCTCGACTTTGCTTAATCTAGAAAAGCTATAGAACACTCTTAGAACACTCTTGGATATGTAATAACATTACTAACAAAACTTCAACAGGTTGGTAACACCACCTTGGAGCCAATTTGGCTAACTTTGCGAACGTATATATAACTATGTATATGAAAATATCTGCCGATATCTCAGGTATACCTCATGTGGTAGACTGTCTTGATCTGACCTGACCTTTTGGGTTGCATGGCTAGTCTTAGGGTTTATGGTACCGTTTCATCTATCCTGTACCCCTATACCCCATTAGGATCCCTCGCTCCCCCCCTGTGTCCCCAATGTGTATATATGCCTCTATTATTTTGTCCACAGGGAATAGACCGGTCGCATCTCCCTTCCTTCCTCGATCCCACATTTTTATTACAGGGATATACATATAACCGCAGCGGCCAAATGTCAGTTCTGGCCGGGGGAGATGGTGTCCTTTAGTCCTGACCTCATGTGGGCGACATCAACAATGTGTAGTGGCAGCTGCCCCAGCGTGTCCAGGGCCTCTGCTCCGTCTCTTCATCCCCTGATAGTCTCTCAGCCGAAAGAGGGGGGGGTGGTGCGTTGCACCCTCGATGTGCTCTCTGCCAGCCTTTTCCGCCTCTGGGTGTCGTGTCCATGCTTCTTTGCCCAGTATCTAGAATTTTGGCCGGGTGTACCAAGATGGCCGCCATGTCATGATGCAAATTTGAAGTGTCTAACTTTATTCCAACTTTTTGCGAGTCTACCGATATTGCCCTTTTAAGCCTTAATTGATCCAAAATTGGTATCAATTAAGTGTCTTTTCTTGGGATTTTCACGCCGAATTCGTCACTCTGCTCCAGCTCGGCTCAGGAGAGGATGTGGACGCCCCAGCTCCCTCCAGGTCAGTGGATTCTCCTCGTAGGCCCAGTTTTTTCAGAAATTGGCCCTTTTCTTCTATGGTACGCAGGGTGAAGGCTGTACCATTCTTTAGAACCATGAGACCAAAGGGAAAAATCCAGCAGTAGCGCACCCCTTTGTCTCGTAGCAGCCTGGTTATGGGCAGCAGGGACCTCCGCTTAGCAAGAGTAGTAGGGGCCAGGTCTTGAAATATTAAGAGTTTAATTTCCTCAAACTCTACCGTGCCCGCTGCTCTGGAGATTTGACACACCGCCTCCTTAATACTGAAGTAGTGAAGGCGGACAATAATGTCCCTCGGAGGATCATTAGGCTGCGGTTTAGACCTTAGGGCTCTATGGCATCTGTCTAAGTGTAGCTCTGACTCCGATATATCGGGGAAGAGGCTGGTCAGCCATTTTGTAATTAAGTCCTCGGGGTCTGCAACTTCCTCAGGGACACCCCGCACCCTGATATTATTGCGACGGTCCCTGTTTTCTGCATCTTCCTGTTTACAGGCTAGTTCGTTTATTTGTGCCTGTAAATTGGCTGAGGTTTTATCCTGCTTGCGGACTGCTTTAATCGTGGAGTCCAATCTCGTCTCAATCTCGTCCGCTCTGGTGCCAATGCTATTAATATCGCGACTCAGGTCAGCCAGTTCATTGTGCATATACGCCTTCATTTCGTTGCAGAATTCTCTCATCACTTTGCGGGTGATCGATTCTGTGTCTCCTGGGGTCATGCATTCCTCCGGTAGTTGGTCCTCCTCAGAGTCCGATCCTGCAGGTTGCGCCGTGGTTCCCGCTCCATCTTTGCGCGCCGGATCGGGCTTGTTGAAATACTTTGTGAGTACCGTGGCTGTACGGCCCGTTTTTGGTTTTGCCGGCATCGTGATTTCTTCCCTAACTGTAATATCTGTAAATTCAGCGATTTTGGGTAGTTTTTATGATGGTGAGTGTCTGTTTAGTCGTCGAGGGGTGCGGAGCTCACACTCTAGGCTTACATACACCTAGACCTCACGCATGCGCCTCTCGTTGTTGTTGGTTTTTAATGAACCTTTATATCTTCTCAACTTTTTGACCAGCTCCAATGCCCAACATTCTCCAAGTTCATGAACTTGGGAGAAGTTATTGCAAATCTGTTATTATTAGTTATACTATAATCACTTTCTGTATTGGAAGAAAGGTAATCGGAACATAAGAAAAAACAAAAAAGTGTAAAAGCGCCGAATGGGTTTTAGGTTTGAATATGGGCAATGGAACAGGAAAAAAAAAAAAAAAAAAAAAAAAAGGTCATGTGACATGAACCAGTCCGGTGCAAGTGAGTGTTTGCTAATATTGAAGGTGGAAAATAGATGAAGATATAATAATCAAAGTAAAATAATCACAACCCAGTGGTGAGTGCAGCTTCTGATAATAGGGAACCCCCCGTCCCTAATATGACCGTTACAACAAAAAGAAAAAAAGAAAAGAAGCGCAGACAGTGGGGGTTGTGATTAAACTAAGGTACTTTAATATAAGAACTTGTCCCAAGAAAACATACTCTGGGACAACAATGGTATCAATAGTGAATGGAAATAAAACAAATTATATATATATATATATATAATGCTGGTTGAAAAGATATGCAGTAACACTTGGTCAGTTTACAGGAGATTGAAAACGGGAATTGCCCGATATAAAGGTCTTAGTCCTGTAGGTAGTGCACTGCCCGGGCAGGTATTGGTGAAGAGGGGTACCCCAGGGTTGAGACAATGTAGGAAAAGCTCACCCTTTGAATCTTGCAGATCCTTGATGGTCCTGTCTTCCCTCAGATCACAAAATAAATGCTCCGGTGCACGCAGCTTGAATGTGCTGCACCTCGCGATACCACGCAGCCCTCCGGGTGTCCAGGTCTGATGTCACTTCCGGCTGTGACGCACAGACCCTTCCCGGTAGTCTCTGGGCTCCGTCTTTCAGCGCTACTTCTCCTGATGGTTGAAAATGACCATGCGGACAGCGCGGCGAGTAGTGTTAAATGCTCCTCTCAAACGCACACAATGGCAAGCAAACACTCTATTTGCTCCTCCTCCTACGCGTTTCACCAAAAGGCTTCGTCAGGGATAAAGTTACACCATGCTCCTTCATAATTTATAGCTCAGTTGATTGAAATCATTTAGATGTCCAATTAATGGCTCATTGATTTTGAACTTAAATTCATATAGGTACCACTATTGGTACAGAAGGGTGCAAACAGTATATATGGCTGGTTCATGTCACAACAAAAAACAAAAGGAACACACACAAAGTTTATACAAAGTACTTAAAAAACTTAAAAAACTTATAAGTGCATGTTGATATATTTAAAATAGACATTTGGATTAGATTGATATTAAGATTGATATTTTAACAGTTAATAATACAATAAAATGAACTGAATACATTCCTTAATAATTTAAATAATGGTGGTCACTGTTAGACACCAACATTCAATGGTAAATAAATTTTGGTTTCTCTGATATTATACATTTTCCATTATATATATTTGTTAGTTCTCAGTATTCAGATTTATATATAAGCTGGATTGTTACGACACATTGAAAGTTCAAAATAAATAGACAGAGAAATAATACATAAGGTATATTGCTACATAGATTAAATGAAATAAATCATTCTGGAACAGTTATTTATATAATCTATTATTCTTAAAAATACATAACTTAAGGTTCATACTAAAAAAAAAAAAAAAAAAAAAAAAAAAAAAAAAATTCTATAAGATAATTAATTTATGTTTAAAAATATACATTTGATATAAATTTGTTTAAAAATAAAATAAACAATAAAACAAAATATAAAAGTGATGTCAGCTCTGTTGTTTTATTTTCTTGTATTAAGCTCAATCTGTTTTGCCCCTTCACCTTTAAAAGTGCTGCATCTAGTTTGTCTTTGCTATACCCTTTTGCTAAAATTTTTTGGAAAAGTACTTCTGATTGTTCAATAAAATCTGAGTCTTTTGAGCAATTTCTAAAAATTCTTAAAAATTGCCCATAGGGTATGTTGTTGATCCAAGCTTTTGAATGATTGCTTGTCCGCTCTAGATAACTATTGGCATCTACTTGTTTAAAAAATGTTTTAGTTAAAATTTTGTCCCCTTCGCTAAATAAAATTAAATCTAAAAAATTAATGGTGACTGGATGATGCTCATGTGTAAATGTTAAATTCAATTCATTCTTATTTAAATAATTAAAAAATCCTAAAAGTTCTTCTTGGGTGCCCTTCCATATTATTAAAAGGTCATCTATGAATCGTTTATAAAAATAGATGTTGTTAAAAAAAGGATTGTTCTGCCAGATGTTCTCTATCTCCCATTTGCCCATAAAAAGATTAGCAAAACTGGGGGCAAATTTTGTCCCCATTGCTGTTCCTATTTTCTGAATATTTAAATTACAAACGATGAGTCCAGTAGGTCTGAACGAAGAACTGGATCTTTTAGCCTTTCACTAGTTTGATGTCTGTCAATCACAGCCTTTATATGACAAGAAAGCTCAAAGATTAAAAATAAGATTAAAAATTGAAAATATAGATAATAATAAAAATAATAAATTAGTAATAAGAATAGAAATAATGGAGGTGAAAAACAACAGAGCTGACATCACTTTTATATTTTGTTTTATTGTTTATTTTATTTTTAAACAAATTTATATCAAATGTATATTTTTAAACATAAATTAATTATCTTATAGAATTTTTTTTTTTTTTTTTTTTTTTTTTTTTTTAGTATGAACCTTAAGTTATGTATTTTTAAGAATAATAGATTATATAAATAACTGTTCCAGAATGATTTATTTCATTTAATCTATGTAGCAATATACCTTATGTATTATTTCTCTGTCTATTTATTTTGAACTTTCAATGTGTCGTAACAATCCAGCTTATATATAAATCTGAACACTGAGAACTAATAAATATATATAATGGAAAATGTATAATATCAGAGAAACCAAAATTTATTTACCATTGAATGTTGGTGTCTAACAGTGACCACCATTATTTAAATTATTAAGGAATGTATTCAGTTCATTTTATTGTATTATTAACTGTTAAAATATCAATCTTAATATCAATCTAATCCAAATGTCTATTTTAAATATATCAACATGCACTTATAAGTTTTTTAAGTTTTTTAAGTACTTTGTATAAACTTTGTGTGTGTTCCTTTTGTTTTTTGTTGTGACATGAACCAGCCATATATACTGTTTGCACCCTTCTGTACCAATAGTGGTACCTATATGAATTTAAGTTCAATGAGCCATTAATTGGACATCTAAATGATTTCAATCAACTGAGCTATAAATTATGAAGGAGCATGGTGTAACTTTATCCCTGACGAAGCCTTTTGGTGAAACGCGTAGGAGGAGGAGCAAATAGAGTGTTTGCTTGCCATTGTGTGCGTTTGAGAGGAGCATTTAACACTACTCGCCGCGCTGTCCGCATGGTCATTTTCAACCATCAGGAGAAGTAGCGCTGAAAGACGGAGCCCAGAGACTACCGGGAAGGGTCTGTGCGTCACAGCCGGAAGTGACATCAGACCTGGACACCCGGAGGGCTGCGTGGTATCGCGAGGTGCAGCACATTCAAGCTGCGTGCACCGGAGCATTTATTTTGTGATCTGAGGGAAGACAGGACCATCAAGGATCTGCAAGATTCAAAGGGTGAGCTTTTCCTACATTGTCTCAACCCTGGGGTACCCCTCTTCACCAATACCTGCCCGGGCAGTGCACTACCTACAGGACTAAGACCTTTATATCGGGCAATTCCCGTTTTCAATCTCCTGTAAACTGACCAAGTGTTACTGCATATCTTTTCAACCAGCATTATATATATATATATATAATTTGTTTTATTTCCATTCACTATTGATACCATTGTTGTCCCAGAGTATGTTTTCTTGGGACAAGTTCTTATATTAAAGTACCTTAGTTTAATCACAACCCCCACTGTCTGCGCTTCTTTTCTTTTTTTCTTTTAATCGGAACATAAGGGCTATTTTATTATCTATCCCTTTGCTGCACCATGGGAATCAATTTCTATACTGTCTAATTTCCAGATTAGTTAAACAAAGGTTTTCGATTTACAGGATAGTTCAGAGCCCTAGTTCTTTTTTGTAATCAATTCCTACATTAATCATCAGTATCCCTTAAATTTATGCTTTTTATAATTGTCATTAACATTTTGTTTGTAAAAATGAAGATTTGAGATCAAATAATGTGATATCATATGCTTTGTCAATGTACAAAGCATTAAGTATTGTAAATAAACAGCACAAGTTATTATAATAACATACTTGGACAAAAATATCAGTATACTGTAGATATGATTACAGTACTTATTTCTACTACTGTGCCAATGTGAATTGTTGTTGATTTATTTGTTACATAAATATCAAGGTGTATGAGTATGAATCAGATTGGAAAATACATATCCAGGATGCAAAGTAAACAATATTTCTCAGTGAGGAAGCTAGATTCCTATTGTGCAGTTTAAACATTTTCTTAGTACTTAGTCTGAAGGGTTTATAAAGTAAAGAAATAGAATACAGTGGTGGCCGCCTTTATCCTAATGCGGCCGTATCGGCGCAACTCTGATAACCGCGGGCAGATGCAGTATTTTTTTTTTTACGTAATATGTTCCGGTATTTTAGCACTCGTAATATTAGCATTTTATTAGCGCTGTCTGAAATACTGCAATACCGTCTAAAAACTCAGGGGGGTGATCGTGAGCTGTTGTCTTCAAAGTCTAATACTTTAGCAGTTCAACCTACAGTACGTCAGTACACAGTCTGTGTGTGCGCGCGCAGTAATTGTAAATTTGCATATTTATATATGCATGTGCAGTGCTGTATGTCTCATTTGAACATTGTTGAAACGCATAGGTGTGTACTGTAACAGTATCACATTTCGGCATATACAGCGCTCTCCCCTCGCTCGCCCCCGCATACACACAGGCTAATTTACCTCATTGCAGTATTTCAACTTCTTATCTTATCTACATTACACCTCTCCCACACCATTCCTTTGTATGTGTGTCTTTCTGGTTTCAATCACATTCCTGCTTGCTAGCTGATGATTACTGCGCATGCGTCTATAACTTCACCACTGCTTGCTTGCAAAGTTCAAGAGTGAGTGACCAAAAAAAAAAAAAAATAAATTATTTTTATTTTCTCCACAAGCCTGCCCAAACCATCTTGATATTACGATATTCAATCTGTGCTGTAGCTTTTGACTGTGCATGGTTGATTTGTGTGGTTTTAATGTATTTGGGGGTGTGGGGATCAAATTATTATGATGGCCTGCCTGTTGAAAATATGTCATGTCTTTGAACTACAATAAAGCTAATCCTTCATGCAGCTTTAGCTCCCTCCCCCCGCAGACACACACAGGGCTCGCTCAAGGATTACAACCTCTTATCGACACCTCTCCAGAACCATTCCGTTTCTAAAGCTTGTCATTGTGCTTTTAATCGTCCCTAGCCGAGCATCACCTCTCTGCTCCTGCTTGTAATCCTCTTTGGGAAGGGAGCTACATAGCTGATGATTACTGCGCATGCGTCTATAACTTCACCACTGCTTGCTTGTGAAGTTCAAGAGTGAGTAACCAAAAAACAATATTTTTTTTTCTCGTCATTTTTTATTTTCTCCACAAGCCTGCCTAAACCATCTTGATATTACGATATTCAATCTGTGCTGTAGCTTGTGACTGCGACACTGTGCGTTTGACTGCACATGGTTGATTTGTGTGGTTTTTATGTATTTGAAGGTGTGGGGATCAAATTATTATGATGATATGCCTGCTGAAAATATGTCATGTCTTTGAACTATAATACAGCTAATCCTTCATGCAGTTTTAGCTCCCTCCCCCTGCAGACACACACAGGGCTCGCTCAACGATTACAACCTCTTATTGACACCTCTCCAGAACAATTCAGTTTCTAAAGCTTGTCATTGTGCTTTTTTCAACCTCTCACACCATTCGTTAATTTTCCTACTGTTGGCTTTCCCTTATGTTAATCTGATTATGTAACTAATTATTAAAAAGGTAACCAATTATTAAAACTGTATGTCTTCTTGAAAAATCCCCTCCACACACATTCACCGTTAATTTAAAGTTCAAAGAAATAAAATCTTAAAGTGATTAAATATATATTTTATTTTATCAGGAAAGAAAAATACAAATAATCATTGAGAGAGGGGGGAGGGGGGGTGAAAATTGAGGGCCGGTGGATAATCATGAATAATGCACATTGATAATAATAAAAACAGTAATACAAATTTTCCATCTTTATCTTCTTCCTCATTCTGTGTAGTTCATTGAGAGAGGGGAGGTTTTGTGTAAATCATGACTGCAGTTTAGATACACTTAACTGTACACACAGTTCACAAACTTTACACATGATACCCCCCCTCTCCCCCAGTCCATCCTTTTTTTTCTGAAAAGACAAGAAAAGAAAAAATTAGTGCAGTTATGTGCATACTGTATTATGACATTGTGTACTGTATAGCTACTCCATATTGGACTACAGTATGCAGATAGTACTGTCAAACTAGTTGATACTGGAACTACTGTATACTGTAGCTACTGTTAAATACTTTGTAACCAGGTAGCTGGTGCTGCTCTCTCAGGAAAGAAAAAATCTGTGCCATACTTACCTGTATCTACTGTACTTACAGTACCATACCACAGTACAGTGCTATACCATACTACCTTCCTGATGCTTGCCCATTACGCGCGATCACAATGGGCAACACAGTCGCAATATGGTCAATATATTTATTGCATCGTTCCACGGAGGGCACATCGTTCCAAAAACTCATTATGCCTTGCGCCAACTCATCCTTTTTGGAGGGTTTCCCGACTTTTTGGATATGGTCCTACAGCTGATGCCAGACCATTTCTATAGGATTGAAGTCTGGCGACCTGTCATTGGAGGGGGAAACAAAAAGGACAATTAGTTAAAGAGATACAGTACACAGTAAAAACAGTGGGAAAAAATGAGACACGGTTACCGCACTTACTCCGCTGGCGTCTTCACCCAGTTGATACCGCGCTCAAGAATATGCGCTGTTGACGCAGTGTGCTTCGGATCGTTGTCCTGGTAGAAACGGTGACCATCTGGGAACTCAAGTGTGATGTATTCCACAATTTCAGGCACAATTTGCTCTTGGAAAAAAGTTTATTCATGATTCCTATAACAAGAAAAGAAAAGTGCTCAAAAACTGCACACTGGTACAGTGCAGTGCATAAGGCAAACGCGTATGACTTATTTTACCTTCAAAGATGACAATGCATTCTGGTCCATGCCTAGAGATGGCACCCCACACATGCATCTTCACTGGGTGTTTTTGACGTGGCTTCATAGATATGCGACCTTTTATGTGGAATGCAAAGGTGGCAAATCTCTCCAGCGATACAGTAGACTCGTCAGTGAAGATGCAATCCTGGAAAGTTTCTCCACTGTCGATCCATGCCTGGGCCTGGACCACTCTCTTGATCATGTAAACGTCCCTTATCATAGGGTACACTCTGTAATGACAAGGAATAATTTTATAGGTACAGTACAGTTTCTTAAACAACACTTTAACCTCCTGTACTGTCCAGTACTAACCTCACACGTCCATATTTCCATCCAATTCTGCGTCTCATATTCTTTATGCTGGTCTCGGATACATTGAGATTGTGATTTTGCAGCAGAGTGTATTTTACCCTTAAGGCACTCTTCTCATCATTCTCTTCACTTATTTTGTGGACCAGAAGAGTTGTCTCCCTACAGTGTTCTGAAAAACAACAATCCGGTAAGTTATAGTGCAGTAGGCCACAAGTACAGCACATCATTTACATGCATCAATATGCAGCAATATAAAAAATAATATATATACTGTATTATATACTGTAGTTATATAAATATACCGAAATAACTATAAAATTAGATAGATCTATACTATATAGTTATATTAATATGCAGCAATATAAACAATAATAGATATACTGTATTATATACTGTAGTTATATAAATATACCGAAATAACTATAAAATGAGATAGATCTACATAATATATAGTTCTATTAATATGCAGCAATATAAACAATAGATATAATGTATTATATACTGTAGTTTTATAAATATACCGAAATAACTATAAAATTAGATAGATCTATACTATATAGTGATATTAATTTGCAGCAATATAAACAATAATAGATATACTGTATTATATACTGTAGTTATATAAATATATCAAAATAACTATAAAAATAGATAGATCTATACTATAAAGATATATTAATATGCAGCAATATAAAAAATAATATATATACTGTATTATATACTGTAGTTATATAAATATACCGAAATAACTATAAAATTAGATAGATCTAGACTATATAGTTATATTAATATGCAGCAATATAAACAATAATAGATATACTGTATTATATACTGTAGTTATATAAATATACCAAAATAACTATGAAATTAGATAGATCTATACTATATAGTTATATTAATATGCATCAATATAAACAATAATAGATATACTGTATATATAGTTATATAAATATACTTATGCGTTAGTTACCGTTGGTGTCCTCGTGCGTTTTTTGGTTTTTCCGTGTGCATGATAGCACACGGTGGTTGATGGCACAACGAGGCCAGAAGCAGCTAACCAGCGTTGGATATCTGCAATTCGTTGTCCGCTCGTGTACATCTCCTTAATTTTCATGCTGAGATCCTTTGAATCTTTTTAACAGGCATAGCTGCGAGTAGAAAGAAATACAAGCACAAGAATGTTTACTCGATGTTTAATCGATGTGTATTCAATGTGCAGTGAATCCACAAAATGGATGATGTATTTATACGTTAATGACTCACATTATAGTATGCCCACTTTTAACACCTGTACCTCGTCGCCATGCATAAAAGTTTACACACTTTGCATAGCCCACCACTCGATGATCTGTATCTGAACTTGCCCTTGTCCAGATACTGCATCTGCTTCCTTGGATCAACCCCGATTCTACGGACGCAGGAAGCCACTCGCCTCTGCCGTGCCTATCACAAAGAAAAAGCGAAAGGCGGCTGCCGTTTCCAAGCCAAGGCCAAAGCGACAGGCTAAGGCTAATAAAGAAAACCTTCTGCTGATCCCAAAGGCTAAGGGTTTTAATACACGTAAGCCTTATTATGTCAAGAAGAAATTCGGTGATGTACACTCAAGGCAAAACAAACGCCAGCCAACCCATCGAACCCGCAGGGCACTTCTTTGATTATGCTTCGACGTCTCTGCCGCTGCTCTCCCAGACATCTACAGCCCATCTTCTCCACTACTCGTCCACGACGCTGCCGCCGCTCTCCCGGAAGCCCACAGCCCATCTTCTCTACTACTCTTCGACGACGCTGCCACTGGTCTCCCGGAAATCCACGGGTCACTTTCTCCATTATGCTTAGACGACTCTGTGGCTTCTCGCCCGGAAATCCACAGTTCACTTTCTCCATCCTTCTTCGACGATGCTGCCGCTTCTCTCCAGGGAACCCCCATCTCATCCTCCGTAGCACCCATCGACCCATATGTCCACAGCACCACATGCACAAGAACCAGCTCGTTAGACCGCATGCTGAATGGTTTAAGTGTCAATATCCCCGGGAACTCTACTATGCTAGTAAAGATAGATCTTCTTTTAGAGACCATGCTAAATATGGATCAACGGATGGAGAAGATGGATCAACGGATGGAGAAGATGGATCAACAGATGGAGAAGATGGATCAACGGATGGAGAAGATAGAGACTGACATAGCGGGGATACATCATTTGCTCGGTGTTCATGCCCCTGTATCCCCGGCGCCGGAGCAGGAGGGTGGCATGGATGTGATGAATGGGACCTTCGACCACCTTCCAACACCAAGCGCACCCCCTACACCAGAAGAATTTGTGTACATGTATGCAGTTGACGAGGAGGATAACATGACAACCCCGTCAAGACCACGCCAGGAGACAACACGGCGACCAAGAAAGGAGGAAAGCTTCCTCCCAGACAACCTACCCTCGCCCGCCGCCACAAGCACACCCGCTCACAGAAGAACACCCGCTTCCAGAACCCTACCTACATACGCTTGCATCGATACGGTGCCCGACATCATCCTGCGCGAGCAGCCACCGGCACTCTTGGAGAAGTATAGGGTGATGAGTGCTGGTTTACCCCAGAAGTATGGCATGTTCATTTTTAAGCACCACGTGTCCTACATGGTGTACTGTGGGTGGGCCAAAAATGTAAACTACGAAGGAAATTGCGAAAAAAGGGCGCTTCCTGAAAATTTAAGAAGGACTATTGTGGAGGAAATGCGGCGCTATTTTTCAATTTCAGATCCTTTAATGAAAATCGTTCGTGACTCCATTAATGGCATTTTACGTCATACACGACATCGGCCCTGGAAGGACAATCTGGTGGGGATCAAATTTGCGTGACTGTTCAAATGTTGTTTAATTTTAGACTTGTTGCTTGTTTTTAAATTATATTAATAAAGAAATGTTTTTACTTACACAAGACCTGCGCGGTTCCAGTCCTCAAGGGCCGCAAACAGGCCCGGTTTTAAAGGTTATCCTGAGGGCCAGGCCTGTTTGCGGCCCTCGAGGACTAAAGTTGTGCAGGCCTGACTAACTGTACTATACACCATCCTACTGTAAATGTTTTGACTTTATGTACTTAAATTAAGGAGATGTTGCTTGTTTTAACTTGTATTAATAAAGAAATGTTTTTTACTAACACCATATTGTTGTTCAGTAAATGTTTTGACTTTCTGAACATAAATGTTTTCACTAGCAGTAAACCATAAACCTGTTAATGTTTTGAATTGCTATACACTTTAAATGTTTTTAAATTGTAAATGTTTTTGTACTTACTCCACCAATAAAAGAAAATGTTTAATTGTTTTAAATTGTTCCATTGTCTCCTTTTATACTGTAACAAAATACAGTGTTTCTAGAACATACAGTACTGTCCAGGCATACTGTACAGTATACCATAGGCATGCGCAGCACTGTACAGTACATCACAAGAGTATTAAAACAATACATGCTGTATGGGTATAGAATACACATATGCACTGGAATACATGTAGAATAAATGCATACCGTGTCAACGGCGCATATCCTTGAGCGCGGCATCAACTGGGTGAAGACACCAGCGGAGTAAGTGCAGTAGACCGTGTCCCATTTTTGTTCCCCACTGTTTTTAGCTCTAAAACCAATTGTCCATTCTTTCCAATGACAGGTCGCCAGACTTCAATCCGATCGAAATGGTCTGGCATCAGCTGAAGGACCATATCCGGAAAGTGGCGAAACCCTCCAAAAAGGACGAGTTGTTGAAAGGCATAATGAGTTTTTGGAACAATGTACTCACCGTGGAACGCTGCAATAAATATTTAGACCATATTGCCACTGTGTTGCCCATTGTCATCGCGCGTATTGGGCAAGCATCAGGAAAGTAGTACTGTGCTGTAGTATTGTAAGTACAGTATGTTACAGGTAAGTATGGCACAGATTTTTTCTTTCCAGATAGTAAGAGTATACAGTAGTTAGTTTTTTCTTTACAGAGAGAGCAGCACCAGCCATCAGGTTACAGTACATAGAATTTAACAGTAGTCAGACTATACAGTAGTTCCAGTACAGTATACAGTAGACTAGTTTGACAGTACTACAGTAACTGCCTACTAACTGCTCCATTTTTTTCTTTCCAGAGAAAGCTGCACCAGCCACCTACAGTAGTTCTGCCATAATACAGTACAGTACGCACATACAGTACAGTAAAGTAACTGCACTAATTTTTGGTTTTCTTGTCGTTCCAGGAAAAAGGGTGGCCTAGGTGGAGATGGGGGCGTTGTGTCCAGTCAAATCTGCTTGTACAGTCAAATGTACAGTATATAAATAGCAGCAATGATGTACACAAAACCTCTCCTCTCTCAATGAACTACTGTACTGCAGACAGAATGAGGAAAAGATAAAGACTAAAGAAAAAATAATTTTACTATACAGTATACAGTATATTATACAGTATTATACAGTACATTACAGTACTGTACTGTATATAGTATTCTTATAAATGTGCATTACTCATGTTTCCCCATGTTTTACAAAGATTTTCTAAATGGTTATCCAATTTCAAGCTGCCAAAAGAACTTAATAAAGACTGCATTATGTATCATTCCTGATTATTTTTATATTTGTATTTTTTGGTTCCTGATAAAATAAAATAAATATTTATTCACTTTCCTGCGAATCATAATCATTGACATCCACCCCTACAGTGCACCAATGAATTATTTTATTTATTTATAAAATATTTTACCAGGATTTATACCAGGATTTAAATATTTTTATTTTAAAGATATTAAAGAATGTACTGTATTGTATTTAAAACATGTGACTGTAAACCATAGTGACTGACAAATATTTTCACACCCTGATGAAATACAGTATCAGTGTACTCTCAATTCTCACAGTGCTGTGCACATAAGATTTACATTTCAAATTCGAGAGGGGATTTTCCAAAGCATTACCGTTCAAACAACAGGCCTCTAAGGGTTGGGGGAGGGGGATGGTGTGATTAGACGCAGGCGTACTGAGTGTTTGTAGCTCGGCAATGGGCGGATTAAGAACACAATGGCAATATGCAGAAGGTTAACGACCCAGTGGAGAGAGGGGGTTGGTAGGATAGGGTGACTCAGCCGATTGACGCTTGGCTAGGGAGGGATTAAAAACTCTGGAGGTGTGTGGCTGAAATAGTTAACAGCACTGTAATTTCAAAAGGCAGTTCATCATAATAATTTGATGAATAAACCCCCAAAGACAACCCCCAAATACAGTACATAAAAAGCAAGTCACTTTAACTCCCTTTGCCCCATGCACCAAAAATGTTTTGTGGCAGAAGAATTTAATAAAGGCTGCAGAATGTATTATTGTGTGTTGATGGTTAGAATTGCTGTGCACTTTAAATGTTTCAACATTGTACAGTATTTGTAAATAAATGTTTTTGTACTGACTCCACCAATAAAAGAACATGTTGAATTGCCTCACACTGTTTCCATTTGCTCCTTTGACAGTGTAACAAATGTAGAGGCTTGCTGCACTGTTTTTTACTGCCTGGTCGCGCAATTGGCGTAGGAACTAGGGCAATTGGCGTGGGAACTAGGTAATTGGCATGGGAACTTCTGTTCTAGGGCACCTAGAAATAAAATTCATTTTGCCCCTAGATGTTAGGAACCCCCTCACTTGACCCCAACAGGGTCCGAGTAGTAATGGCGGCGAGAAAGGGTCACGCCGGCGAGGTGGGTCCTACCATTGAACGTAATGGCGGAGAAAGCTTTGAACCGGCTAAGTCAGAATGAGCAGAAACCTGGAACCCACAACTCCGTTTCTGTTTGACCTAGAGGGCTCAAATTCGGTCACCATGTAGTCCTAGTTGCGGCAGGATTGCATGGAAAATTGCAACCCTCTCGTGGCAACAGCACGGAGTCAGGGTGATGTTAAATTTCAGGTTTCTGCCATTGACTTGCATGGCAGAAAAAAAGCCACTTTGGTAATGTGCTTTTAAACTGTCTTTTCGTATCTCCGGTTCCGGGGGTCGTGCAAGGCTGATATTTTGCCACTATGGCAAGGGTCCTCCCGCATGAGGACCAGGTAAATTTCAACCCGCTCAGACCCACAGAATGGATTATTTTACATTATATTCGCGCAATTGGCGTGGGAACTACTTAGGGCCTCGGTCAAGTTCACGGGCAATTGGCGTGGGAACTTCTGTTCTAGGGCACCTAGAAATAAAATTATTTTTGCCCATAGATGTTAGGCACTGTATACCACTGTACAGTATACTGTAGAAGACACATAATGAAACGATACTGAACATGTAGAATAAATGCATAGTTTTATTTATTCGGGTTTATTACACAATATACTGTACGGCCGGAAAACATCAGCATACAGTACAATATTATCCATCGAAATCCCCCCATTAGCCATTTTCTTTTCTGAGGAAAAACAAAAAGAAAAGTTTTAATGTACAGTAATTGTCATCCCCCTAAAGAAGTACCCAGCCAGCCCCACCACAATAATACGGCAACAAGACAGTACTCACCATAGAATTAAAATTCATTTTCCCCCAGATGTTAGGAACCCCCTCAATTCACCCTAACAGGGTCCGAGCATGTACAGTACAGTACTGTACTTTAAAATAAATTAAATATGCAATTTTACTATTACTGCGCGCACACGCACAGACTGTGTACTGTAGGTTGAACCGCGAAGGTATTAGACTTCAAAGACAACAGCTCGCAAACGCCCCTATGCGTTTTTACACGGCATTGCAGTATTGCAGTCAGCGGGAATAAAATGCTTGAATCACAGCCGCGAAAATAACGCAATACACCCCGGGAGAAAACGACACAAAACCGCACATCACCGAGATATTCTGAATTTCGCGGAGCTAGCCGAGTTAGAATAAAGTTGGTCTCCACTGTATATAAAAAAGGTATTGTATACGGTCTGAAAACAACAGCATACTGTTTCAGGTTTTCTATGAAGCTCTCAGTTACAGTAGTCTATCCTAATCAATAACAACGGCCACTAAAATGTAAACTCCGGTATGTGGGTTTTTAAATCCGATTCAGCAATGTGCAGGCATTGTTACACAAAGCGATATTATCCATCGAAATCCCTCCATTTGCCATTTTCCGCATGAGATGACAAAATTTTCTTTTCTGGGGGAAAAACAAAAGTACAAGTTGTACTGTAATGGTCAGTCAGTCCCCTAAAGAAATTCCCACAGTCAGTCCTACCAATAATTTTCTCGGGGGTCGTCTCCTGTTCACATGCACATGTGCCTACTGTAGATGTGATGACACGCATTTGCGTTTCAAGAAGGTTCCAATGCGCATGCGCCTAGCTTTCCACCAATTGTGCAGTATCTACTGTAATAGCTGCTCAGCCAATGATATTGCTTACAGGAGAAAATCGCTTGACTGAGCATTGATATTGATATTTCAAAAACAGAATAAAATACGGCAACATTACCCACCATAGACTTTGCCAATCAGCTGGCGCTGAGCAACTGCCAGTCCCGTATTCTTGATTATACACGTAGTTGACAAGTGCCAGCGGATGAGGCTGGAAATCGCTTTGGTACATGCAAGCTTGCTGGAATCTGTACGCGAAATCTGGCTCAGGCTCAGGTATCTGGGCGGGGACAGACAGCAAGGGTTGCCGGTCACCAGGTTTTCACTGGCGGTCCTACCGTTATTGGATGCTGGCGCAGTCGCTGGCGCATTGCTTGCCAGCGACTGACATTTCTTAGTTGGTTTTAACATGACCTTTCGCCTTTTGAAGTCTCCATGGTCAAAGATACTGAAAAAATCTGGTAATACACACCAATACCCTCCAATAACACCGGGATCAATACAAAAAAACACGGATCGATACATAACTTTTTCCTTATTGCACGCTTCCACACATGAGCATCTGGTGAAAATTTGTAAAAGTCATAGTTTTCGATAAAATACTGATAAATTTCACCAACTGTTGCAATCTTATCATCTGTTGCATTAATCGCGGCCCATATTAAATAAGCATACGTTCTGTCGGGTTTTTGGGACACGGACTACATTTGTGCACGCATGTCGGGAATATCAGGACAATAAAACACCAGACAATGTGCATGTATTTTTTAATATGAAAAGCCTAAATTGATACATTATTGTAACTTCTTCAGTACCAAGAAATGACAATAAATAAAGATAAACCGGCGCCAAAAAGAAGGAAAATCTGACCAAATATAGTCCAATTTAAAAGGTTCGGATGAGTTCCATGGAGGTGTCCTCAATGCAATCTCAGACAAACAAACATATAAGACCACAACATAAAAGAGAAGAAAAGAGAAAAAAGATCATAGCGCAACTAAATACAAACAACAAATCACTGATATAGTATACAGATATAGACAGTAATTTAATATATAATTATATATATAATTAAAAAAATACACATTCATGTTCATGCCCCTGACGAAGTGACTGACGTCACGAAACACGTAGGGTGGACTTTTATTACTGGCAAGGACTATTTGGCGTTCATCTCCTGTTCAATTGCTTCCCCATCCCCAGCAGCTTCGGCTGTTTCATTGCCTGGCACCTGCGAGCTTCCTTCCCCTGTCTCGGCTCTCAGCGGTGACGTCACGTGGTCTCGCGAGACCTGAGGTCCGCGTGACTGTCCCAGGGAGGCCTCGGCGGTTAGAGCTCTGGTGTTCCTCCATTTATGAGCCTATACGTCTGCAGACGAGTGAGGCAGCTGGCGGTGTGATACCACAGGAGAGGAGCTTCCCTGCGGTGCAGCAGCACACGGATGTTGTGGTGAATCCTCCTTTCTCTACCCAGGCCACGGAGGGCTGTGTGATTGATATACAGGCTTTAATATTCAGCAGTGCTGTAAGTAGGGTTTCAGTTTTAGCCCCACTGGACGCCATCACTTTATTAGTGTGTTCCCTGCCCAACAAGCAATTGTTTGTTGTTTTTTTATGTGTATTTTTTTAATTATATATTAAATTACTGTCTATATCTGTATACTATATCAGTGATTTGTTGTTTGTATTTAGTTGCGCTATGATCTTTTTTCTCTTTTCTTCTCTTTTATGTTGTGGTCTTATATGTTTGTTTGTCTGAGATTGCATTGAGGACACCTCCATGGAACTCATCCCAACCTTTTAAATTGGACTATATTTGGTCAGATTTTCCTTCTTTTTGGCGCCGGTTTATCTTTATTTATTGTCATTTTTTGGTTTGTGTCACCCATTGTTCCTGGCAGCCTTTGCCTAATATTTTAGGAGTTTATATATTATTAGTTGTTAATATACACTAATTTTTGCATTTTAAGCATTAGCGCTGTTCCCACTGCTCTTTCCCTTCTTCAGTACCAAGGCCAATTTACAATGGACCACTGTGGTATTTTTTTAAACACCTGCAAGTCGACACATTACTGAAGCGCATGCGCAATACAATTCATGAATATCTGCCACCTGGCGGATACGCGAAGAATTGCAACCAATTAAATCCGAACCATTATCAATAAACACATCAATAAACACATCAACCGCGGGTGACGCCGGCATGAATGCAACATGAATGCGGTATGAATGCAGCATGGTGAAGTGCGTGGCATTCGGTAAAAATCCCTGAATAAAAGGGGCCACGGCTGTACATTCAAGACATAACTCCAGATAGAGAAAGGTGTATATTTAAATGCAGAATGCTGCTAATACATGTTTTATAAATATATTTCAAAACAATATATAATTAATGTATGCTGTTAACTTATCAGTGATTAAAAAATTATGTTTTTTATTAAATGTACTTGTCAGGACCAAACAACTTACAGTAGTTCTTCTTAAGCACCTTCAATGGAACAACCTTTACAACCCTGTGAACTTTTGTAGAATGTGTTTAGCTTTTTTTTCTTTACCAGTAGAAAATAAAGAAATATAAATTTGTCAAAATGCCATTCTCACAATTTATCACTCCATTTATCATTTAGCAAACAGGATGGTACTTCTTGAAAACTTCAAAATGTCATGTAAAAGTGCTTAAAAACAGAGTCAACCTATATTTATGCCTGCACAAGTATGGATTGTCTTTTGTTATTACACCTGAATGAAAAGTGAACAATAACTATTTTGGAAGAAAATATAAACCATATTAAGTTGAAAGATTTTGTCGATTATTTGTAAAATGGTCTTCATATTGAAAAGAACAAATGCTCTTTGTTTCATAATGGGAAATTGTTTTCTAATGGAAAGTGAATGCTTAGCAAATGCTTGAATGAATTGCATACCTTGTACAAATCTATACTTAGCACAAAGAGAAGAATATTGATGATGTCAAAAACATTATCTATGATGTACAAAATATCACATTATATTTTGATTATGATATGTTTCTGATACATTGTAAATTGTAAGGATATTTGTAAAGGAAATAGTTTTTTGTTGTATTCAACATTTGAATGACAAGATTATAATGTCTTCATTTCCAATTTAAAAAAATGATCATAAAAAATACATTTGCACATGCATTCTTATGATAGACAATAATTTTATTTCTATTCTATAAAAAAAATGTCAGTGCTAGATGGTAAGAGTTGTAGCTACCTCTAGCAGAAAGCTAAAAATAGAGTAGAAATAAAAAGCAGCTGTTGTCTCAGTATAATAGTTGTCTAACATATCCACTGTCATGTCTTTTTTTTGCAATCTGCAAAAAGAAACTTGAATTTGGGAAAATTATGAAGGTGTTTAAAAGCCTAAATATTAATTATGCTATATTCTCTATATACACATATATTCAGCATGTAACTAGTTAAAATAAATCATTTAGTGTTAACTAAGAAATGACATGGGAAAATGATAAGCTGCCTCTGCAAATATAAGAAGTAAAATCAGTATGAAGATAGGCAGATGTAGACATGCTTTTTGTGATGTAAGAAACTTGGTATGTTTAATGTCTCCTGAGTTGAATAGATTATGGTTTTGAGTTTGGAATCAAAGGTTAGTTAAATACGTAGAAAGACAATACAATAGCGATGGGTCTTAAAATATAAGGAACACAGAATTAACTATAGTTTCTTAGGTACAGAACAAAGAGGGTCTTCTAAACACAAGTCAATATTGCTATTGTAGAAACAGTGTTCTAATATTGATGATTGACTAAGAATTTTGGGCTGACACTGAGAAAAACAGATGATTACTGTGTTAAGACTGTTGGAAGAAAATCTATAAAGAGTATATTTGAATGTACTGTATAGATTCAGAATCATTTAACATCCAAGCTAAGAATAAGCAAGCTAACAATTAATTATCCACTCTATAACTAAATTCTATATGACTGATTGATGTAATCAACTGAAATGATGCTGTTAAAGATGTTTTCTATTGTCTCTGATTAAATTGAGGAAATAACCGGACTGTGGACTATCTGATATACAGTACATTGAAAAGTGGGACATCTATTTGGACCCATATAATGAGAAAATCTTCAAATAAGAAATGTGATTGCCTGGCAGGAAATACTGTAGATTTACACATCATCACAAAAGAGGAAGAAGAAAAGTGGAGCACCATTCACAGCAAAAAAACATCCAAAGGGGGTTTACTTATAAAATATAGATTACTTTAATGGATTATACAGGGGTCCCCTAAAGAGGCAACAGCAACACACAACGCGTTTTGCGCGTATAGAGCGTCGTCATGGTGTCTGATTGTTTGAGTTGTTATTGATCCAGATCTCCACAAAAGTGAGTTTTTTTCTACAATCCTATCTCTGCTATTATGCAATAGTGAGGGAGATTATTCTGTGTCAGCATTTGCCATATGTGATATACTGACAGGATACACTAGACACTATCTCCCCTTACCAATTAAGGATTTGGTATATTGAATTCATGTAGGTACCTCACCCTATTATATTTCAAGTATTTGATACTGGACAGAGGTACGTTTAAGAGCAACTGGATCCCTGCTTTCATTACACATAATCAAAACGTCAAAAGCTGTATTTATATGGCTGTTTGTTTATTCCTCAATCATTCTGGAAGTGGGAGACTACTGTATTTTTTAAATAAAGTGTTGTTCCTCCAACAAAAGTACAGCTATTTTTGTATTAAGTATTGTATTGCTGTTTACAAAAAAAAACCCTAATGTAGCATGTGATTTCTTGACACTTAAATCCACATTTTATACATCTAATTTTCTTGGGATTCTGTTGTCAGAAATGTTTAATGTACAGTAGATTACAATTGTATTTGCAAATGTTATGTTTTACAATTAACATTTTTAGTTTATTTATAAATCAACCTAGAAGATTTTATTAAAGTGTATCAGTTGTTTTTACCTGGCAAGTAATTAACAAATGTATTTTAGCAGACTTGATTAGAAAAAAACGATGTTCAGCCCTGAACACAATGACTAACTAGTATGTATTAAATATTGTGTGCTATTTTTTCCTGTGCATTCTTTAATAAGCCTTTGAGGAGCTACATGTGCACAGCAATTAAATATACTGAATCATGAAGCAGTTCAAGATATGAAGCTAGGGGGTGCTCTAATAGTTCCGGAATAAAATAGAAATTCTTAATGAATGAATCCTATGAGCACAACTCTTATATGGAGTGGTTATACTACAAAGTGAGTGACCAATGTGTAATGATTCCCAATTATCATGGAGGAAACCGTGAAAATGATATTGTCATCTTGCTGTATCCTCATTGGAGAAAATAATAAATGTCCATAACTCACAAAATCTAGCAGTAAATCCCGAACAATAATATCTTAATTTCTTCAATGGATATTACCTACTCCTAGAGCCTCCTAGATTCTGTAGTAGCATGTCCAGCTGCTGATAGAACTCCAAACAGCAAAAAAATAGAAAAGCAGCGCACTGCCCAGGGAATCAGGTGGTATAAAAATATAAAGATTTATTAAGTAATAAACATTACCAAAGGGAGCTGTATAGCCTCCTATGGGTTTCGCACAATCAATGTCTTTATCAAGGCATGTGCAATGTGTATTTTATCCTTGATAAAGCACATTTATTGTTCAAAATGAGTAGGAAGCTACAGTATACACCTCCTTTTGTTAATGTTTATTACTTAATAAATCTTTATATTTTTATACCACCTGTCTCCCTGGGCAGTGCACTGATTTTCAATTTTTTGGAATCATGAAGCAGACATTAAAAACCAAAGACATTGCATGGCAGAACACTATTACTATACCATAAATCTAAAATTAAACTAAAATGTAAAAGGATATGTAATTCTAATAATGCATGTAAAAGTGGACAAAAAATTAATATGAACATTTGAACCTGATATATATAGTAAACACATCATGTTCATTCACTGCTGGATGAAGGTCTCCCCTATGAGAAGACAGTCCTTTGTATTCAGGGACAAACAATTACGTCATACATACATACAATTGTTTATTCTTGGATGTAAAGGACTGTCTGTTTTTTTATCAACATGTGTAACAACATTGTTTGCAAAGGATGATTATTTTTTATTTATTATTTTAAATTGCTCTGCTTGTCCTCCCTGCAGCTTTTTACACTGCTGGTTAACTTCCTTTCATTCACATTTTTCTGTCTCTTAGTATCTGTACAAAGCTCCCTCATTTTCTCCCTATCAAGTTTGTCAGTGTGTCCATGGGGAAAGTCAATGAAAGCCTTCATCGTGTTGTTCACCAGAGGTAAATGCCCAAAATCTGGATCAGCAGAGTGATTTGTAGACAGAGTCCCAAAGAGAAGGCAGCAGTGTTAGAAGTCAGGTCACACACATAGGTCCAGAGCAGATGGCAAAGGTATGCAGTCAGGTTACAGGCAGGTATCCAGGCCAGGCAGAAAACAGGAAAGTCGGGGGCAAGCCAAAATCAGGAACTATGGAATACAAAGGTAGAAACAAACAGCAGCATGGATCAAAACAGCTAACTCACAGTTAAGAAATTTAGAACAAATGACAACTGAACAACTGAGTGCTGACAAGCTTCTAGAATAAAGCAGTCATTATTCATGGGTAGTCACCCACCCCCCTGTAACAGGGGAGTTATCCCTGTTCAGGAAATGTGCCTCTAATCCAGCAGTGTGGTGGTTAACTGCTAGTAGTCAATTAACCAACACCACCTGCCTGATTAGGTTTCTTAGAAAAGCCTGTCTTTGAGACAGGAAGTGAGATTGTTCCTGAGTCTCACAAGTTGTGGGACTGACCATAGGGACAGATGTCTTGAAGCCTGCCAGAAGAAACAGCACGCTGCCTGCAAGACACAGGAGAAAGAACCTCTAAACCTGAATGCTGACATAGCCTGAGGAAAAAGGCAGCAACCCAGGAACAGAGAAGACTTTCTCTGCAACTACAAGAAACAGATAAGACTTTCCTTTATAAGACTTTTGGTATATCTGCACATATCAAGATATATGATTGGGGCTGGGAGACATGCTTATCTAAAGGGAGTTGTGGACTGCATAGGTTTCACTAGAAATACTCCCAAGTGGAACAGAAGCGTTGTTTGACCCCTTTTTAAAATATGTTTGGATGTTTTTTTCTTATGTTAAAGGATCAGGCCTTATTTAATTTCACCTTAACAAGTCTCCCTTGCATACCTTTACGCACGTCCTCCTACATATGGTGTTAGAAGTGGGATTGAGGTGGTCCTTGAAGTTAAAAGGGGCCCCGGAGATTGCCTGTGCATTTTTTTTTGTGCTTTTTGCCTACAAACAGCCTGAGCAACATAAACAAAGATCTCATGCAGCAGAGACCAGAGTTGAAGGGACACACCCAGGCAGGAAATCTACACTGCACTGAAACTTACAAAACCACAGATGGACTCTATTCCCCAATTCCAAGAGGAGAGAGAGACTGTGCGGAAGCAGGTAAACCTTATTTGCCTATCACAATAAAGTGTAATATGGTCATTGAAATAGGGGTTTTGCCATCCAGCCGTAGTCAGGGTTCAAGAAGTAAGTTAGCCCTTAAAAGGGATAGGCGTTTGTTGTTTTCAAATGTTTCGCTGAAGCAGTGAAATCAGATGGTGACCAACGAGTGGTACTGATTCTGCAAGTAAAGGCTGCCACACCGCATAGGACTACCAGCTATGAATGGAGTATATGCAGAAAAGTGTGAAAATTGATGCAAGACTTTGCTGACGCAGGGGAATTTTCAGTAAATAAGTGCTGAGGGTAAAATTGCCCTACTGGGGAAAAGGAATTGCTGAGCTGTGTAAAGGTATCCCAAAGTGTGAAGAGTGAATGCCATAATACCCAAAGTTGAGACTGAAAATTATTGAACTCAAGCAGAAAACCACTTTATTTGGCTGAAGCGGAGGGATTGCACCTAGCAAGTAAATGGTGTAAAGCAAACAGAAGTTTTTACCTAGCAACTGCACATCCAGTATACCTAATGAGAGATTATACCTAGCAAGTAAATGGTGTAAAGCAAACAGAAGTTTTTACCAAGCAACTGCACATCCCGTATACCTAATGAGAGAAAATGCGTGCACAGCACTGCTGATATTGTAAAACTTACCCAAGAAAAAGAAAAAGTCTACAGAGATGCCTGTGGGAGCTACGATCTCTACAAGCAAAATATGCCCACCTGTAGGACTACCACAATTGGGGGTTCTAGCAAATACAGTGGCAACAGCTGCAATAGCGTCTCCTGAGGTCAGGAAGGAAATTACACCTGATAGCCCCAAAATTGAGGACAAGATGCAGCGTTCCTGTAACGAAACCTACCCCACGGAAGAGTGGCCCTTCCAGTCCGATGAGGAGGAAGACATCTCTTATGGGGAACCCAAACCGAGTCACACCCACAAAACACCCCAAGAATGGTGGGGGTGCCTGAACTCGGCATGAACCGAAAAGACCGCTCTCTATGATGACGAATATGATCGGCAGGAGAAAGAGCGGGAGCAGCAGATCACCAAATATTTCTGTCAGCTAACGCAACTGCAAGAAAAGCCTGGCATATACAATGAAGCAGCTGAAGTGTCAAATAAAGAAGGTGACCCCAGTATTCCTGATGGGCCGGAGTCATCCAATACAAAAAGGCGGAAAAAGGAAAAGAAAAGCGGTTCTTCACTTACTGTGGAAGGAACAGACACGTCCGCAGATCATGTGGAGATAAAGGGGGACCGAGTTGCCCTGCAGCCTAGAGAAAATGGAAAATTCGGCCCGCGGATAACCGAATATCCAGAGGGCCCAAGGCAGAAGTCGTGTACCCCAAAGAAGTGTCTGTCCGGTGCCAACAGTGAGGAACCCTCAACCAACCATCCCAGGGAAGTGGAGCCGGAACCAGTGAGTGTTGATCCCTTTACCAGCCCTGAAGATGCCCTGAAAAATGCAAGGCATGACTGTGATATGCTCCGTGAACAATTGAAACAAAAGAAAGATGGTTACACAGAGCTACAGAAAAATAACGTGAGGCTACAGAAAGATGTGCTCACAATTTACACTTTGGCCAGGACAGAAATGGACGATCTCAAGACTGAGCTAGATACTGCAAACGCTTCTATTTCCGCCATGGATGAAAAGCAGAGCCAATCTGATAAAATGATGGCTAAGCTGAAGCGGAAGTATGAGGAGGCACTGAAGCAGATGACAGTCTGTCAGCAAGAGGTTCACACTCTTCTCGTAGAGCTGAATGCCTCACAACAGGAGGTCAACAGTGTCCGGAAAGAGGTGGACTTATCTCAGAAAGAGGTTCAGACACTCCGCAGAGCACTGGATGCCTCACATCATGAGACCAACAGCTGCTGCACAGATCTGGAAGTTTCCAGAAAGGAACTACACAATCTCACTGAGGAGCTGGACATTTCTAAAGAAACTATTGTCAATCTTAATACAGATCTCAAAGTCTCTCAGAAGGAGCTTCAGACCCTCAACCTAGAGAAGGAAGTCTCACGCCAGGAGACTGTCATTCTCAAAGCAGATGTGCGTAAATGGAAGGAGGACTGCAAGGAGGCCATGAATAGTACAGAGACTGAAAAAGGAGAACATTTATGATTAAAAAGAGAACTTAAAACTGAAAGAAGAAAATTTTCATTTGACAGACGACGTCAAGGAAAAGAATGAAAAGCTGCACGAGCTTAAAGAAATAAATAGACTTTTGGAAGGTGAGAAGTTTGAAGCAGAGCACCGACTGCAGTACCAACTGCAAGGTCTGCGTACGCACCTTCAGAAGGCCGAGGAAAAGCGGCGAACTCTGCAGGAAGACAATCTGCAGGCTGTTAAAGAAATTCAAGTGCTTCAGGATCGTCTGATTACCCAGTATGTCCCCGCAAAGCAGCATGAGAAACTGAAGGCTACCCTGAGCATCACCAAAGCATCGCTATAGGCCAAGCTTAGAACCCAGGTGACTCGGCACAAAAGGGAGCATAAGAAGGTCCAGAAACTGAGACAAGTAACTGTGGCCTGAGCAAAGAAATTCATAGTGCTTTATGTGGAAGTAAGCTCAGATAAAGCAAAGTGTGCAGATGAATTCCCTGAGAAGAGACTTGCAAGACACACTCAAAAAACAGGGATCTCTCGCGGATGAGATTACAGTCCTACAAGGACAAGTATTGACCCTGACTAAGCGTCAGTATCCCACAGCCACAAAAACCCATGAAGACAAGGGTACAGTGAGAGCTGAAATACCGCTCGTCTGAAAAACAAGGTTGCAAAATTTGAACCACCTAAACAAGCACTAGAAAAAACCTTCAGCCACCCAACAGGCAATAATAGAATGTACACGTGTTGAATCAAAACCAGAAGAATCCATAGCTGATGAAGCTGAAAAGATGGGACATTCTCTGGAAGTGGATATGGAATTGCAACTTAATCCCAAAGATGCTGAACAAGCAACTCCATTGAGTGGAAAAAATGCAGAGAGACAGCTTCAAGAGCGGAAAACTCAAAGGGCTGTTTTTAAACGCATTGCAACTGATGCCATACAGTGTGCCTACAATAAGACGAGCACCCAACGTGAGGGAAATCTCATGACCGTGCACGTAGGAAAAAGACTATACTTAGAAAAAGTCCTCCTCGAGCACCTTCGGGAGGAGACACGAATAAACTGGAGAAAGGGCTCCAATCCCAGCGGGACTGTGGGTTCTCTTCCTCCATCCACTCTCATTCAAGTCACAGAGATATCTAGAATGAGAGTGGAAGGATGGGCTTTGGCCGTGGCAAGCCCAAGCTTCCCACAAACAGGGGAGGTATGTAACAGGGGAGATATCCCTTTTCAGGAAATGTGCCTCTAATCCAGCAGTGTGGTGGTTAACTGCTGGTAGTCAATTAACCAACACCACCTGGCTGATTAGGTTCCTTTGAAAAACCTCCTTTTGAGACAGGAAGGGAGATAGTTCCTGAGTCTCACAAGTTGTGGGACTGACCATAGGGACAGATGTCTTGAGCCTGCCAGAAGAAATAGCACGCTGTCTGCAAGACACAGGGGAAAGAACCTCTAAACCTGAATGCTGACATAGCCTGAGGAAAAAGGCAGCAACCCAGGAACAGAGAAGACTTTCCCTCCAACTACAAGAAACAGATAAGACTTTCCTTTATAAGACTTTTGGTATATCTGCACATATCAAGATATATGTTTAGGGCTGGGAGACATGTTTATCTAAAGGGAGTTGTGGACTGCATAGGTTTCACTAGAAATACTCCCAAGTGGAACAGAAGCGTTGTTTGACCCCTTTTTTAAATTTGTTTGGATGTTTTTTTCTTATGTTAAAGGAACAGGCTCAATAAAAGCCTTATTTAATTTCACCTTAACAAGTCTCCCTTGCATACCTCTGCACACGTCCTCCTACACCCCCTCTATGGGGAAATGTGTGGGTGTGAAAGTCCTAAATCCGTGATCTAGGTGACATGGCATTTGAGCAAAAATGTCTATGATGGATAGCAGACTTGGAATAAGTCTGTCACTTACATGTAATGGATTGGACAGGGTGGCAGACTTTAGGTAAGACAGTTCCTTTGCGACTGCCACCTCTGATGGTTCTAGCAAGGAAAGTAAAAAGGACAAAGTCAGTAGGTCAGAAGTATCTAATTTATCAGATAAATCAGACAACTGAAGATGATCAAACTGAGAAGATAAATGGTCAATCTCTGAGAAAGAAAGCAGTGGTTCTGTAAGTATTGCTATGTAGAATGTATTAGAAGATTTGAGTTCTCAGTGGTCACCCGGTGTTGAAGACACAAAAACCAGCTGCATGTGAGTAGTGTCCCAAGACAACTCTGACTTGATAGCATCATAGGAAACTCAGGTAACAGCACAGGCATCGTTAACTCAGAGACCGATTCACAAAGCAGTGATAAAATCAGTGCTTTTGCACACGACAATGCATTTTTTTTATCGTGCTATAAGACATGAAGACAAAAGTGGGATTCACTAAGAAGTGAAGGCCATTTTTTTCAAGTCCGATAAACAAATGCACAATCGTGTAACCTTATTTTTGTATCAAGCAAAGAATTACCCTAGACAGGGAAAACAACCAGTGCTCAAATATATGGGAATCACTATGAAGAAAGAAATCCACTAGTGTAATTCCGTAACACTTTCCATAGTCCAATAAGGTATTGTAACATGCAAGAAGCAGAGTAGCACCCTTATGCAAGCCTTGACCATGTGAGTTTGAAATGCACTTATAGATGATTTAACATTGAACTGCGGTCATCTGACCATAAACGTATTCAAATGCATAGGAATCACCTCTTGAGTACAGTATATAAGTCCAGCATGTAAGTCCAGCAACAATTGAAATGATACTCACAGTTGAAATGAACAATAATGGTCACTCTCTAGTCAGAGACACATCCACAGGAGTTTCTTCACTTGCAGGGCAAAGGGTCTTGTAGCTGCTTCTTCTGTGTGCAAAAAACATTGAAGGTAAATACTGTTGGGATGTACCCGGCACAAAGCCCAGAAAAACGCTGCAGCACAAAAACGCAAAAGGGAGATAATAAAAAACAATTTAATGTGCCAAAAAAGAGAAGGTTGTATCAGAACTATTGTGGCACTAACTGGCACCCCATAACAGGTCCTGTATCTCAGGAAGTAGGGGGTCCCCGAGGCTGAAACCAATGCTAAGGAGATCCCCTGCTCAAGCACACTATTAATACAATTTAGATTAAAGCAGCTTCATTTCCTTAGCGGATAGCCACTGGTTTTTGACCTTTGTATGAGCATTTTCAGCGTACCCAGACCAAGCTGCCAGGGCTCTGGCAGGCTTTAGGCCTCCCTACGGGGAGTGAGGGTATACCCATACCTCCTATCCTACCAGAGGATCGGGGAAGAGGTGGAACCTCTCTCGGTGCCCTTGACAGGGAGATGAATTAGGGACATCCTTAGTGAGACAGCCTGCTGTGTGATCAATGTTGCTGGATTGAGGAAGAGATCAAATAAAGAGCCACTGCATTTTTACCTATACCTCCTGCCTGAGAGTGAAGTATATTGGGAGGAGGGGAACGAGTTATTTTGCAGATACTTCACCCCATATAGCTGGGGGCTGCACGAGATGGAGGCACTGCACCTGTACTGTAAGTAAGATTGGGGCACAACCCCAGAAGCCTGTCATGTTCATCTCCTATACCATCATGCGGGAGACTCAAGGCCCCCTGTTGCCAGCAGGTACGCACCACCCTAAGGCATGTAGCCGGAGAAGTATATTCCCTAGAAGACCTTATGTGAGATTGGGGGGGGGGGGGATAAGGTTACAGTTATATGACATCTGCAACTTTCAACAGAAATTTCAACAAAGACTTAAAGAGATTTTGTCCTTGCATTTGTAGTGGATAGAGAACTTTCATTAACCTGGTTGGGATCAGAGGGTAGTGGAGGGGGGAGGAGAAGAGGACAGGGGGGGAGATGGGGAGAGGAGGATTGGAAGAGGGGGAAGAGGCGGAAGAGGGAGGAGAAGGGGCGGAGAAGGGTAGGAGAAGGGGGAGAGACGGGTCAGTATGTGCTTAGCAGGGGAGGGGGTGGGGGGAGAGTGGGAGGTGGGAGGGAGGGGAGGGGGTGGGAGGGAATGAATGGGGACTTGGATGGGGCCTGTGTGGGGAGTGGGGGGGGAGGGGGTGCAAGTGTGGAGGGGAAAGGGTGGAGGGATGGGAAATTGGCATCCGGTCACACTGAATATATGGGGGGTTATATACACCTTGCCTCTTTTGATAGCATCCTGGACTGCCCAGCTCCTATGTTGAGGTATACCTATCTCCGTTCTCTTTAAACACTCCAGATCTTTGCTCCAGTCTGCTGCTGGACAATTGATTACCTTATTTCAGCCCCACTCATTATTACCTAGGGGGTGGTGGTTGGGGGGAGGAAGATAGCAGCGGAGAGGGGGGAGTGTGAGTGGGGAGAAAGAGGGTTCTGCACATTGATCCATAGGGAGCCTTCGATAAGGATTTCAAACATTGCATGAACTGTGTACAGTTACATTATCTAGAAAACAAATGGAGACCAAATGCTAGTTCCTTGACTTCTCTGGAACTGCCTTTAGCAAGCAGGGCTGCTATATTCTCACTCAGTATGACAATGTATAGTAAAACACAATTAGCTTGATTGGCCAGGTTTAGTAAGAGCAAGGTCTGTCTTTATGTAACTATAATATATTAAGTGGCCTCACTCCCCTCAAAATTATTTCTCAGAATGATAGTAATATATATACATCAGATTAGGCTGTCATATTTGCTAGCTGTAGAAAGAATCAGACTCTTTGTGAGCAAACTATAATCAATGTAAGCCCTGAGTAGTCATTCTCTCACAGTGGGTACAGTGTTGCTTTAAATACTGAGTATCACTGTTCTCTATGTGTACAATTGCATCTTTCTGGGGAGATTCATGGTTTTCAATGCTGTCATGTGTTGGTTTGCTACAAACTGAGTTGCAGTGTGTCAGTCAGACCCTTTGATGTATATCTCTAGTCTACCCTCAGTGAACCAAAACAACCTGTCCCTTATATGCCGAAGCAGAGAGCAGTTAAGAGAGGGCAGTGTCACGGTAGACCAGGTCTTACCACAAATTAATACTGGGATTCTGGACTGAGCAATACAAGGCGGGTAAAATAAATTGCAATTTATTTCCTTTTAAGACAAACACACAATACTTCTCAATTGCAGTCAATAAACACTTACTGGGATGGGGAAACGAAATAAATTATCCACGAATTAAACAAAGTCTCTGGGCACCCCTGCACGCATGCAAGTGGGTGCGTGATGTGAGCCGTGCGACAGTCCTTGTCTAGGGGCGCAACTTGCCAGCCCTATATCTCCGCCAAAAGGAATTATTTTGTAGAGTCCTTACTGGATTCGTTCGGGAATCCTAAGCTCAAACGAATTCTGGAAGAGGGGTACGGTCCTTGGTTACGATGTAGTTAACCCCTCACACTCCGGAACCTGACTAGGAGGGGGCTGCAGGCATTCTTATAGGGTTAAGGGTCCTATTCCTAACATGCACACCCAATCCTCTCGTGGGAACAACTTTTCCCACCTATCCCAGACTTGCCAGTACCTTACAAAAAGGGCAGACATTGCTTCCCGGGTTTGCACAGAGACAAACAAACAATACTTCTCAATTGCAGTCAATAAACACTTACTGGGACGGGAAACAAAATAAATTATCCACGGAATGAAACAAAGTTTCTGGGTACCCCTGCACGCATGCAAGAGGGTGCGTGATGTGAGCCGTGCGACAGTCCTTGTCTTTGGGCGCAACTTGCCAACCCTATATCTCCACCAAAAGGAATTCTTTCATAGAGTCCTTATTGGATTCGTTCAGGGATCCTAAGCTCAAACAAATTCTGGAAAAGGGGTACGGTCATTGGTTACGATGTAGTTAACCTCTCACACTCCGGAACCGCTGACACTGTAGCTTGGACGTATCTTGGTAAAGCTGAGATTAATCTGAATAGGAGGGGGCTGCAGGCATTCTTATAGTGTTAAGGGTCCTATTCCTAACTTGCACACCCAATCCTCTCGTGGGAACAACTTTTCCCACCTATCCCAGACCTGCCAGTACCTTACAAAAAGGGCAGACGTTGCTTCCCGGGTTTTCACAGAGCATGCGTTAACCTTACACCCGAGCTACTTAGCATACCATGCCCAACCTCTTACCTGGCAACAGTAAGTATGGGGTTTGGCTACCAAGTGTGAAGCGCCCATACTTCACACCGGTTTCTGGTACTTACAACTATCCCGGCCACCCTAACACATTGGGTCTCTGAGGCTTTTCAACTCCGGACTTCTCTAGACACTGGGGCATCACCTTAGCAGGGTGCCCTTTGAAGTGCAGTGATGAAAAATCCCTCAGCTCAATTATCCATAACATATGGGCATGTTAATTGATTAATTGCCAGTCTGGCAGGAAAGGGTTCCTGCCAGTACATTTTAAAACACCATTACAATACAGTTTATTTATAAATGTATGTTCTGCATATGCAACAATTATAAAACATATGTGTATGTTTATGTTTTCTTTTTACCTAGCTGCACTCCAAAAATTAGAGTGCTAGCTCGTTCCTAGCGCAAGTTATCCACTTATTGGAAGGGGCTCTGTGATGTGGGTTGCGGTTTGACCTATAATCAGTCTTGGTTACAAGCTGGCATTTAATGTATACATCCTGGCTTTTGATCGGTAACCGCAGATGCGCGCCACCGATTCAGCTTAAGTGGATAATGAGATGGCAGGATACCATGTATCAAGAAGGCACTTCAGCTAAACTGCAGACCACTTATTCAATTGATTTTGCGGTTTCAACGTCTGTGGTCTGGAAACTGATACCTGTCTTTAATACAGCTACTTACTCGCAGACACACTTCTTCAATTTAGCGCTTGGCATAGCGCTAGAAGCTCCACCTTGTGTTAGCTGCTAAGCTGCAAAACAGGGACAATAAAGGTAGTGTAGGGGACAACATGGTGTTTTGTTGGCAATACATTTTAACCCCTTCTGTCCCAACATGGTTTAGGGTTAACCAGCCGGGCATAATACCTTTATTAGTGGCCTGGTTAACCCTTCCACCGCCACAGGTGGTCTGCAGGTGAGTCGTGATGAATATCTAGCACAGAGCGGTTACGTTTCAAACAAACAGATCAGGGTATTTATACTACATTTGTAACTAAGTATATAGTGAAGTTCTGCCTGCACCTTTCTAAATTAATTTTGCAAGCCCTTAGGACAATAAGTGAGAGGTAGTTAAAAACTGCAGATTAAAACCAAAAGTTCAGTTCATAGTAGATGTCTGTCGGCTATACACTATACGTGGTGTCATGGACCACCTCCTCATAAAATCTCACTAAAATAGTATGATTTCTATTATTCGCGTGCTGAAGTACGTTTCATGTGCCTAGTGTGCTTTATCTAGGCAAACAATGCAGGTGAATCTTTTATTTTCCAAAACACATACTGCTTTACTGAGAATGGAAATGAGAATGCATTGATTTTAAGCTGAATGATTCTGTTAAAGAATTAAAACTGTCTACACTACATTATGAGGTTGGGTCCTGTGTGTTTTTTTTAGCACTATATGGATATATATCACAAGGGTTGGTTACACAGTCAGCACCAAATCCACCACTGTTACGCTTCTCGTCCTGCATGTTTGCAGAATCCCTGTAGCCAGAGTAATGGCCCATCAGGATTAACACAGCTCAGGTCCCTGCTTCTGAATGGGTCTCTCGCTGTGTGAATCCTACCAAACCACATCAGTCTGTAAAAAACATTCAGTAAGAGTAGACAGAATCAGTCACACTATCTGCGTGCCTCTAACAGGCGAACGCACAGTTTTAATTTTAATAACATATTATTGAAGCAGGGGGTTTCCAGAGTTGAATCGCATTAATTTCAGCCTGCTTCCCAAGTTACAGGCCCCGGTATAGAGTTCCGGTATCTCCGCAATGTTAAATGTCCCGGTCATGTGACTGGGACATTTAAACAATGCCTCCACAGACACACAGACACTGTGTTATCAAAATAAAATAAAAGCAGCGTCATTACATTTAGTGGCTAACAGCAAAGGTAATGAAGGGGCAAAACCAGAGTACATTGTTTATTGGGGGTAGAGAGGGTGGGTGAAGAGTGTAGTTGCCCCAGGGTGAAGGGCTAGGCCTACTTGGAAGCTTGCGGCAGGGGTTAACCACTTCATTACCATAGCGGTAGTAACTGCTAAGATAATGAAGGGGTGACTGTAGAGGGAGATTGGGGTTGGCCCGGTATTAAAGGGGTTGCACCCCATATGGCCACCCCCTGACCTCACCAGGGAGGCAAGGGGTTAACTGGACTGCGGTCCAGGAATGTGGCTTACACCTTGTCATGTCAGGAAACTGTATGTTCCCCTGTTCCCATATTTCACTATAATGTCAGTGTCTGCACCACAATGGGGATTTAGTGTCAAACTGTGATTTATTTTACAGCGGAGAATTTTGTGTTCAAATATGAAACAGTTTAAGTGGTATTTGTGTATCTCTGGTTCTGAAGGTCGCAGCAGGCTGACACTTGGATCATATGATGTCCCAGTTCCGGCATTAAGATCTGGAAAGTTTGGACGCGCTGGACCTAACGGAACCAGATATTTTAATATGTCTGTGTTTTAACTTTAATATTGTATTCCAAGGCGGGGATAAAAACCCGCGCAGATTCCTTCACGCAAAGGAATGCAAATGGTCAGGGGGCAATCCAAAGTCTAGGAACCAAGTACTGATCAAAAGACTCTGCCACTCTAACTGTTTACCTGAGGGCGGAGAAGCATCAAACTGGAGTGGTTTGTAAGTGTTATATCTACACCTACAAACAATGAAGATCCTGCCAGATACTTCATCTGGTAGACTGGTCGTCGCCCCTGATTTAATTATAGGGCTACAGAAATAAGACCCTCAGAGTCCAAGTACGCATGGGCTAACTAGCTGGGGGCATGGGTTAAACTGTGTTTCCACGTTAGGGATTGGATACAGATAATTGTTCACCAATAGTCTGTATTCAATGTTAAGAATAGGGTTACAAAGGTATATAAACTGTGTCAACCCTACAGTTCTAGTTCTTCTGATTTCATCTTGAATGTCACCGGATTGCTGGAGAATTGCTAGCTGATACTTCTCCATTCCCCAACCCCAAGTAAGTGTTACCTTCTTGCCTGTTAATTGTACTATATTGCTGTGTTCACCTTTTTAAGGAATACATATATTTTATTATATCTAAGCCTCGTTCAGTTCAACCCAGATATTTGATGTTTGTTATATCTTGTGAAAAAGAAAAAATGCACTAAAGATTAAAACACCAATGTGACAAGTAAAAAAGCAAAATACAGTGGCTGCCTAGTAATACTGTCAGTACTAACAGAAAATATGGAAACAAAGAAAAAAACCTGGCGCCAAAATTTCAATGGATAATCCTGTACTCCTCAGGGGATCAGCACACTTGCTTGACAGGCTATGTAAGGGAAAAACACAAACAGACACAAATCATAGTGCAACTCTGCAGGGTTAAAACAGGTCTACACTACACATCAAACATAGAGACCCCTAGTGACTATAAAAACTATTTATTATTAAAAAGAACTATGCCATAAAATGGTATGGACAAATTGGAACACCGCTGGTCATCCAGATGGGAAAAATCAGAGCCCTAGTTACAAGCAGCAAGGCATAAACAGGCAATGCGACAAAGAGTCTTCTGGGTGCTGTTGATGTCTTTGCAGAGATGTTATTCCTGCTGCGCCGCGACTCTCGTGCTGACCCTCCCTCCAGGGGTTACCAGGAGCAGTGGCAGTGACGGAGGCCCGCTCGTGGGGCTCACAGCTCTAGTCCACGTGAGGCCGCTCTCCTCACTTCTTCCTCCGGTTTCAAAAGCTGTCTCAGCGTGCCCGCGCGCGAGGGTGCCCGTGCCCTTAAAGGGACAGTGCGTGCGTCCTGTTTGCCAAGAACTAACAGCTGCAATGGGGCTCAAACCTGAACCAAGTGTCCCAAAATAGTCCAGTACCAAGCTCAAAGTTACTGTGTCACCTGCCCTACGCGTTTCGTAGACGTTACTCTACTTCCTCAGGGGCTACAAAGACTGATACTAGGTGACATATACATATACCCTAACCAATTAAAAATTAATTGCCCAATTAGGCTGAATAGCCTGCATGTCAATAATATCAGATCACTACGTCTCTAACAACACAATACACATACAATACATTAAAAACATGCAAATAACAACACATAACCATATACCCCAAAAATGAGGCCCATTAAAATGTCATATCATTACTGGCATATGTGTATACCAAATGGCCATATTGTGGCCAAAGGATAGACAAACATTTTTAAACCACTTATTATGCAATTGCTGGTACAGAGTCAAATGGGTGAGGTGCCATCTATTAGGTAATGGTTGCACATTAAACTATTTTGTATCACTAATGCTTATTCATCTACCTAAAAAGGAGCCCAGCTCAAAATCAATATTGAGCCCATATGGGGATAGGGTCTTAAGTTCATAAATCCAAAAGACCTCCCTCCTATTGATGTGTTGAATATTGTTACCAATTGGGTGTACACAATTCAATAGGTTGACAAATAAGGCCCTTTGGATTTTTACCATGATGAATCAAAAAATGGTGGGACACACTGTGTGATGTTAAACCCTTTTTTATATTGTAGACGTGTTCGTATATACGTCTTTGGAACGTGCGACCAGTGCGACCCACATATTGCAGGCCACAAGGACACTGCAACATATAAATGACAAACTCTGACTTGCATGAAATTTGTGACATGATTTTGTAGTTTTTAGCAATAACATTAGATTTGAATTCTGTACTGCAACAACTGTACTTACAGGCTATACATATACTGCATGGTTTAAACCCATTTTTAACCTGATTGTTGGTCATTTTTATTTCCCCTTGGTTTAAAGGATAACTAGGTGCCAGTTTGTTCCTGTAGTTGCCAGCTTTCTTAAAAACAATGGATGGCTGTGATGTTAGTATCTGTGACAGAGTTGCATCCTGCAACAATATGGGCCAATGTTTGGCAAAAAAATTCCTTATTTTGGGGGCCATGGCATTATATTGTGTTATAAAGGAGATATTACTTTTCCCCTGGCTTTCCCCTTTGTCCTTATATTCCAGGAGTTTATTCCTATCCATGTCTTGAACTAAAGAAATAGTGTTCTCTAGTTCGTCTATAGGATAATTCCGATCTATAAACTTATTTTTAAGTTCATCCGCCTGTTCTACAAAGGACTCCAACCTGGAACAGTTGCGCCTGAGACGGATGAACTGTCCTTTCGGAATATTCCGAATCCATTGTGGATTGTGGTGGCTGTTAGCCTTAACATAGTTATTGGCCTGTACAGGCTTAAAAAATGTTTGTGTGTGAATGTGGTCATCGACATTACTAATATTTAAATCCAAAAAGTTAATGGTGGTTTTATCATATTGGCATATTAGTTTCAAATTTCTATGATTGTCATTAAGGTACAAAATGAATTGGTCTAAAAGATCCAGTTCCCCATCCCAAATGAAAATAACGTCATCAATGTAGCGCCGCCATAGCACGAGGTTTGCACCAAATGGGCAGTTGTTCCAAATGGCCTCCTTCTCCCATTGCCCCATAAAGAGGTTCGCATAACTTGGGGCAAAGCTCGTGCCCATGGCGGTACCACATATCTGCAAATAATACTGTAAATTATAACAAAAATAATTGTGGATTAATATAAATCTAATCCCATCCATCAAGAAGGCCTTAAGGGCAGCGGATAAGGTGTTATCTTCCTCGAACTTCCTCGAACTCCCTTCGGATGGCCTCACATCCCAGTTGATGGTCTATTATGGTATACAGGGATGTGACATCTCCTGTTACCCATACATAACTAGACCTCCTATCAATCTCTCGCATGATAAGTTACCATGACAGTGACCCCTACCACTACCCTCCCAAGAGGTCTAACCACCCGGCAGCTACCCTCTTCACCCACCACCTCAACCCCCAATAAACATAAAATACAATAAAACAACCAATACTATCCAATACATCCATTGATTCCCAGTATTGTTACCTACAGTAAGCCCTCTCTGAAAGCAAAGATAACCCCAGGGGCAATAAATGGCCACCCTACTACCCACCCCCTATACCACAAACAACCACCCCACCCTCCACCCCAACACAAAGTACAATAATGGCCAGATCTGGATAATAGCGCTTTTGGCCATTAAAAATAAAACAGAACCAAGCTAGCATATGGTAAATACAAATTGTACTTTCCCCTGCCAGGATGAAGGCCATCTTCATCCTTCTCATCTACAGTGGGCTCCGACAGTAAAATAAAAAAACTGACTTCTTGCCTGTAACCTGTTAATCAACCTATCCATTATTAACCGCTATGGTAATTAAAGAGTTATCCCTCACTCCCGCCACCCACCAGAGAGGCATAACCAACATCCCTTTGGAAACTACCCTAAACTCCCACCCCCTCTACCCATTGATTGTCACTGTGGTAAAACATGCCCACAATATGTTATGTGACATGCACAATGGCATTGAATGTGCAACCTAAAAAAAACAACCACAAAATAAAATATATTCCATTAAATAAAAACAAACATTTGTATTGTATTGTATTGTAAAATACATTCCATTAAATAAAAACAAACATTTGTATTGTATTGTATTGTATTTGCCAATAAACCCATTGATTGTCACTGTAGTAAACCATGCCCACAATATGGGTAAGGCTTGCGACAATGGCAATGAATGGGTAACCTAAAAATGTGTAATGTAGTTTATTTTGTGCTTATTTTTTTATTATTTTTAGGTTGCCCATTCATTTCCATTGTACTGTAGCAATCCATTACCATATTGTGGGTGTGGTTTACCACAGTGACAATCAATGGATTTATTGTCAAAAGTTTGTTTTTATTTAAATGTAATTTATTTTGTGGTTGTTTTTAATTTTTAGGTTGTCGATTAATTTCCATTGTGGCAATCCATCCCCATATTGTGGGCATTGTTTATCACAGTGACAGTGGCGGGTATCCCCTGATGATCCCCGCAGGGGTCCCCGGGTGATCCCCGCCGGCCTGCGGTACCAATGGTGTGCTCCAAAAAAAAAACAATACTTTTAAATAAATGCACCCTCCTCCCCCCTGCCCCCTAACACATACAGTACAATAATGGGCAAAATTACTATTACCCACATATGGATAATAGTGCAATTGCCCATTTAAAATACATTAAGCAGCATAAATAAAGTTAATAAATCTTGCACTCACCCTTGCCAGGCTGCCAAAATGAAGGCTCTCCTCATTCCATCCATGCCCTCTGGTGCTGCAAACAATATAGAAGAATAAAAAGAGATAATCTAATGTCCCCTAACCCCTTAATCACCTTAGCGGTCAGTATCCACTAGAGTAATTAAGGGGTTAACCCACCCTGCCCCACTACCCACCCGGGAGGCCTAACCACCCACTCTTGGGGACAATACTCCCTTCACCCACTTCCGCTACTCACAATAAAAACAATACACAGAACATCCACACTACCCACCTCCTAGGACCCACAATAAACATTACAATATTTAATAAACAATACATAACCCACCCACCCCCTGTGCCCCCCATAAAACATGATTTATTATTTTACACACAGGGTTAATACCCCAGGCCAATGGGGGTTGCCAGTGGTCCTGACGGGTGCCCGCAGGCCCAACAGTGCACCCCGGGGGGTACCCACTGGTGTCTGGGGCCACTGGGCGGTCCCCCCTGAGTGCCGTGGGCCTCCAGGTGGTCCCCACGGGTCACGGAGGGTCACCGCGGACGCGAATGGGGTCTATGGGTGGTCCCGCTGTTGTCTTGGGATCCCCGGGTCATCCCCAGAGGGTCTGGGTGCCCTCAGGTGGTTCCCACGGAGGTCTGGGGGCCCTCGGGCGGTGCCCACAGGGGTTTGTGGCCCTCGGGTTGTCCCTTCAGGTCCGCCAAACATCCTGTCAAACATTTCAATACATAACACCCCCACCAAACACATACACAGTTATGGGCAAAATAACTATTATCCAGATATGGTAATAGATTATTTGCCCATTATTAAACACATTAACCAGAATAATTAAAGTAAATAAAACAATTCTTCTTCCCTTGCAATATGATGGGCGTCCTCGTCAGGATACTGCAGGACCCTGTCCTCCATTGCCAGAAAAATACGTAGCAAAATAAAATCTAATGTCCCTTAGCCCCTTAAATCAGCTTAATGGTTAATAATCACGAAAGTAATTAAGATGTTAACCCACCCTGCCCCGATAATCGGGAGGCCTAACCATCCTTCCAGGCAACTACCCCCACCCTTCACCCATTAATTTGTACAGTGGGTACATCAAGCCCATATATAATATATATATAATGATTTAGCATGATTTACCAATATACAAAGAAATAGGAAAGTATTACAAAAACAGGCCCAAATAAAAACATCACATAGCTAAATAAAACACAGCACATAAATAAATCAAAATATTACATAGCCAAATGAAACACAGCGCATTGCAAAATCAAATACAGAACATCTCAAAATAAAACACTGCACATCTCAAAATGAAACACATCTCAAAATCAAATATTAACACATAGCCAATTAAATATATAACAAATGCCAAGCAAACAATTGAATGGCATAGCGTGTACATGATGCAAATAATCTGTGTGTCATTTAACACTATGTCAGTCAATGCTAAATTTAAAAGAAACAGTTACAAACAAGATCCAATGCCATTCAAACAATAAGAAAATAAAAAGAAATCAAGAAGTAAACATAAATAAATTAACAACAATCAATTAATCCAATGTAAAATAAATTACAACATTCACTTTTAAAACACCAAAACCAAATCATTCTGAAATAAATGAAAGCTCAAAGTAACCACCATCAGACAAATTCTAACTACCAAAAAGAAGCAAGCTCCCCCCTGAAATAAACTATTTAAAAGACCTCTAAAAATATAACTAAATAAAAAAAATTACATTGCACCAACATTTCTAAACAAACAAGCAAAATACAATTAAAATACATCAAAACAAGCATTTGCACAAACAACCATTGATTGTCCCTGTATGTATGTATATCCATAGAGACATCCATAAACACAGGGGCAATAAATGGGCATCAAAAAAAATTCATTCACAATTTAAAAAAATCAAAAACCTGTCAAAGTAAAATAACATTAATTTTTTTACTTACCTTTAGATCACTTTACCCTCCGAATCCCGGGGACACAGTATGCTCTCGAACTATTCCACGCAACATGAATCAGGTAGAAAAAAAAAACAAGTCTTTATCTTCTTTTTTTTCTTCTGTAATTTGTAATCCTATTCGTCAGTTTCCGGGGTCTTCAGGGTCTTCATCTGTAGCTTCTTCTTCATCTGTATCTTCTTCCGGCACGCCCTTGTCCTCTTCTTGCTGGAGGAGGTCCTCCCTCCTTGGCTTCTTGCTCTAAAATTAGGAGTCATAGGCTTTTATAGGCCTATGACATCACATTTCCATCAAATTGTTCCCACGGCCCTGATTGGCCAGTGAAAAACATGTCATTTTTTTGGGGGGTGACGTCATGTAAAGAAAATGAATCCAGCCAATCAGAATGGCTGTGCTTCCTTTCCCTTTAACATAATGTCATCAAAAGCAGTATGGCCACCATCACATGGTATTTGAGCCAATCAGATCGTGGGAACTATATCCACAATCTGATTGGCTGGAGTAGACCATGTGTTAATGTGTTTAATAATGGGCAAATAATCTATTACCATATCTGGATAATAGTTATTTTGCCCATTACTGTACTGTATGTATTTGGTGAGGGGGGAGGGGGTGTATGTATTGAAATGTACGACTTTTTTTTTTTAACATACAGGATTGGTACCGCAGGGCTGTGGGGACCCATGGAGACCACCTGAGGATCCCCGGATGCCCACGAGTACCACCTGTAGACCTATAAGGGACACCTGCGGGGAACAACTGAGGGCCCCACAGCTGTGGGGGCCATGGGGGTTACCTGCAGGGATCAACTGTGAGGGCCCCGCTGACCCACCGGGACAACCTGAGGGCCCCAAGCCCCCATGGAAACAACCCGAGGGCCCCAGACTCCCATGGAAACAAACAGAGGGCCCCCAGACACCTGTGGGGATGATCCCGGGACCATCAGACACTCACGGGACCACCCGTAGACCCCATTGGTGGCCTGCAGTGACCCACAGGGACCACTTGGATGCCCACGGCACCTAGCGGGGATAACCCGGAGGCCCCCAGACACCCATGGGCACCCCCAGGGTGCACTGTGGGGCCTGCAGACACCCATCGTGTCCACCGGGGACCCCCGTTGGCCTGGGGTAATAATCCTGTGTGTGTGTGTTATTTATTGTTTATTAAATATTGTAATGTTTATTGTGGGGCATAGGAGGTGGGTTGTGGGGCTGTTCTGTGTATTGTTTTTATTGTGAGTATTGGGGGTGGTTAAAGGGGGTATTGTCCCCAATGATGGGTAGGTTGGATTCCTGGGTAAGTAGTGGGGAAGGGTGTTTAGACCTCCCGGGTGGGTAGTGGAGCAGGGTGGGTTAACCCCTTAATTACTCAAGCAGTTACTAACCTGTTAGGGGACATTAGATTGTCGCTTTTCATTATTCTGTATTGTTTGCAGAACCGGAGGGCATGGACGGGATGAGGATGTGGACGACCTGGCAAGGGTGAGTGCAAGATATATTTACTTTATTTATGCTGCTTATTGTATTTTAAATGGGAAATTGTACTATTATCCATATGTGGATAATAGTAATTTTGCCCATTACTGTACTGTATGTGTTAGGGGGCAGGGGGAGTGGGGTGTATTTATTTTAAAGTATTTATTATTATTTTTTTGGGGCACAGGATTGGTACTGCTGGTAAGCAGGGACCTCTGGACGCCTGTGGGGACCACCACCAGCATATAGTATAATTCCTGTGCATCCAAAAAAAATTAAGCTATTTGATGTAAGTTAGGGGGGTATAGGCGTTGTTGGGGGCACAGGGTGTGTGTGTTGTATATTGCAATTTTTATGGGGGCAATTGTCCCCATTAAACATGCTATTGTGACTTAACCCATGGATTTCCTTAGCGTATAGTCGCTAAGGTAAGGAAGCTGCTTTAATGTATTTTTTTAATAGTGTGCGGGAGCAAGGGGTCTCCTGAGCTGAACCTCATTCATTTCTGGCTCAGGGACCCCTTGCTTCCAGAGTTACAGGCCCCAGTATGGAGCATTGTATGCCAATGTCATCGCCATCTTTATAGCGTCAACGTCGCGTGACATGTGACATGTAAATAATGGGATACCGGCACCCCATATCTGGAAGCACAGGGTCCCCAAGTCTGAAATAAATGAGGTTCAGCTCAGGAGACCCCCTGCTCCCACAGAATATTAATAAAAATGATATTAAAGCATCTTCATTATCATAGTGGATAGCCGCTACGGTAAATAATTATTTTTTATTGTGATGTGTGTTTTGATACTACTGTACATGAGCAGGGGGTCTCTTGAGCTGAACCGCATTGGTTTCAGCCATGGGGACCCCTTTCTTCATGAGATACTGGCCCCATTATGGGGTGCCGGTATTCCCTGTTCTTTTAAAGCTCCCGCATCACGTGACCGGTGGATTTAAATCATGCAGGGGGATACCGGCACCCTATTACGGGGCCTGTATCTCATGAAGTAGGGGGTCCCAAAGGCTGAAACCAATACGGTTCAGCTCAAGTGACTCCCTGCACATGTACACTAGTATTAAAATGTATGTGTATACTGTACGATCGCCTGTAAGAGCAGTGCATGGAGACGCAGCATCTCCATGCAGTTCCTACGGGCTTTTTTTTCTATAAGCTATCGCGCTTAACAGGGGGGGGGGGGGAAGCAGCTCCCGCGATTGGGCAGATTTTTGCACGGCCGGAACAAAATGCCCTGAACTTGTTAGTGATTCACACCTTTGGCTTCACTTTTTAACGGCCAAGCAACATGTTTCCAATCGGGCGCAAAAACGCGGAGCTTAGTGCATATCCCCAAAGTCTTTTGCATTGGTAAGGGTTCACCACAGAAATAAATAATACTTCCTTACAGATTATTATGTACAAAAAAATGTAGCTCAACGCCAATGCTTTAAGGTCAGTTCAAAGTGAACAATCAAAAAGAGAATACGAAGGGCAGCAACTTTCAGCCTATTGACCATCCTATATTTCTCTTTTTCAAGAAAAAAATAGTTTCACTTGCAATTGAAACGAAGTAAATGTATCTTTGGGGAAATATATTTTCGCTTAAGAGTTTCTGGCTTTATGTTATAATACTACTTGAATCTACTGTGCCTATTAGACAACATGCTCTAGAGATTTTACATGATTTTGACCATAAATCTATATAAAGTTTAAATGCTGCATGATACAGAATAGCAGTATTGTTCTTATACTCCTGGGTAAAAGTACATTGTCTGGTAAGAATGTCAAATTATTTACATAAATCAAGCAAAGGGGATTGCTAATTAAAAGTGCAGGAAGCATTCCAGTTTTTCTAATCAAAGTGAACTTAATCCTTACATAAGCTGACTGGCTTTGTTGGAAGAAATTCTGAACAACCTTGTTACTTTTGATAACTGTAAACCACTGACTCATGGCCCCTTGACAGCTAACTGAGCATGTAATAACATTTCTCTGTATTTGGGGACTGGCTTAGCTGGCTTTATAATAGATTATAGTGGATGTTAAAGTGAAATGTTATTCTTTACTTAAAGCTCTCGACTTCCCAGTAATTAAGGTTATAAAAAGGGCACTAAACACAGTGCAGTATCAAAAAAAGGATACGCAAGCCATCAATTTGTATAAATAAGGTATTATAAAAACATTTATCCTGTATACGCATTTAGTTATTCTTCTGTATTTTAGATATCTGAAATTTGTCAGTAGGAATTGGTTTGCACACAGGATCACTGTTACTTAGCGCACACACCTCCATTGCATGTTTCTGTACTTCACCCCTTTTTGTGATGCTTGAGTATACAGAACCTGTGTGTTACCCAATCACTAAACATCTCCGCTCCAATGACAGGTTTCTTAAAAGAAAAATCCTAACTAAGAGTATTTTAAACCAAACAAATATGATTGAGGAGGAAGTTACTTGTGATCTGGCCACAGAGTTTCATAAATTAGAAAACTTACCGAAACTAGAGGCTAGGCATTGGTGGGACATTATTATTATTTTTTATAAATATTTAAAAGAAGGGAGGATTCCCAGGGGTTTCAGATTACTAAAAAAAATAAAATTGAGAATGAGGAATTTTTTGGAACGAGATCTTAGATGCAGGTTCCTGTGCCTTATGAGATTACTTTTTCCAATACGGAAAAAAAACAAGGAGAGTATAGCAGATGATATTAGGAAGCCCCAGGAGAAACAAATTATTTAGTTAGATGAGGGATTTTAAAGAATTAGAAGAACAAACTAATGAAAAAATGGAAACATTTTAAGATAATATTCTAGGTAATAAAAATAATTTTTTTAGAGACATAGAGGACTATAATACTGAGAGTAAGAGAAACTAGGGGGCTTATAAGACCCCACATACACAACACTATGAAAATAGAGAACAGATAAGGATTAAACCAAGACCTCACTGCGAGCATCAGAAATATAAGAAACACTAACACCATCACAGAGATGTATCAAGATTGGGGTACTACACGCACACAATATTGTGAACAAATTCAGACACCCAGATACCATCATACACCAAAGGTCAATAGTAGGTTTTATCCTTCTATTCTTGAGGACACAAGAGTACAAAGACACATCACTGATAGTGATTCCTGAGAGGGAGCCAAATTCTGTCAGTGTCACATGTAGATTAGGAAGGGTCGTCAGGAGCTTAGTAACTGTCAGTATGATATCATTTGCAAACAATGATATTTTGTACTCTTTTCCCTCTATCGTTACTCCCTTGATGTCTGGGTTCCTCCTATTTTCACATGCCAGGGGTTCAATTGTCAAAGCAAACAGAAGTGGCAACAGAGGACATCCCTGTCTTGTACCATTTTTAATTTGGAATACCTTGGGAGTTGCTCCCGTAAATTTAAGGGAGGCAGAGGGATTATGGTAAAAGGCCATGATTCCTTCTAGGATGGCAGCTCTAAAGTCGAACCTCTCTAAAGTCACCTTCTGAAAAGTCCAGTCTATTCTATCAAAAGCTTTCTCTGCATCTAGGGTCAGGAGCATTACCTTATCTCTTATTTTTTGTAATTGGTCGATAATATTAACAATATTTATTGTGTTGTCCGAGACTTGCCTATTGTTTATAAAATCTCCCCATCGGGTTTATTAACCTCAGTAGCACTAAGTTAATTCTGTTTGCTTTGCTGTAGATTTATAGATCACTATTTAGTATGGATATTGGTCTATAACTTACAATTGAGAGCGTCTTTCCCTTCTTTATGTATTACCACAATATTGGAATTTGAAATAGTTTGTGGAATTTCCACGCCTTTCATAAAGGAATTCATTATCTTTACTAGATATGGGGCCCAGATCTTAAAATATTAATTCTAATAAATGTTAGTTAACCCATCTTGGCCTGGCTTTTGATGTTTTGAGGTTTATAACCACCTTTCTGATCTCCTCTATTGTAATTTGAACGTTTAACCCAACCCCCCTCCCCCCCCCCCCATGACAGCTCTTCTTCTGACAACCCTGGGAGATTAAAATTCTTTAGGAAATCTACTATTTTGCTTTTATTGGGTTTGTTTTGCCCCTGTTCCGGCTTCAGATTATATAGTTCTGCATAGAATGTAGTCAATTCGCCTGCTATTTCCTCAGTGTCACGAGTGTCCTTTCTTTTCTTGTCCTTTTTGCGTAAAGCCCTGTTTTTGATTTAGTCCTTTTAATTTATTTGCTAATAAGTTATCTGCTTTGTTACCATTTTCGTAGAATAGGTGCTATTTATGCTTTGCCCTTGCATGTTCTTAGATCTGAAAACACAAGAGATGAGGGAGTGTGTCCTAGATTTGACCAATGGTGTTCTGCAGCAGCTTCAGATGATGAACTGCCTGGTAGCCAAGCTAGACACTCTGTACTGCCACTCAGGGCACATAAGGGTATCTTTACAGCCAATGCTGTCCGGTGTGCGTCTCCTCCGTCTCTGGCAGTCTCTGATGGTCCCCACAAGTGGCCGCTGGGGTTCTCGTGCAGCTTGACTGGAGTCGGCGTCTGACGTCACGATCAACCGGGAACGGATTGCCTCCTCCTCCTCCTCTTCCACTCAACGTGCTTCACAAGATAGGGTTAACTTGCTTCGTCAGGAGTGTCACTGCCAGAGACGGAGGAGACGCACACCGGACAGCATTGGCTGTAAAGATACCCTTATGTGCCCTGACTGGCAGTACAGAGTCTCTAGTTTGCTACCAGGCAGTTCATCATCTGAAGCTGCTGCAGAACACTATTGGTCAAATCGAGGACACACTCCCTCATCTCTTGCGTTTTCTGTTCTCTAGAGGATTGTGGCTTTTCCCTCTTAAGGTTGAGTGGTCCTTTGATTTTATATTTTATTGTCGTTACCTTTATTTATATTGCATATTTTCCCTTTCTTGCATTTGCTTGTTATATTTTTTCACCCCTGGGTAGTGCTGTGGCACTGTATTAAGGAAGCGTCGGGCAGTTTATTTCTGTTTCCTACCCATGTTCTTAGATCTATCTAGTTTGTTATTCATTGTCATGTTGAAGTCTCCCACAATAATAACTTTCTCCTACCCAATTTTTCAATTTCTTTAGAGTTGACTCCTGGTTGTCATTTGGTGCATACATGTTGACTAGAGTAATTTCCTCACTCGACAGGGTGCCATGTACCCTAGGAACCTTCCGTCTTTGTCTCTTCTCACTGCTTTCTCTATAAAAGGTACACTATTTTTGATGATAATTGCTACCCCCTTCTTTTTAGTGATGCCCAAGGCATAGTAGGCCCTGGGGTATATTTTGTAAATGTGTGGCCATCTTTCCATGCCCCACTACAGACCACCTATCATCTATTTATCTTTATAGATTATTCCCTTGTTGGATGCGTTCCAAACTATGGCTAATGTATTAACGGCCAAGAATTCCAACTATTGACAACGAGGCTAATTTAGTACTATTTCTGACACTAAACTTTAAATCTTATGCTATAACTCTTCACTTTTAACTAAACTTATCAAACTTTGTGAATTTAAAACCAAACTTTTTATAATAGCTAATAACGTGCCAATTCCACTGCATGGGGTGTTGCATCTCTGCCTACATGGTGGGCACCTTAAAAAAAACCAGTTAGTTCAGTGTTAGAAAATATGGGTTTTTCAATTGTTCATTCGTCAGGATTGGGGGGCTCCCGTGTTGTCATCTGACCCTTCTTACACCGAGTTATCATTCCTTCATGCTGCTGAGGGTGGTCTCTTCTTGAACTAAACCAAAGGATCTCCATCAGGTCCTTTGTTGCTTCCAGTGTCCGGAATGTTAGTTATTTGCCCTCTTGCATTATGATTAGGCAGAAAGGAAACCCCCATCTATAGTTGATCCCTTTGCTTCTGAGGGCTGCGGTTACTGGTCTCATGTCCCTCCTTCTTTCAATTGTGATATGTGACAGGTCAATAAAGATCTGAATAGAGGCCCCCTCAGTAATGTCTGTTCCTTTTCTCTGCCTACAGGCATTCAGGACCAGTTCCTTCATTGTAAAATAATGCATTCTTTTTATTACATATCTGTTTCTGTTTGGGATGTTGCTGCGTGGGGCTAATGCTCTGTGAGCCCTGTCTATCATTAATGTGTCCTCCATGAGGTCTGGGACTAGAGATTTGAACAACCTGCAGATGTATGGCTGTAAATCCTCCACTGGAATAGATTCAGGGATATTCCTGATACTTAGATTTTGGAATCTTTCCCTGTTCTCTACTGTAGGTCTTCTACATAATCTTTGAACTGGGAAAATTCTGTTGAGATTCTAAAAACCTCCTCCTCTGTTAGTTTGTCTTTGGACCACTATTTTAACTTCCAGTTTCCCCATTCTGGTCCCTAGTACCGTGATTTCTTGTTTAAGGTCAGTGACAGCCATTTCCATTTCATGTTGTATAGTTAAAGTGTTTTTTTTTTTTTAATAATGCTTCCAGGTCTGCTTTTGTTATCCTTGTCTCTTCATTTCTTATGTTTGGATTTAGTGGTGACCCTGAGCGTGTGCTCTTGGAGCCTACATCTTTTTTTACTTTTGCTTGGCAGATTATTCTTTGTGAATAATTTAGACACTTCTTGAGTGGCTGGTTTCTTTGTTTTTGTTGGTGGCATCTTTATGGACTAATTACTTAAACTTATATTGACTGCATGTGTCTTTGAGGATTATGCTTTTCTTTTATTATATGCTTGTTGGTCTGTGTGTGCGCAGATCGACGGAGCACATACCTCAAGGTGCCATCTCCTCGCTTGTCACGTCCATTTATATTCCCTGTGGCCCTCACTCCAGAACAACTGGCACAGACGTCCCCCTTGGCCACGTCAGGCAACGCTCCCTCACATCCAACTGTGGGTTCCCCGGCATGAGGTACAAGAAATCACCCCAAAGCTCTTTAATATTTTACATGGGGATGGAAGTATGAGGGTAAGGGGCTATCAGCTTTGTGCTCCTCTCTTCTCAGCCTCTGCGGGTAATTTGTATGTACTGCCCTGCCCTGTACTGATCTATCAACCTATGGCAGCCATCTTGGAGTATTGGGGCACATTGGGTGGTCATTAAAAGTCTGCGCTCCCCGTCAACAGCAATCATATGGTACTGGAATCAATCGCATTGTGCCATATACCACATGGAATATCAGTAGAAAGTCCAACTGTCATGCGCTCCGGTTGAGGTTCTAAATTAGTATGCCCGGTTGAGGGAGGGGGGGGGGGGGCTGCCGGAAGTAGAATATGAAGGAGAGCAGTAGCGTGTCCTGGAGTTGTCAAGCAACTGGACTCCAATTGACACCGAAGTAGCTCTCACAATGCCAGGCACACTGGAACAGCTTCAGGGTGCTAAACACAGGATAGTGGAGGTAAGAAAAATCCTTCTTACCTCCCAGTTTGTTTCCTGGATGACCTCCTAGTCCTGTATACACAACTTGTGATATACCGCTCACCATAATATACATTATACATCATATCTTTATAGATATTCTTTTCCTGCTGGTGCAAAGAGGATAGTGTTAACAGACATAAACATACATAAGGAGGCAAAGAGTCCTCCTAGAAGATCCTCAGTAGCTGCACACAAAGCTTGAAGTATATAGCAAGGTTTGAATACCAGGTGTATGAGTAGTTCAGTTAGCCATAAGGTACAGGTAAGCAATCGCTCCCATCACTGAGAGAGGACAATTGCCACTAAAAGCCATGTGGCAAAAATAATAAATCATTTAATATTTAATCAAGATAACACACAACATACAACGCATGCTCTAAACTAACTTAAAAACAATTAAAATGTGAATGTAACGGGTGACAGTCAAATGCGGGATGATCAGGGATAATTACCAACTTGATCTGAAGTTAGATCCCTAAGCAAGTAAGTGGGTTGTTTTGAATGAGACTGAAGGAAAATCCGTTATTTCCTCCCCGGGCTTCAGAACCGAGAGGAACCTTTCCTCTGCCAGGTACACTGAAGCCTTGTGACTGGATACTACACCATCTGCACCCGTTTTGCAGCAGACTTCCCCGGAGAAGTTTTCACGCCCTGCAACTGTTATCTCCAGTCTTTGATGAACTTCAGGCCTGGAAGACGAACGAAATGAAACGTAACGCACGCCAGGTTTCAAATCCTTTGTCTCAATTTATTACTCCTAGGGTGATGATTTTTATACAGAAAAAAAAAAGATATTGGTTAGAGGCGTAACATAGGCGTATCATAGGCGTGTACTAGGTGTGTCTTGGGCGTAGCTTTGATTAGAGGCGTGATTTAGGGGCAGGACATATTAGTGGCGTGACTTTTGAGACGTGTCCTTTTCAATACAAGCAATGTTCTGAATACATAGCTTATTCATTGTCTGTTATCAAAAGAGACCTTGAGTCTTAGCAACTTTATTACATTATCTTGCTTCTTGCAGAGAACCATTCTATTATATTCTACTAAAACACCAGGAAATTGACATCACAAAAGTATCTAGTAATATCCTGACCAGGAAGAAAGGAAATGCAATTTAGCAGAGAAACTGAGTGCATTTATGAATTATATTTCAGCAAAAGGCTGACTACAGAATCTTAACTAGTTATGACCATACAAAATGGAAGCTTAACATGAGTGAAGATTCTGGCCTGACATACTGGTCCTAACAGAGACAAAATCAAAATCAATGGTGGAATAGCATAATACTAAGCTTGTCTCTATTCTAGATGGTACATTGTTACTTGCAGGCTGTAGTGTATAGTTGTACAGATCAAAGCAATGTAATATGCAGTAGGAGTAAAGTAAACAGCCAGATGCAACCAAACAGTCTGCTGTCTCTTTAACTCTGTTTGGGTAATCCCACAGAGTCTGATGTATTGTGCCGTTACGCAAGCCGTCAGACCAAAATGCTGCACAATTATAATCATACAAAGAGCAGGGCACCAACGCGTAGCTTCTAATCCAAATTAGCCCATATCTAATTGATAATACACAGCCCGCAACTTCCCCACTGCTAGGACCGATCTCACCCGGTTACTGCCTCCTCCACGACTTCAACGCGATGACGTCATGCCGACGTACGTTTCACACGTAAGGGGACCAGCGCTTTCTCAAGGTGGGAGGTGTCCTTGAGAAAGCGCTGGTCCCCTTATGCGCGAAACGTACGTCGGCATGACGTCATCGCGTTGACGTAGTGGAGGAGGCAGTAACCGGGTGAGATCGGTCCTAGCATTGGGGAAGTTGCGGGCTGTGTATTATCAATTACATAGGGGCTAATTTGGATTAGAAGCTACGCGTAGGTGCCCTGCTGTTTGAGTGATTATAATTGTGCAGCATTTTGGTCTGATGGCTTGCGTAACGGCACAACACAGCAGACTCTGTGGGATTACCCAAACAGAGTTAAAGAGACAGCAGACTGTTTGGTTGTATCTGGCTGTTTACTTTACTCCTACTGCATATTACATTGCTTTGATCTGTACAACTATACACTACAGCCTGCAACTAACAATGTACCATCTAGAATAGAGACAAGCTTAGTATTATGCTATTCCACCATTGATTTTGATTTTGTCTCATTCAAAACAACTCACTCACTTGTTTAGGGATCTAACTTCAGATCAAGTTGGTAATTATCCCTGATCATCCCGCATTTGACTGTCACCCGTTACATTCACATTTTAATTGTTTTTAAGTTAGTTTAGAGCTGAGGTGGGCAACCTTATCGCCATTCGCCACATGTGGCGAATTGGCAGGCTAAGTGTTGCGAATTTAATACTGATCTAGTCTAGCCCTACTCTGTTCTGTTTCCTGCTCTGCATAGCTATGCAGACCCCATGCGGAGAAGCACTCCGCTGTCAATCTGCCTGTCTCACCTTCAAGGCACTGCATTCGGGGGGGGGGGGGGAAGCAGCTCCGTTTCCCTGACTGAACAATTTGTTGGTTCCCTCTGTCCTGTCTCCACTCCTTGCTCACTCTGCTAAACTGCTCCTCCCTCCTCCACTCAGCTGATTTTGGGAGCGCTAGTTCCCTCTGTCCTGTCTCCCCTCCTTACTTGCTCTGGTAAACTTCCCCAACATCCCCCTCCTCCACTCAGCTGATTTTTGGTAGCGCTGGTTCCGTCTGTCCTGTCTCTCCTTCCGGCTCAGGTATGTTGGTGTGTGTGTGTGTGTACACAGATGTAAAAAAACACGTGTGTGTGTGTGTGTATATGTGTGTGTGTGTGTGTGTGTGTGTGTATATATATATATATATATATATATATGTGTGTGTGTGTGTGTGTGTGTGTGTGTGTGTGTGTGTGTGTGTGTGTGTGTGTGTATATATATGTGTGTGTGTATGTGTGTGTGTGTATATATATGTGTGTGTGTATATGTGTGTGTATATATATATGTGTGTGTATATATATATATATATGTGTGTGTGTGTGTGTATATGTATATATATATATATATATATATATATATATATATATATATATGTATATATATGTGTGTGTGTGTGTGTGTGTGTGTGTGTGTGTGTGTGTGTGTGTGTGTGTGTGTGTGTGTGTGTGTGTGTGTGTGTGTGTGTGTGTGTGTGTGTGTGTGTATATATATATATATAATGTGTGTGTGTGTGCGTGTGTGCGCACGTGCGCTCACGCGTGTGTGTGTGTGTGTATATATATTGTGACAAACAGCTTACTCCAGGGCTCCACCGTTTGTCCGGGACTGTTAGAACACGGTCTTTTAGGGTAGGTTAAATGATTAGGCGTCACGTACTGTTCCTTTAAACAGGCTATGCCTGGTTTATTCAGTCCCAGGCACTGAGACTGCCACAGTGCATACAACAGAAACAGATCAAAAACAAAAGCTGCTCACCTGAGCGATAACTTAACTTAGATTTCCCTAACTCAGGGTGGAAGTGGCTTTTCCACTTCCAACATCAAAACAAGGTACTTTTGCAGTCTTAGACAAATGAACAGAATGATTGAACCTGTTTGGGGAAGAGGCTTCTCCCCACTGTAGTTCAGCAGCCTTCAAGCCTCCAGGCTCTTGGGGAGAGAGGGAAGAGCAAACAGGAAATCAGTCTTACATACCTGATTTCTAATTAGCATGACAGGTGACAGAAATCAGGCAGCAGACAAAATCTGGTCTGGATCTCTCATCCCTTAGTTCCAGCGCTTGCCAAACTGTGGGATGGAGTGCATGAATTATAAGGCTGCACTCCCAGGCCAAACAGAATAGAAACTGTTCAGTATCCTGGGAGCCCATATATGGAATTTATTACCATCCCCTGTTTCTGTCACATATCCTCCCCCCCAGCTCAGACCTCGAGGGATGAGCGACCATGGATATTAGGGACTGCATCCTTGACAACCCGTCAGCATTGCCATGTTTGTGCCCTGACCTGTGTTCCACAGAAAATTTAAAGGGTTGTAGGCTTAGGAACCACCTGGTCACTCTAGCATTCTTTTCCATGTTTTGACACATCCAGGTAAGGGGTGCATGATCTGTGACCAACCGGAATTTTCTCCCCAACAGGTAGTATTTGAGCGTCTCTACAGCCCACTTTATTGCGAGACACTCTTTTTCTACTATGGAGTATTTTTTCTCCTGAGGATTTAGTTTCCTACTTAAATAAAGGATGGGGTGCTCCTCACCTTGAGACTCCTGGGAGAGTACCGCCCCCAGCCCTACCTCAGATGCGTCGGTTTGGACTATGAACTCTTTGGAGAAGTCAGGTGTGACCAACACTGGTTGGGCACAGAGAGCTTCTTTCAGGCTTCTAAAGACCTGTTTGGTTTCGGGGGACCACTTTACCATTAGCGGTCCTCTTGCTTTTGTGAGGTCGGTTAGTGGGGTTGCCTTAGTTGCAAAATTGGGAATAAACCTTCTATAGTACCCAATTAACCCCAAAAAGGTCCTTACTTGTTTTTTTGTAACTGGCCTTGGCCAATTTTGTATCGCCTCCACTTTGAGTGTTTGGGGTTTGAGTAAACCTCTGCCAATAGAATACCCCAGATACTTGGCCTCCTCCAGACCAATAGTGTATTTAGCGGGGTTAGCAGTTAGTCCAGCAGACCGAACTGCGTCGAGCACAGCTTGGACCATTGGAAGGTGGGATTGCCAATCTTCACTATGGATTACCACATCATCCAGGTAGGCGGCAGCATACCGAGCATGTGGTTTTAAAATTTTATCCATCATTCTTTGGAATGTGGCGGGAGCTCCATGTAAGCCAAAAGGCAGCACCTTATACTGAAAGAGGCCGTCTGGGGTTGAGAAGGCTGTCTTTTCTTTTGCCCTTTCTGTGAGGGGAACCTGCCAGTAACCTTTTGTTAGGTCTAGGGTTGTGAGATATCGGGCTTTGCCCAGTCTCTCTACAAGTTCATCTACCCTGGGCATAGGATAAGTATCAAATTTTGACATCGCGTTTAGTTTCCGGTAGTCATTACAAAACCTTGTTGTACCATCTGGCTTTGGGACTAAGACTATAGGGCTGTTTCACCCACTTTGGGATTCCTCAATTATGCCTAGTTTTAGCATTTTTTTAACCTCTAAACTTATAGCCTCTCTTTTGGCCTCTGGGATTCGGTACGGTTTAAGGTTAACTCGGACCCCCGGTTCAGAGACTAGGTCATGTTCAATTACGCTAGTTCTACCTGGCTGTGTAGAGAAGACTTCTTTGTTTCTTCTCACTAAATTCTGAACCTCTCGTTTCTGATGAACTGACAGGGTTTCAGCTATGCTAACCTCTGGGTCAGTTTCTTGATTCTCTGACGGACCTGGGGGTACTAGGGTTAACAAGACTTCTCTATCTTTCCAGGGCTTGAGTAGGTTTATATGGTAAATTTGCTCAGGTTTCCTCCTACCTGGCTGTCTTACCTTATAATTTACTTCTCCCACTCTTTCCAAGACCTCATATGGCCCATGCCATTTAGCAAGGAATTTACTCTCCAAGGTGGGAACCAGAACTAGTACCCTATCACCTGGAAAAAAAATTCTGACCCTAGCACCCTTATTATACGTATTCCTCTGTGCTTCTTGAGCTTTCTCCATGTGTTCCCTCACTATGGGTAGGACTGCAGCAATGCGGTCCTGCATCTGGGCAACATGCTCTATTACACTTCTGTAAGGGGTAACCTCGTGTTCCCAAGTCTCTTTGGCTATAACCAGTAAGCCCCTTGGGTGTCGGCCATACCATAGTTCAAACGGGGAGAAACCTGTGGATGATTGGGGAACTTCCCTAATGGCAAATAACAGGTACGGTAACAAACAATCCCAGTTTTTCCCATCTTTATTGACCGCCCACCGTAACATGCTCTTTAAGGTTTTATTGAACCTTTCCACTAAACCATCTGTTTGTGGATGATAGACTGAGGTTCTGAGATGCTTGATTTTTAGGAGTTTACATAGCTCTTTTGTTATTTGGGACATAAATGGTGTTCCCTGGTCAGATAAAATCTCTTTAGGAATTCCGACCCGGGAAAACAGAACTATTAACTCTTTTGCTATGTTTTTAGCAGAGGTGCTACGTAGGGGAACTGCCTCCGGATATCAGGTGGCATAATCTAATATTACCAATATATGCTGATGTCCCCTAGCAGACTTTATTAGGGGTCCTACTAGATCATAGCAATCCGGTCAAATGGTACCTCTATTATGGGAAGGGGTACCAATGGGCTGCGGTACGCTTTGAACGGGGCGGTGATCTGACATTCTGGGCATGAGGAGCAATAATTCGTAATTTCTGCCAGAACCCCAGGCCAATAGAAGCTTCGGAGAACCTTTTCTTTTGTCTTTTCCACCCATAGGTGTCCCCCCAATGGATGACTATGTGCGAGGTGTAATACTACGTTACGGAATGTCCGTGGTACCAACAATTGTTTAGTTGTAACTGATTTCCTTTTATCAACCCTATATACTAGGTCGTTCTCTACCTCGAATTAGGGGTAAGCAAGTGACCTATCTAGTTGGCCAGGAGTACTATTCTGGTCCCGTATATTTCCCCTTGCTACCGCTAATGTGGGGTCCTCCCACTGGGCCTTCTTAAAACTCCCAGGACTGACCTCTAGGTCAGCGAGTGTCTTATCCGGTTCTGGGGTGGTAAGTGTCTGCTCAACATCTTGATTTGGGGTATTCCCTACCAAAGTAGTGATGGGGAAGGGAATTTTACAGCACTCCTCCTTTTCCCCCTTCTTATTTGGGCCCTTGTCAACATCCATTTCTGAAAAAGGGAAAGGATTTCTTTATTCTAATACTTCGTTATGGTCCGCTATTGAACTCTGGGTGCTATTCTGAGCGGGGGACCACATTTTTAGAAAATGGGGAAAGTCGGTCCCTATTAACACATCATGTGCCAGTTTGGGTACAATACCCACCTTGAAATCTAAAGAACCAAACTCTGTTTAAAAAAAAACATCAACAGTGGAATATTCATGATTATCCCCATGTATACAACAAATTGCCACTCTTTGTGAACTGTTTCCCTGTTTCTTCTTAATGGGCAACAGGTATTCGGACACTAGTGTGACCATGCTCCCATAGTCAAGAAGTGCCCGAACCCTCTTACCATTAACCTTTACAAATGCCCACAGATGGTTATTCAAGGGGTCCTCTGGGCTAGGGCCCATACATTGGGACCACAGCGAATAAGGTTCCACGCTGTTGCATTGCATGGGTTCATCATTTAGTGGGCAGATTTTTGCTGTGTGGCCCCTCTCATGACAATTTACACATTTAGGTACAAAGTCTGTGTCCCACTTAGAGCCTTTTCCCGGCTCCCCATGTTGGCTATTGCCCTTAGTGTGCGAGCCACTGTTGCTGGAGCTGCGTGAAGTTGGTCGCCGCTCTTCAGCGCCCCTTAACCCCGGTACCCTTTTACCGTCTCTGGAAGAGTCCTGGAACCTCGGGTAGTGGGGTTGCTCCACGACTGTGGGTTGCGTGTGCTCTTCTGCTGCATTGTACCTTTCTACGAGGGCCACAAGCTCATCTGCATTGTGGGGGTCACTCCGACTGACCCAATGGCGTAAGGCAGAGGGAAGTTTCCTCAAGAACTGGTCCATGACCAACCGTTCCACGATGTGGCTTGCTGAGTTGACCTCGGGATGTAGCCACTTCCGGGCGAGGTGGATGAGGTCATACATCTGGCTTCGGGTGGCTTTATCCATCGTGAAGGACCATGCGTGAAACCTTTGGGCACGAAAAGCCGTGGTTACGCCGAGGCGGGCGAGGATCTCTAACTTCAATTTTGCATAGACGTTAGCTTCGGCTGGCTCTAGATCAAATTAAGCCTTCTGGGGTTCGCCGCTTAGGAAGTGTGTGATTAGACAAGCCCACTCATCTTCTGGCCATCCCTCTCTCTGTGCCGTGCGTTCAAACGTGAGAAGATAGGCTTCCACATCATCCGACGGTCCCATCTTCTGAAGGTAGTGGCTTGCCCTGGTCATTTTCAGAACTGGGGCTGCCTCTGCCAGTGGAAGGTTACTGATAGTCCCCCTCAGGATCTCAAGTTCCTGCAGTAAGCCCTGAGCGAACCGTTGTTGCTCCTCTCTCAGCAAGCGGTTTGTCTCTTGCTGGTTTGCATTCGCCTGTTGCTTGTTTGCATTAGTCTCTTGCTGGTTTATTAACAGCCGTTGCTGGTTTGCATTAGTCTCTTGCTGGGCTATTAACAGCTGTTGCTGGGTTTCATTCGCTTGTTGCAGGGCTGCATTAATCTTTTGCTGGGCTTCATTCGCGTCTTTCTGGACAGCGACATTGCGTACCAGCGCACTCACCACGTCTTCCATCTTGTTTCTTGTTAAAGTTCTTTAACCCGCAGACCTTTTAGTGTTCTGCCCGCATTCTCCACCATATGTGACAAACAGCTTACTCCGGGGCTCCGCCGTTTGTCCGGGACTGTTAGAACACGGTCTTTTAAATGATGAGGCGTCACGTACTGTTCCTTTAAACAGGCTATGCCTGGTTTATTCAGTCCCAGGCACTGAGACTGCCACAGTGCATACAACAGAAACAGATCAAAAACAAAAGCTGCTCACCTGAGCGATAACTTAACTTAGATTTCCCTAACTCAGGGTGGAAGTGGCTTTTCCACTTCCAACAACAAAACAAGGTACTTTTGCAGTCTTAGACAAATGAACAGAATGATTGAACCTGTTTGGGGAAGAGGCTTCTCCCCACTTTAGTTCAGCAGCCTTCCAGCCTCCAGGATCTTGGGGAGAGAGGGAAGAGCAAACAGGAAATCAGTCTTACATACCTGATTTCTAATTAGCATGACAGGTGACAGAAATCAGGCAGCAGACAAACTCTGGTCTGGATCTCTCATCCCTCAGTTCCAGCGCTTGCCAAACTATGAGATGGAGTGCATGTATTATAAAGCTGCACTCCCAGGCCAAACAGGATAGAAACTGTTCAGTATCCTGGGAGCCCTATATATGGAATTTATTCCATCCCCTGGTTTCTGTCACAATATATATATATATATATATACACACACACACACACACACACACTTGTTTTAAATTTTTGCATGCGCAACAAAATAACTAAATTTGACATGGTGTGGCTATTTTGACTTCTAATTCGCCACACCTGTGGCTACATTGAAAAATAGGTTGCCCACCCCTGGTTTAGAGCATGCGTTATATGTTGTGTGTTATCTTGATTAAATATTAAATGATTTATTATTTTTGCCACATGGCTTTTAGTGGCAATTGTCCTCTCACAGTGCTGGGAGCGATTGCTTACCTGTACCTTATGGCTAACTGAACTACTCATACACCTGGTATTCAAACCTTGGTATTTATTCCTAGCTTTGTGTGCAGCTACTGAGGATCTTCTAGGAGGACTCTTTGCCTCCTTATGTATGTTTATGACCTCCTAGTCCCTCTGGCTTAGACAATGTTGAAACCGCAGTTCCGCAGTACACGATATAGAGATACCTCTTCCTCTCCCCTTTGGTGCTGCCGAAATTAAGGAAGCAGCTGTAGCAAGGTTGAAAAATTCAGGGCACTCAGGCAATTTACGGGCAGTCATTAAGCAGGAACTAAATGAAAAAACAGGGTACCAATGTGTGGAAAAATAGAAAAGGCTTTATTTAAGGCATAAATGAGTGGTTAAAAAATGACAGGGTAGTCCTCCCACGTGTTTCACGCAAGTGTTTGCGCTTTCTCAAGGAGTATAGGACTGACAGGAAGTATGCACGTTTATATGTGTTGAATAATTAAAAGAAAAAACCCCAATCAGACGCAGCTGAAGGAGGCTGAGGCCATGCTGACACGTAGATTTAATTGAAATGAATTATGCATATCACATCTGCTGAGATTCAAATATGAAAATACTAGATTATAAAAGTACAAAATCAAATATAGATACTGCTGCGGCCGAGTTTATTCGAGCATTTGCCCGGTCTCGGCCACAGCAGTAACCTGGCGCGCGCCGGAGGGTGCCGGGCGCTTGCCGAAGCCGCGGAGGAGCGCTCTCCGATCGGGGCTTTCTCCCTCCACTCGCCGGGTCCGCCGGGTCCCCAGGAACCTCCTGTCGCCGTCCCCCACATCGCGGGAAACCAGGGCTCCCTTGGGGAGCCCTGGACGCGCGTGCAGGGGGCGCAGGCTCCCGATGACGCGTGACCGCGCGTCGGTGACGCGCGGCACGCCGAGGGAGTGGGGTTAGCAAGCCGGGACATGTCCCGGCTTGCGGTACTAGCCCTACTCAAATTAAACGTGTCGCCAGTGTACTGCTGCGGCCGAGTTTATTCGAGCATTTGCCCGTTCTCGGCCGCAGCAGTTACCTGGCGCACGCCGGAGGGTGCCGGGCGCGCGCCGAAGCAGCGGAGGAGAGGCCTGCCGATCGCGGCTTCCCCCTCTCCTATCCGGGTCCGCCGGGTCCCCCGGGTCCCCCGGAACCCCCTGCCGCCGTCCCCCACATCGCGGGACACCAGGGCTCCCTCGGGGAGCCCTGGACGCGCGTGCAGGGGGCGCAGGCACCCGATGACGCGTGACCGCGCATCAGTGATGCGCGGCACGCCGAGGGGATGCCACTTGCAAGCCGGGAAATCTCCCGGCTTGCGGAACTGGCCACACTTCAATAAAGTGTGTCGCCAGTGTATGCACTATCTTACTCAGTTTGAACTATGAGCCAAAGTCAATCTGAATTGTACCTTGAATGTAACCTTTTTGATACTTAAATTCAATTAGATGTATAAAATGTTGCAACTTAATGTTACATCTTAATATAATAGAGCATAGTGAATCATATATATATATATAATATATATATATATATATATATAAATATATAAATATAATATATATATATATATATATATATATATATATATATATATATATATATTACAAATAATGCATGATGTTTACTGCTTCAACTCAAAACCTGTACATAATAGAGAGGGATGTAGGCTAATTAAAATTAAAGTGTAATTAGAAGGGGCTAACTAGACACTAAATCACTAATAATATAGCCTATCACCAAAATATAATCCCCAATATAGATGTACTGTAGTGTATGAAATAGAAAAGTAAAAAATTCTGCAAAATGTGTCTTTTAACAAACACACTACCTAAACTAAGATTACATATGGTATGTCTCAGAATAGATTCCAATTTAGAGTTATGAACAAATTCTGATAAAACTAATTTGATATTTTAACCCCTGAGGGGCCAGAGCCCCGGTGGACACACTAAGATTACAAATAGAGATTATGGGCCTCATGCAGTAAGCGCTGAAAAGCCGTTATTCGCCATTTTCTCGACAATATTGCCTCTCCGATTCAATAAGCGCCGATAAGCTCCAAAAATCGGCATTTTTTCTTGCCGAAAAAAATCTTTCGGCAGCCGGGTGCCAATAAGCCACTTTTCGCCACTTATCAGCACTTTTTGAAACGCGCTCAATTCTATTATCCCCGATCAGCTTTTCGCTGCTGATCGGCAGTCTAGAATTAAGATTTTTACGCCAATCCGTCCCGCCAACTAAAGTAGGCAAGTTGCTGGGGGAGAAGCATCGGCAAGGTCGACACTTAGAAAAAATCAGGCCTTTTTCCTGCCTGGGATTGATGCCGGGGGTCTCCGGAGCGGATAAACATTAATAACAGCACCGGAGCACCCCGGCATGCATCCGAGGCAGGAAAATGCATTTAAAGCCCACTTCATTGCCGTAGCGGCTAACCTGCTACGGCAATGAAGGGGTTAACCAGCCATGTCAGGTTTATTGTGGGTAGCGGGGTGGGTGAAGGGGGTATTTGGCCCTTGGTGGCTGTTTAGTGCTTGCGGGGGCTTTGCGGGTGAACTTAACCCCTTCATTACCTTAGCGGTTAATACCGCTACAGTCATGAAGGGGTTAAGCCCTCCCGCTACCCACCCGCAAGCCCTAAACACCCTCCATTGATGCTAATACCCACTTCGCCCACTCACCCTACTCACAATAAAAACAATACACACACAACAACCCCACAATAAATAAATAAATATATATATATATATATATATATATATATATATATATGTATATATATATATATATATATATATATATATATATATATATATATATATATAATCAAAAAATAAATAGATGATACCGTTCTGTGGCTAACGAAATGCTTTTATTTGTGCGAGCTTTCGAGATACACTGATCTCTTCTTCCGGCGATGTTACAATGAATGAAGCAAGGATTACTTAAAACAGTGTCTCTTGGAATGTTATCTGTGCTGGTCCTTCCCCCCGATGTGGATGTGTTTTATGGCTAGAGGTGTCAAAGGGTTACTGAAAGCAAGTGAAGAAAGAGTGTGTATGTGTATCAGTGTGAATAAGAATGAATGGAGAGCCCACAGTATAAACAGTGCTCTACACAAGGTGTGTGTGGAGTGAGAGGGGATATAAATGGTGTGGGTGGGTGTGGAAATGTGAGAGTTTGTAGCACAACTAAAAGTGTGTGTGGATACTATGTGGTCCCTATTGGTGTATAGGGATGGAAAAATAAGGGGTATTAGTATGTGTGAGAGACAGCTGTGTGTGCATACATATAGCACAGTATGTACAGACATGGCCTTTAGAGCTCATGGGAAGAGAGTTCGCTAGTGTCAGTAATGACTCATAAAATTTCGATCTCTGTTTAGGCCACTGCTAAGTGTCCCGAACAGTTGCAAAAATTTGTATTCATGCAACCATCTCTCTTTCGGTGTTTTAAGATTACCTTTGAGTATGGCAACCCTCAGATCGTTCATCTTATGGCCAGAGTCAGAGAAATGTTCGCCAACAGGACTGTCTCTTGTTCCGCGTGTGATGCTGTGGCGATGCAGGTTCATTCTCTTGTTTAGCCCCTGTCCTGTCTCACCTATGTAGTAGCAGCCCCCTGGGCATTTCATGCACATGATGAGGTACACGACATTGCTGGAGGAACAGGTGAACCCTCCTCTGATTTTGTATTCCCGATTCTTGTGTGGTATTTGTATTGTGTCCGCTGTGTAGAGCATTGCGCAGGTTTTGCATCTTGGGTCCTGGCATGGTTTTGTCCCGCATTCAGTTGTACTGCTGAATACTTTACTCCTCACCATAATATTCTTGAGATTATGGGGTTGTCTGTATGATAATAAGGGTGCTTCAGGGAAGACTCGTTGCAGTCTTGTATCTTCCTGGAGGATGGGTTGTAGTTTCCTGGCGATCTTGCGTAGGGCTCCTAGGTGTTGGTTATATGTGACCACCAAAGGTACCCTGTCGCTTGTCTCCTTCTGTTTGTATTCAAGGAGATCACTTCTTGGTATTCTGGTGGCTTTGTGAATTTGCTGGTCTACAATTCTGTGGTTATATCCACGGTTTATAAAGTCTGATCTCAAGGCTTTAATCCGCTGGTCTCTGTCTGCTGTGTCGGAGCATATCCGGTTGTATCGTATGGCTTGACTGTAGATGGTTGCATGTTTGGTGTGTGTCGGGTGGAAGCTGTTGTCCCTCAAATAGCTGGCTCTGTCTGTAGGTTTGCGGTATACAGAAGTCTGTAGTTGGTTGTTCTTTATAGTAATGGTGGTGTCTAGAAAATTTACATCATCCGGGGAATGGGTGAGTTTGAGGTTGATGGTCGGGTGGAAAGTATTGAAGTTGTCATAGAACTGTAGGAGGTCCTGTTCGCCAGAGGTCCAGATCAGGAGGATGTCATCGATGTAGCGAAAGTATGTAAGGGGTTTCAAGTGACAGGTGGACAGAAAGTCACTTTCCAGTTTTGCGCAGAACAGATTGGCATACTGTGGCGCCATCCGAGTACCCATAGCGGTCCCGGTTGTCTGGAGGTATGTGTCATTTCCAAATGTGAAGTAGTTATGGGTCAGAATAAATTCAATGCATTTAGTCACTGTCTCTGTGAGTGGCTCCTGCGGTCCCAGAAAGTATCTGCAGGCTGAAATCCCATCCTCGTGGGGGATGTTTGTATAAAGTGACTCTACATCCATAGTTGCTAATAGTGTTCCTGTAGGGAGGGGGCCAATGGCATTCAGTTTGTTTAGCAGGTCGGTGGTATCCTGGATATAGCTGGGTGTGTTCTTGACAAGTGGTTTTAGAATGCCCTCCACCCAGCCACAAATATTCTCTGTAAGTGTGCCAGATCCAGAGATAATAGGTTACCCTGTGCTATATGTATGCACACACAGCTGTCTCTCACACATACTAATACCCCTTATTTTTCCATCCCTATACACCAATAGGGACCACATAGTATCCACACACACTTTTAGTTGTGCTACAAACTCTCACATTTCCACACCCACCCACACCATTTATATCCCCTCTCACTCCACACACACCTTGTGTAGAGCACTGTTTATACTGTGGGCTCTCCATTCATTCTTATTCACACTGATACACATACACACTCTTTCTTCACTTGCTTTCAGTAACCCTTTGACACCTCTAGCCATAAAACACATCCACATCGGGGGGAAGGACCAGCACAGATAACATTCCAAGAGACACTGTTTTTAAGTAATCCTTGCCTCATTCATTGTAACATCGCCGGAAGAAGAGATCAGTGTATCTCGAAAGCTCGCACAAATAAAAGCATTTCGTTAGCCACAGAACGGTATCATCTATTTATTTTTTGATTATTGAAGCTCGGCTAACACAGTACTGATACCTCTATATATATATATATATTACACCAACAACCCCTATACCCCCCTAACATACAGTACAGTACATATACTGTATGCACAGCAATGATATTATAGGCCGGCTGTGGCCCTCGGGTGTTACCCGCAGGTGTCCGGCCTGCAGTACCAATTCTGTGCCCCCCAAAAATAATTTAAAAACACATAAATACTTATAAATAAATAGACCCTCACCCCCCTAACACATACAGTATACTAATGGGCACAATTACTAATATCTGCAAATGGATAATAGTGCATTTGCCCATTTAAAATACATAAAGAACAATAAATACATTAAATACATATTGCACTCACCCTTGTCCAGATGCCACGTTGATGGCCATCCTCATCTTCATCACCATCCATGCCCCCCTCCGATGCTGCAAAACATAAACAAGAATAAAAACAGCCAATGTAATGTCCCCTAGCCCCTTAATCACCTTAGCGGTTATTAACCACTACAGTCATTAAGGGGTTAACCCACCCTCACCCACCACTCGGGAGGACTAAATAACCCCCACTACCCACCCTGTGAGGCCTAACCACCCTCACACACTACCCAGGCAGGAGGCCTACCCACATACCATTGGGGCCAATATCCCCTTCCCCCAACCCCAGTACCCACAATAAAAACAATACACAGCCCCACAATAAACATCATTATATTTATTAAATACATAACCTACCCCCTGTGCCCCCCCATAAATACATGACTTATTATTTTATATACAGGGTTAATACCCCAGGCCCACGGGAGTCCCCGGTGGCCTTGACGGGTGTCCGTAAGCCTCACAGTAGCCCAGCACAAGGTTTCAAACAGGGTCTGGAGGCCTACGGGTGGTCCCTGCCAGGCGCCGTGGTCCACCAGGTGGTCTCCGTGGGTATGTAAAGTAATAAATCATGTATTTATGGGGTGGGTTATGTATTTAATAAATATAATGATGTTTATTGTGGGGCTGTGTATTGTTTTTATTGGCCCCAAGGGTATGCGGGTAGGCCTCCCGCCTGGGTTGTGTGTGAGGGTGGTTAGGCCTCACGGGGTGGGGGGTAGTGGGGGAGGATGTATAGGCCTCCCTAGTGGTGGGTGAGGGTAGGTTAACCCCTTAATAACTGTAGCGGTTAATAATCGCTACGGTGATAAAGGGGTTAGGGGACATTACATTGGCTTTTGTTATTCTTGTTCATGTTTTGCAGCATCGGAGAGGGCCATGGACGGTGATGAAGATGAGGATGGCCTTGATCATGGCAGCCGGACATGGGTGAGTGCTATATGTATTTATTGTGCTTTATGTATTTTAAATGGGCAAATTCACTATTATCCATATGTGGATAATAGTAATTTTGCACATTACTATACTGTATCTGTTAAGGAGGGGTCAGGGGTTGTATTTATTTTAAAGTATGTATGTATTTTTTTGGGAGGGGCACAAAATTGGTAGTGCAGGCCTGCAGGGAACACCCGAGGGCCACCGCCGGCTATGTTGTTATTGCAATGTTTATTGGGGGCAATTGTCCCCAATAAACATGCTATTATGCCTTAACCCCTTCATTGCCTTACCGGATAGCAACTATGGTAATGAAGCAGCATTAATGTATTTTAATAATATTGTGCGGAAGTAGGGGGTTGCCTGAGCTGAACCGTATTTAATTCTGATTCAGGGACTCCCTGCTTCCTGAGTTACAGGCCCCGGTTTGGGGCATCAGTGCCAGTGTCGCCGCCATCTTTAAAGCGGGCACGTCTCGTATGGGATTCTATAAAGATGGCGGTGACACTGGCACCCGATGACCCATACCGTGGCCTGTAACTCAGGAAGCAGGGAGTCCCTGAGTCAGAATTAAATACGGTTCAGCTCAGGCAACCCCCTACTTCCGCACAATATTATTAAAATACATTAATGCTGCTTCATTACCATAGCAGATAGCCACAAAGGTAAGGAATTATTCTATATTGATATGTGTGTTTTACTGATAGTGTAGATGTGCAGAGGGTCTTCGGAGCTTAACCGCTTTGGTTTTATCTGCTTTGTTTACATTCCGCAGTCACGTGATCAGGATATTTAAATGCAGAGGGATACCGGCACCTCATAAAGGGGCCTGTATCTCGGGAAGCAGGGGTTCACTGGACCTGAAACCAATGCGGTTCATCTCCGGAGATCCCCTGCACATCTACACTATGAATAAAAATTGATTGCAAATATTTTTTTATTTTGCCGATGTTTTCGCAGAGAGAGCGGCGGATCTCTCTCAACTGCAGACACATCTCGGCAGGGGATGGCGTATCGCAAGGTTATCGGCAGACAGACAGTCTCACCACCGGCTACTCGGCGTGTTGCTTTCGCAGAGATTCGCCAGGGATTCGGCCCTTCCTGCATACTGCGAGGACAACACGCCAAAATCATGCCGATATTTAACCCCTGCCGAGAGTGCTTTTTCGGTGCTTACTGCATCGAGCCCTATATCTGCTACTGGCAATAGATCTCTAAGATGCAAATACACATGATATACAGACGAGGCCACGACTATTCTAAAACAAACCAGTGGCAATCACCAAAAAGACCCAGGAACAGCCTGAAAATGCCTTAAACGTGCCTTAAACTAGCCCCAGCATTTCTGCATTGATTAATGGCCCATCAGATTAACAGCAGGGGTCCCTGGCAGTCCCATTCAAACTGAATGGGACTGCCAGGGACCCCTGCAGTGTTAATCCTATGGGTCGTTAGTCAATGCATAAATGCCTCAAACTTGCCTCAAACTAGCCCAGCACATACCCAGCACATACCCTGAATGTAACCTGGCTAGTTTAAACAAGCTTTAGTATAGTCGTGGCCTCGTCTATAATACAAGGCCTGACAGTGCATCAGAGGAAGCATCCTAGATCCCACTCAGAGTTAAGTCCATGGGCTTGGAGTGTACCTAGAGTGAAGATCCAAAACGCCACTCTCTGATGCAGTGTCCTAGCCCTATTGCCACCTCTCTTGGGAACAGGAATATGCTCCAGTGCCATACATTGAATTTTTTCAACCTTGCTACACATGGAATATCACATGGTACAGTATATCTGACAATCTGATTGGTTCCAGTGCCATATTATTGCAGCCATTTGTTTTTAAAAAGGATGTGACATCATCCCTTAAAGATGATGTCACATCCTTTTAAAAAATGGAACATGTCTCGGTTCTTAAACCATTCGAATTGGAGATTTACCATGTGATGTTTCATTGTATATCTCACAATCTGATTGGTTGTAGTACCATGTAATGGCAACCATTTTGTTTTAAGCATGTGACATACCTCCCTTGAAGATGACATCACATCGTTCAAAAAAAATCCTGTCACATGGTACAAAATTAAATCGGATTAGATCTGTACCATCTCACACTAAAATTTGATATCACAGGCCTTATAAGGCCTGTCCCATCTTATTTTAACTTAAGGAAGCTGACGGACAACATCCATACTATGGATTAAAGTAGATTACAAAGGACAGATGAAGATACAGATAAAGAAAGAATAAAGAATGAAGAAGAAGATGAAGATAAAGAAGAAGATGGACTTACCTGCTGTTGAGGATCATTGTGTCAAGTGTCAAGAGCTTCCAGCTTTGCTGATGGACTCGGAATAGGATGGGAAAGACGTCAACAGTAAGAAAAAGATTGATTGTATTTTTATTTATTGCATTTTTTTTATTCTTGTTTTTTATTCTATTTTTGTATTCTTTTTTTTATTCTGTTTTTTGTATTGTTGTTTTTTCTAATTGTGTTTTTATGATGCTAGTTTTTCCTAAATCTGTGTTTGTATGCTTGTTTTTTATAATTGTGTTTTTTTATGCTTGATTTTTTTTTTTAGGTTGCCCATTGACTGCCAATCTGTTTATCTATGCCCATTTCGGGCTATAGATAAATACAGTCAGGCAATTCATTTTTTGGCAAATGCTTGTTTTTATTGATGTTTTGTATTTTTGTTTCCTGTTTTTATTTAATTGTTATGTATTTGTAGGGCTTGGTTTATTTAATAGTTATGTTGTTTACGTGATTGGTTTATTTAATTTTTAAGAATGGAGTTGAAAACATTGAGTGTTTCTCAACATATTTTTTAATTATTTTCCGTTTTTCAGTTATATTTATGTTTTCTAATTTTATTTATGAATGTATGCTTATGTTAATAATTTTTTCATGCGTTATATTATTTTTCATACTACCCGTATTTTCAACTTTTTCCATAATTGTGTTAAAAATAAAAGAAATCCCAAATCAAAACCAAATCCAACACCAAAACCAAACATGTCTAGTTTGGCGGGGGGCGGGGGGAACAAATCAAAATTTAGAATCCAAACCATGTCCAAAACAAAGAGTCAAACATTTTTTTGGACCTATATCAATACAAAAACAAAAATACCACTGAATGTGCCAACCCTTAGTTTTTGTGTTTTATATATTTATTATTTCAATGTAAATGCATTTCATATGTTAATATCAAATCATTAAAAAATCTCAGACCTCAACAGACTAAGCAAGTCAAGCTTCTTTCTCTTTTCCCTTTCTCTCACTTTCTTACCATTATGCACATGCATTAACATCACATAAAATATGTTACTTTCATAACAAAATATACTGTACTGTATTGTATGTTTTTATTTATATAGCGCCAAAAGGGTACTTAGCGCTTTACAAAGAATACAGTACAGGGTATTATAATAATAAATTAAGTGCAGAAAAATCAGATAATTGGAAAGGAAATCCCTGCCTCGAAGATCTTAAAATCTAAGAGGTATTATGGGAAATTTACAGAGACAGCAGGTGAGTTAATAATTGCTGTAGATGGCAGTGCTTGGTCACAATGGGTAGTAGGAGTGACTGTGGGTGTGGGACAATAGCCAGAAGCTATTGGGATGCTTGATTTGTGGGGAAAATTTTAAGGTTGGTCAGGATTGCGTGTCTGGGTTCAGGATTATGAGAGTAATCCCCAGCAGCAGGAAGGAATAGAAAGAGTAAAAAATAGTGTGATGAGGTGGTCACTGCTGCCGCAAGGGTATTGAAGCCACACGCAATAAAAATAAAGTTTTGGTTTATTAGTGCATATACACACAAAAAAAGTCTGCCACAGAGCAAACTCTGACGCGTTTCGTCACACCAGTGACTTTGTCAAAGAGTATCTGGCACTTTGTCTGATGATGTTTAAATAGCGCGCCACTGACATATGATTGGTTGACAGATAAACCAGAATCAGGTGGAGAATAACACATCCCAGGATATTGAACAAAATGTAACCCTAGAAGTTCTGACACCAATCAGTGCCCACCATCTAAACATCACCATTGACACACAGTTGTTAATACAAGACACTTAAATGACACAACATATGATAAAAACAAAGCTAGCTACTCATGTCTAATCTTATCTATACTAAACATAGACAACAAGTGCCAGTGAATCAGTAGCAGAACAAACAACACATTATATCACATATTAATAGAATTCCAGAACCTACTAATACATACAGAGACAGCAGGTGAGTTAATAATTGCTGTTGATGGCAGTGCTTGGTCACAATGGGTAGTAGGAGTGACTGTGGGTGTGGGACAATAGCCAGAAGCTATTGGGATGCTTGATTTGTGGGGAAAATTTTAAGGTTGGTCAGGATTGCGTGTCTGGTTTCAGGATTATGAGAGTAATCCCCAGCAGCAGGAAGGGTGTCTGAATAGAGTATTTGTGGGGGTGCTTTTTATTGAGGGGTAAGGAACTTGTTGGGAAAGAGATGTATAAATAATGGTACAGTGTATGGGCACAGATATAGGTGGAGGGGAGGAGAGATGAAGAAATGTGGATAGGATGGGAGTGGGGAAGTTTGAGAGAACAGAAATGTTTACAAAGGAGTGAGGAGACATTAAACAGAAAAAGCAATAGAGAGGGCATAGTGAGATGCAGGAGGAGATACTTCCCAGGTATTGGAGGATAGGAAGAGTACAAATGATCACAGAATTAAGACAGACAAGTTCTCACAGTTACAAAGCTGTAGTTGTTTGTGAAGTGTAGAGTCCAGATCTTGTTGTGGTATTCAACTCCCTCTAACTCCAGTATTAACTCCACAGACACTTTATGTGACACCTTGGGATGACACAGCCATTTGGCTCACAGCCAAGATAGACTCACTTAAATACCCTAACACAGTCACTTGACTTACACTTAAGGGAGGGGTCTACCTATTCAGCTCATACCAGGAAGATGTTAATTAAAGATCAATAGCAGATGGTCTGTAACATGAAATATTGCGAAAATCCTATAATCTGTCATAATAATAGGAAAGTGCTAAGAAAATATTGATTCCTCATTCAAATATAAAAATATTGCATGAATTTTAACTAATTTCTTGTTAGTTGTGATTGATTTAGAAATGTATTCCTCTAAAGAAATATTATATAGGTGATCAACTAATTTTTAGCATTAATTTGAAATCTTCCTTCATGTACTTTGCATAATGTTGTTTAATTGCTTTTCCTAATACAGGTGCTAGACTGTCATTAAAAAATGAATGACCACAAGGAATATAACATTGAATCAATTAAGGGTGTGGGCTGGTCCACCCACAGCTAGTTATCACTAGCAAAAAATACACTTAATTTCTGTTGAGTTTGCATTCAGAAAATGGAATCTGTCAGGCAATATTTTTTTGCAGGGTAGCATTTGCAAAAATGGTTCATCTTAAAGTGATAATCTTTAAGTGAAACTATATACACTGTAGTTAGACTATAGTTTGACTAGATGTGGACAGGGACTGCATATTCTACAGTACACAAGACAACAAATGGTGAACTTATCTGTCTACACTAAGAACCCATGCTGGTGAGCCTGTACTTTTAACCCCCCTCTGTACACCTTATTAACTGAAGTCTCTCCCAACAGACTGCACACAACTTCCCCCCCACCCTCCCAAACCCTCAACCAACTCCCTCTGCAATCCCTGAATAGGGCCTAGCATTGCAATGTAGCAAAACATTATGGCAAGGAAAAGGCACACCTCTGCTATTTAGTATGCACACAATCACTTGGTTCACAACAGCTTCATGCAATATTACCTACCTCTGTGATTATGATCCTGCTATGTACAGCTGCGGCCACCTTTATCCTAATGTGGCCGGATCAGCGGCGCTCTGATAACCGCGGCCAGATGCGGTATATTTTCTTTTTTTCCGTAGCGCTTTCTGGTATGTTAGCGCTCGGATTTTTAGCGCTGTCTGCTATACTGCAATACCGTCTAAAAACACAGGTGGGCATTCGCGAGCTGTTGTCTTAAAAGTCTAATAAGTCTAATGCATGTCTAATGCATTATGTCTGTGTGTGCGCGCGCAGTATTTGTAAAATGGAGGATTTACAGTATACAGTATTACAAAAATATAGTGTCGCGTCTTCTTCGAATATAAAATAATCACATTTCTATACAGTACTGTATGTACTGTATTACAGTATTTTTTAATCAGTACTTTTGCTTGTTTTCATACTCTTTTTATATTATGCGTGTACCGTACAGTACTGTATGTCTCAATTGAACATTGTTGAAACGCATAGGCATGTTATAGTATCACATTTCGGCGCATACAGCGCTCTCCCTCTCGCCCCCACACACACACGGCTAAAGTACTATTTCTACTTCTTATCTACAGTTCAGTATATCTCTCCCAGCCAGATGGCTTTCTGGCTTCAATCATCCCAAACCTGTTATCACATTCCTGCGTGTGTAACGTACAGTACAGTGCCTGGTGTAACATTTCAGCGCCTGCGTGTAATCCTCTTTGGGAAAGGACCTAGTTGATGATTCATTCTAGTATTCTATCAGTACTGTAGCTTTTTAATGTGACACTTGTCATTCACATGCTTTATGTGATTTTTTTTGATTTGGGGGTCTGGGGATCAAAACATTATGATAACCTGTTGAAAATATGTCTTTGAACTACAGTACAGCTAATCCTTAATGCAGATTTACCCCCCTCCCCCCCGCAGACACACACAAGGCTCAAGGATTTCAACTTCTTATCGACACCTCTCGAAAATCATTCATTTTCAAAAGCTTGGCTTTGTGCTTTAAATCGTCCCGAGCCGAGTGTCACATCTCTGCATCTGCGTGTAATCCTCTTTGGAAAGGGACCTAGTTGATGATTAATGTGCATGCATGTATAACTTCACAATCATGTGGAAGTTCAAGTCTGGAAAAAAAATATTTCTTTTTTTTTGTTTATGTTTCATTTCCAGACATGTGTGCCTGCATAAAAATTCTCGTTATTCTGATATTCTATCGATACTGTAGCTTTTTAATGTGACACTGGTCATTCACATGCTTTATGTGATTTTTATTGATTTGGGGGGGTGGGGATAAAAACATTATGATGACGTGTATAACTTCACATTCATTTTCAAATGCTTGGCTAATCCCTTATGCTAATCCATTATGATGACTTCCCGCCCAACCCTTTGCGGCTTTGTTTACCTTAACGCATGCGCACTTGTAATAAACCCTTCTCAAATTGAATATGTTAATCTGATTATGCAACCAATGAATAAAAATGTAACCAATGAATAAAAATGTAAGCCTTCTTGAAGAATCCCCCCCCCCACACACACACACACATTCAGATGCAGATAAGTGCATATAATTGCATTGTGTACAGTATAACTACTCCATATTGGACTCCAGTTACTACTGTCAAACTACTGTATACTGGAACTACTGTACTGTAAAATACTTTGTGCAGTAAAGTGCATGCTGTATACTGTAAAACAATCTGTGCCATACCTGTATAATGCTGTACTTGGTGTGCCTGTACTTACCATACAACAGTATGGTACTATACTACCTTCCTGATGCTAGCCCATTACACTCTATCACAATGGGCAACACAGTCACAATATGGTCGATATATTTATTACATCGTTCCAAAAACTCATTATGCCATTTGCCCTCATCCTTTTTTGAGGGTTTCACCACATTTCGGATATGGTCTTTCAGCTGATGCCAGACCATTTCGATAGGATTGAAGTCTGGCGATCTGTTATTGGAGGGGGAAAAAAGGAGAATTAGTTAAAGAGATACACAGTAAACAGTGTGAGAAAACGAGACACGCGGTTACGGTACTTTCTCCGCTGGCATCTTCACCCAGTTGAAACCGCAGGCAAGAATATGTGCAGTTGACACGGTGTGCTTTGGATCGTTGTCCTGGTAGAAACGGTGACCATCTGGGAATTCACGTGTGATGTATTCCCCAATCTCAGGCACTATTTGCTCTTGGAAAAAAGCTTTATTCATGATTGCTGTAACAAGACAAGAAAAGTGCTCAAAATAATGCACACTACAGTAGTACAGTACAGTGCTTAAGGCTACAGCATGTGACTTTGTGCATTATTATACTGTACCATCAAAGATGACGATGATTCCTGGTCCACGCCTATAGATGGCACCCCACACATGCATCTTCACTTGGTGTTTTGGATGCGGCTTCATAGATATGCGTCCTTTTATGTCGAATGCAAAGGTGGCAAATCTCTCCAGAGATACAGTAGACTCATCAGTAAAGATGCATTCCTGAAAAGTTTCGTCACTGTCGATCCATGTCTGTTCCTGGACCACTCTCTTTATCTTGTTGACGTCCCTTATCATAGGGTACGCTCTGTAATGACAAGGAATAATTTTATAGGTACAGTACAGTTTATTAAACCACACTTTTCACCTCCTGTACTGTCCAGTACTAACCTCACACGTCCATATTTCCATCCAATTCTGCGTCTCATCTTCTTAATGCTGGTCTCTGATACGGTTAGATTGTGATTTTTCTGCAGAGTTTCTTTGACCCCTAAGGCACTCCATCATTCTCTTCACTTATTCTGTCAACCAGAACAGTTGTCTCCCTACAGTTTAAAGGAAAAACAACAATAAGTTACAGTGGGCCACAAGTACAGGTACTTTTATGCTCAGGCCTACAGTATGGCCAAATATAGGTATTAATTTAATAGAATAGTTATACTGTATAAATATACAGCGATAACAATAATTATAGATAGATACTGTATAGAATAGAGTTATATAAATATACAGCGATAACAATATTGTGATGTATACAGGTATATATATACAGTATAACAAATATATACAGTATAAAACATATATATATAACAGATATAATATTAACGGTACTTTGTGTGTGTGTGTGTGTGTGTGTGTCATAATGTGAGTAAACTGTGTACTGAAATGGGGGGTTGTGAGTGCATGAGTCATAATGAGTAATAATGAAGTGAGTGACAATTACTTTACAGTATAGTACTAACGCGGTAGTTACCGTTGGTGTCCTCTTTACTTTTTTGGTCTTACCTTGGGCATGATAGCTCACGGTTGCTGCGGGCACAACGAGGCCAGAAGTACTTAGCCAGCGTTGAATATCCGTAATTCGTTGTCCTCTCGTGTACATCTCTTTTATTCTCATGCTGAGATCCTTAGAAATCTTTTTAATAGGCATCGCTGCGTGACGAAATAAATACAAGCACAAGAATGTATATTCAATGTTTAGTCGATGTGTATTCAATGTGCAGTGAATCCACAAAATGGATGGTGTATTTATACTTTAATGACTCACATTAGAGTATGCCCACTTTTAATACCTGCACCTCGTCGCCATGCATAAAAGGTGACACACATTGCATAGCCTCCCACTCGATGATCTGTATCTGAACTTGCCCTTGTCCAGATACTGAATTGTGCCATCTGCTTCAATGGATCAACCCCGATTCTACGGACGCAGGAACCCACTCGCCTCTGCCGTGCCTGTCATGCAGAAAAGGCGAAAGGCGGCAGCCGTTTCCAAGCCAAGGCCAAAGCGAAAGGCTAAGGCTAATAAAGACAACCTTCTGAGACTCCAATGGCTACAGGTAAGGCTTTAAAGAAGCCTTATTATGTCACGAAGAAATTTGGTGATGTACACTCAAAGCAAAACAAATGGTCACCTTCTGCATTAGCCCTCGCCGCCACTGCCACTTCTCTCCCGGAAACCCAGAGGACACCTTCTCCATCACTCCTCGCCACCTCTTCTCTCCCGGAAACCCAGAGGACACCTTCTCCATCACTCCTCGCCGCTGCCGCTTCTCTCCCGGAAACCAGAGGACACCTTCTCCATCACTCCTCGCCGCCACTGCCGCTTCTCTCCCAGAAACCCAGAGGACACCTTCTCCATCACTCCTCGGCGACTCTGTCGCTTCTCTCCCAGAAATCCACAGGACACCTCCTCCATCACTCCTCTTATGCACCCATCCAGCCAGATGTCCACAGCACCCCATGCACAAGATCCAGCTCGTTAGACCGCATGCTGAATGGGTTAAGTGTCGATATCCCTGGGAACTCTATGCTGGTAAAGATAGATCTTCTTTTAGAGACCATGCTAAATATGGATCAATGGATGGAGAAGATGGATCAACGGATGGAGAAGATTGATGAATGGATGGAGAAGATGGATCAATGGATGGAGAAGATAGAGACTGACATAGCGGGGATACATAATTTGCTCAGAGTTCATGCCCCTGTATCTCGGACGCTGGAGCAGGAGGGTGGCATGGATGGGATGAATGGGACCTTCAACCTTCCAACACCAAGCGCACCCCCTCCATCAGAAGAATATGTGTTCATGTATGCCATTGACGAGGATGACATGACAACCCCGTCAAGACCACGCCAGGAGGCAACACTGACAAGGAGACCAAGACAGGAGGAAAGCATCCTCCCAGACAACCTACCCTCGCCCTCGCCCGTCGCCATAAGCACACCCACTCCCAGAAGAACACCCGCTCCCAGAATCCAACCAACATACGCTTGCATTGAGACGGTGCCCGACATCATCTTGCGTGAGCTGCCCCAGCTACTCAGGGAGAAGTATAGGTTTGCAAGTGCTCGTATACCCCAGAGGCATGACTTGTTCATTTTCAAGCACCACGTGCCATTCCCGGTGTACTTAGGGTGGGCCCACAATGTAAACTATGAAGGGAATCGCGACAAAAAGGCTCTTCCTGAAAATTTAAGAAAGACTATTGTGGAGGAATTGCGGCGCTATTTTTCAATTACCGATCCTTTAATGAAAATCGTGCGAGACTCCATTAATTGCATTTTGCGGCATACAAGGCATCGGCCCTGGAAGGACAATCTACTGGGGATCGAATTCGCTTCGTGATTGATCGTCTGTTAAAATGTTGATTCATTTCTGACTTGTTCATTGTTTTAAATTGTATTCTAATGTTTTTTTTTAAATATACATGTATGTTTTTAATTACAGTACACAATTAATGTTTTTTTTACTTACAATACTCCACCAATAAAATAAATTGCTGCTATTTTAAAATATACCTGTATGTTTTTAATTACAGTACACTTTAATGTTTTTTTACTTACAATACTCCACCAATAAAAATAATGTAGATTGTTGTAGATTGTATTCATACTGTCATTGTTTTTACTGTTTTGGACACTATTAATGTTTTTTACTTACTGCACTCACCAATAAAATACATTGCTGCTTTTTTTAAATATACCTGTATGTTTTTAATTACAGTACACCATTAATGTTTTTTTACTTACTGCGCATTACAGTACATCAAAACAGTATTAAACCGCATTATCGGTATTGATGACAAAGTTTCTTTTCTGAGGAAGAAAAATAAATACTGTAAATACTGTAATGGTTAGTTCAAACTAGTCAGTCCCCTAAAGAAGTTTCCACTGTCAGTCCCCGCAGTCCCCTCGGTCAGTCCCAACAATTATTTTCTCGGGGGGCGTCTCTTGTTTACATACAGTACACGCATGCGCTTAGATGTGATGAGACGCATACTGTATGCGTTTCAACAAGGTTCCAATGCGCATGCGTCTAACTGTAGAAGCTGCTCAGCCAATGATATTGCTGGACTACATTTTGGCGAATTGTGACTACAAGAACTAAATAACCATAAGCAAAGCGATTGATTACAGGAGAATCGCTTTACTGTGCATTGATATTGATATGGTAAAAAAATAATTACATACGGCAGCTGTACCCACCATAGACTTTGCCATTCGGTTGGCGCCGAGCCACTGCCAGTCCCGTAGTCTTGATTATACACGTAGTTGACAGGTGAAAACGGGCCTGCTAGACCTGTAGTTGACAGCTGATGAAGCTGGAAATCGCTTTGCTCCATGCAAGCTTGCTGGTATCTGTACGTGAAATCCTGCTCAGGCTGCAGGTATCCAGGCGGGGGCTGATAGCAAGGGTTGCCGGTCAGCAGGTTTTCACAGATGGTCGGACCGTAATTGGAAGATGGTGCTGGCGCATTGCTTGCCTGGGACTGATGATTCTTAGTTGATTTTACCATGATCTTTGACCTTTTGTACTCTCCATGATCAAAGATACTGGAAAATTCAGGGACAACACACCAATACCCTCCTCCTGTAACTCTGGGTGCAGGAGCAATACGAAAAAAACGTGGATCAATACATAACTTTTTCCTTATCGCACGCTTCCACCCCAGAGCATCTGGTGAAAATTTGTAAAAGTCATAATTTTCGATAAAATATTGATAAATTTGACCAACTGTGGCCATCTTATCATCTGCTGAACTAATTGCTGACCATATTAAATAAGCGTACGTTATGTTGGGCTTTTTGAACATGGACTGCAGTGGTGTACTCATCTCTGGACCTCTCTGGACAATGAAATAGAACACCAGACACTTTGCATTTAGTTTTTAATATGAAACGCCTAAATAGATACAATGTTGTACAACTTCTTCAGTACCAAGGTCAATTCACAAATGACCACTGTGGTATTTTTTAAACACCTGCAAGACGACACATTACTGAAGCGCATGCGCATTACAATTCATGAATATTTGCCACCTGGCGGATACGCAAAGAATTGCAACCAATTATATCTGAAATATTCTCATTTAACAGATCAAGCGCGGGTGACGCCGGCATGATTGCGACATGAATACAGCACGAATGCCGCACGAACGAGGCAAAGTGCGTTTCATTCGGAAAAAGTCACCGGAAAATATCGGTGAAGTGTTAGAATAAAAGGGGCCACGGCTGTATCTCAACTTTCTTGTGGCCTCATGCAAATGTTACCCTTTCTACCCATTACAATCCCCTCCCTCCTGTCCCACACCCAATAGCATTATACACCCTGGACTGCTCAAAAGCCTTGCACTCTGAACTCATATACTGAATGTTGGTAGAGAACTTTGAAAACCAGCACACTATCCACCACTTACTCTAATGGCAAACATCACAAATTTACAACTTGCAAACACCTACTCAAATTTATTCTCATACTGTTACTCTCTTTAGCAAGGGATTTTGAACTTAACCCAGGCCCACCCTTTTCATCTCTGTCCCATAGATCTGAGAAAAACCCCTTTGTGACAGGGTGAATGAACGTCACCAGCCATATGCCTGGAAAACCTATGTTTAGGCTTGCAGTGCAGCAGTGACGAGGTTAAGTTGAGAAGGGCTGCTTAATTAGTCTGACCCCAGCTGCATAATCAAGGTGTTAAAACCCACAGGCTGTACACCCATGCTAGAGAACTGGTGAGGAGATAGGACTGAAAGTGCTGAAGAGGTATAAGTGCTGAAGAGGCTGCTGTAAGGTGTGTGGTGCAAAGTACATGTGTGATGAACTGTCTGTCTCCTGCATACTAAAGAGAAGCTATTTTATTCTGTCTGTTAAAAAGAAGCTATTTTGTTTTGTCTGCTGAAGAAGCAGCTATTTTCTTTTGTTTGCTGACGAGAAGCTATTTGTTTTTGGTGTGCTGTATGTTTTAAGGCTCAAAAAATAAGCCATATCCAAAGAACCCGCGGTTGCATGTACCCTGCAACATATGGTGTCAAGAAGTGCCGGGATTTTGAAAGGCCCCTGCAGTTAAAGGGCTACACACACAAGAATGAGAAAAATGGAAGAATTTTTAAAAGTGTTTGTGTGCGAGCAGACCAGACAGCAGGGACAGTTAATGCAGGAGCAGGCCCGGCTACAAGCAGAGAGAGAGACTATTGCAGTAGCAAACCCAGCTCCTAACCCAGCACAGGATGTGCGGATGGCCAAGCTGCTGACCCTATTCCAGGGGTCTGCCAGTCCAGAACTTGTTAACAAACCCCCGGTACTCCTGAGGAAAATGGCTCCAACGAGGATCCAGAGGCTTTTTTACTGACATTTGAAAGGGTTGCCGAAGCTCAGGGCTGGGCTGCAGATCGCTGGGCCACTGCTTTGGTCCCGCTCCTCATATCAGGGCCTCCCTGCAGATCAGGCATTGGACTACCGACAAGTACTGGATCGCTTAGGTCTGACCCCAGAGACCTACCGGCAGCAGTTCCGGAACATGAAGTACACCACTAAGATGAGACCCCGGGTCCTCGCTCAGCAGTTATTGGACTTGTGTACGCGCTGGATACAACCCGAGGAGTGCACTAAGGAGGCAATTCTTGAGCAGGTGGTTTTGGAACAATTCCTACAGATAATACCCCCTTCCGCACGCTCGTGGGTAAAACACCACGCTGCTGGATCCCTAGCTTTGGCGGTCCGACTCGTGGAGAACTTCCTTGGGGATGAGGAGCAGGCGAGTGTCCTGGACCCGACGGATCTGACTCCACCGGCACTTGCGGACGCCCAAAGAGGGAAGTCGGTTCAACGCGGAACCTATGGCCCATCCACGCGCTACTGCCAAGTCCAACGGAAGGAGCAGTCATTCCAGAAAGGGTGGAGTCCAAATGCTGGTCCCCACCGAGACCCTCATCTACTTCCTGATGTCGGCTCGTGCAAAATGAGAGGAGCTTCCGAGGACATCGCCCACAAGACCCACCAGATGCCTGGTCTCCAGTATCCGGTCCAACAGAGCGCTATCCACAGCCCCCTCCTACGAGGGAACCCTCTCCATGTTCCGTCTGCGGAGAACAAGGCCACCAGCATGTGGCTTGTCCACGGATGGATTGATCATTTGGCAGGACTGTCGCCTCAGCCTTCATGGGAGAAAACTACAAGCCCTGGCTACTTCCAGCCCATGTTGGGGGAAAAAACGTCCAGGCCCTTGTAGATTCGGGCTCTGGGAAAACCCTGGTCTTCCAGGGACTGTTACTGCCTAATGTGTGCTCTTTTGACCCTCCATGGAGCATAGAATGTATACACAGCGATGTAAGATGGTATCCATTGGCCAAAATCCAGCTACAGGTAAAGGGTCAGGAGGCCTACCTCGAAGTGGGAGTCACTCCTTGGCTCCCTGCCCCCATTGTGCTCTGCCAGGACTGGCCTTTCTTTTCAGACCTAATGGCCCCAGTCTCTCATGAGGAGCCTTATTCTGTGGCTCAGGAGAACCCTGGCAAACTGTTCCCCTTCTTGGCAGACCTTTTCCCCAGCCGACACCGGATTCCAAAGACTCGGAAGCAAAGACGCTCTGACAAACAGGACTGGTTGCAGAAATCTGGGTCTCAAGGTGACCATTCTAGTAGCCAGAGGTCACAAGTGATGGTTGGGGAGGGCCAGAGGGAGGGGGATATGGGCCCTGGAGATTTACCAGACCTATACCTCCCTGACTTTCGCCAGAGGCAAAGGGAAGACCCAGTCCTTGTTAGACAGTATGACAAGGTGGTAAAAATTGATGAGCAGATTTTAAATGCACAGGGGTGATAGTATTCCCCCATTTTGAATTATCAAATGATATCCTGTATAGGGTGAATAGGCAGACACAAACAGGGGAGGTCACCAGACAGATATTGGTTCCCAAGGCGTTTGTTAAATCTGTGTTCACTCTAGCCCATACTGTCCCTTGGGGTGGTCACCTGGGCAGGGATAAAACATTGGACAATATTTCGTCCCCATTCTATTGGCCAGGGATGCATAGTGATATTGCTAAGTTATGTGCGGCATGTCCAGAGTGCCAGCTAACGAAGGGACAAAAAACAGCCCCTTTGGTTCCTCTACCCTTGGTGTCAGTTCCCTTTAAGAGGATTGGGGGAGACTTGGTTGGACCTATAGAACCTTCTGCGAAAGGACACAGGTTTATTCTTATAATAGTTGACTATGCAACAAGGTATCCGGAGGCATTCCCCATGAGAACAGCAACGGCGAAGCAAGTAGCCAACAAGTTGTTGCAGCTGTTCTCACGGGTTGGACTTCCCCAGGTTTGTTGACAGACCAGGGTACAAATTTTATGGCTAAACTGATGTAGGATGTCTTAAAATTACTAGAGGTCAAGTCGGTTCGGACATCGGTCTACCATCCACAGACTGACGGATTGTGGTAAGATTTAACCAAACTCTAAAAGGGATGCTGAGGAAATTTGTAGATTCAGAGAAGAGAGCCTGTGATGAACTTCTCCCTATTCTGCTGTTTGCAGTGCGGGAAGTTCCCCAGGCCTCCACGGGATTCTCTCCATTTGAACTGCTGTATGGCCGCCAACCCCGGGGTATCCTAGACCTCCTAAAGGAGTCCTGGGAGGAACAGCGGTCCCCTTCTAAGAATATGTGGAAAATAGCTGAAGCGCTCAAATGCAGGTATAATAACAAAAATAAGCCAAACCACTAAACCAGGGTACTAATAATTGATATAGTACCTAATGAAAAAGAAACGCTGTGACGTTCGAAACGCGTTGGATGGGTCTTTTGTCACATTAAAGTGCCCTTTTAATCATTTTTCGCTTTGGGTCCTTCCTGCTCCGTTTGTGCTGGTGCGCTTTTGGTCTCCTTTTTCCCTTCTAAGAATACCCTGCAATATTTACTAGTCCTTAGGAAGAGCCTAGATGTGGTCGGCCATTTTGCTAGGGAGAATCTTAGATCAGCCCAGGACAGCCAGGAGAGACATTACAATCAGAATGCTCGCATGAGAGTGTTTCACCAGGGAGACCAGGTGATGTTGTGGTTACCCCGTTGTGAGAGCAAACTCCTAGCCAAATGGCAGTGCCCTTTCGAAGTACTCCGCTGCACGGGTGATATGGATTACGAGATCGCTCAACCAGAGTCCAGGAAGGGTAAACAAATTTACCATGTGAACTTGCTGAAACCCTGGAAGATGCAGCGGTCTCTTTTCATCCACCCGATGGAGGAGGAAACGGATTTGGGTCCTCAGCACCTGGGGTAAAAGTACGTTCCCATCCTTATAGGTTGCCTGAGAGTCGTAGGGCCCTGGTAGAGAAGGAGATACAAGAAATGCTAGATTGACCAGGTGGTATATGGCCCTCCAACCCTTCTCATTTGAGATTCAGCACAGGCCTGGAAAAGAGAATGCGAATGCTGACTTCTTTTCTAGAGAAGGGGTGGAGGATCGGGCTTCAGCCGTGCGTGGCCCCAGCCACAAACTAACAGGGGAGGAATGTGACAAGGTGAATGAACGTCACCAGCCATATGCCTGGAAAACCTATGTTTAGGCTTGCAGTGCAGCAGTGATGAGGTTAATTTGAGAAGGGCTGCTTAATTAGCCTGACCCCAGCTGCATAATCAAGGTGTTAAAACCCCCAGGCTGTACACACATGCAAGAGAGCTGGTGAGGAGACAGGACTGAAAGTGCTGAAGAGATTACTGCTGTAAGGTCTGTGGTGCAAAGTACATGTGTGATGAACTGTCTGTCTCCTGCATACTAAAGAGAAGCTATTTTGTTCTGTCTGCTAAAAAGAAGCTATTTTGTTTTGTCTGCTGAAGAAGAAGCTATTTTCTTTTGTTTGCTGACGCGAAGCTATTTGTTTTTGGTGTGTTGTATGTTTTAAGGCTCAAATAAATAAGCCTTATCCAAAGAACCCGCGTGTGTGGTTGCATGTACCCTGCAACACTCTTCAAATTCCAAAAAGGTCTATCTGTCGCCCATAATTATATCAGAGCCTGCTGCACAAACTGGGTGAACTAAGGGGATGTTGCCTTTTGCATAAACCCAAAGCCATCGTCCTCACAGAAACATGGCTAACCCCTAAAACCCTCGATGCAAATATCGCCATTCTGGGATACTCCATTTCTGAGAAAGATAGGTCAAACAGAGGAGGAGGGATGTTATTTTATATTGAGGACACCTTACAATTTACACTGTTAAATTGCCCCCCAAGCCCACCTCTTTTGAAATCCTAGCAAAATCTGCCTTCCCTTTTCTAAGCCCGACCTGATTGCTGGCATCTAACACCCCCCTAAAGCCCCCTACAGTCCCTGACTGATATCACCCAGTTTCTTGGCCCATTTCCTCTCTGAATAAGAAGAGTGAGCTGCTAGTTCTTGGGGATTCCAACTACAATTGACTCAACCCTAAAAAGCACAAAATCCAGATACAACTCAAGTCATCTAACCTATAGCAACTATTTTCATATCCCACACTGACAAACCTGAAATCTCACAACCACTCCTTGCTAGACTGGATTCTCTCCTCAAATCCCAGCAGTATCCAATCCTCTGGCATCCTTCCTGACATTTCAGTGGCCATGCAATAGTGTACTGTGTAAGAAAGATTAAATCACCTGAATCAAGCCCTACATTTTTCCTCACTAAAACATTTAGAAACTTTAACCCACAACAGTTTCTGGCTTACCTTACCAACTGCCCTTGGTACAGAATTGACTTAATTCCCGACCCCAATTATTCTCTCGACTATTTCCAATCTGAGTTCTTAAAACTCTGTGATACCCGTGCTCCAGTACACAGAATAAGAGTATGGGGGCCACCTTCCATCGGTTACAACTGACCTTATAGCGCTCTACCATTTCAGGGATGCCTTGTGGAAAAGCTACAAAGTAACTAGCACCAAGGATATTAATAACTACAGATGCCTGCGGAATATGTGCACAAGGCAAACAAGACATGAAAAAGCAAACTATTACTCTGACAATCGTCGCCTACTTACATTGCAAATGCATTCAATGATTACTTTGTGGGGTATGCTACTAACTTATTAGCCAAATGCAACCCAAACCACAACCATGGACCTCATTCTGAGAGTACCCCTGTAGCCCCATCCTCTCCCAACATTGCTCACAATTTTCAATTTATCCTAGTATCTGAAGAGTAGATTACACAAGTGCTCCTCAAATTGAAACTAAGCAGCCAATGTGGACCTGATTTACTGCAATCTAAGTTTCTAAGACCTGGTGCCCCAGCCAAACCAATGACTTCCATAGTCAACTCTATTCTGTCTGCAGGCCATATCCCTAATACCTGGAAAACTACCAGAGTTGTCCCAATCTTCAAAAGTGGGGACAAAAACACTCTCAAACTACAGGTCAATCTCTCATCTCCCAATACTATTCAAAGTCATGGAAAAATGTGTTCACTCCCAATTAAGCGATTACTATACCAAGACAAATTCCAATCTGTCTTTCGCCCCAAACACTCCATGGTAACTACCTTGCGAAAAATCACCTTCCATCCTAGAAGCAATTAAAGAGGCTAGAACAGAACTAAACATATTTCCTTAACTCAAAAGCTGAGCAAACCCTGAGTTGGACGAGGAGGAAATTCTATAAAAAAAGCCAATAAATTGGACACCCTTCTAGCAGCCAGACTGAAAAATAGATGCCAATATGTAATATTCAATCTATTAGACTGCAAATGGGTTCGAACCCAGAAACAATTGAAGGTGAATTCCAGAAATTCTACACCAAATTATATGATGGGAAAAAAGTGGCCAACTACAGTATGCCCACACAGAGAACCTAATCAAGAATTACCTCAAATCCGCAGACATACCCACCTTATCAAACTCCCAACAGAATCTGCTGAATCAAAAAATAACATTAGCAGAAATGTAGATGTCATTAAAAATCTAAAATTTTCCAAAGCCCCAAGCACAGACAGGTTTTCCAATATATATTATAAAAAATGTGGTAAATCCCTCACCCCACACATATTGGACTTGTTCTATCACACTCATGCCTCTATATTTCTAATCCACAAGGAAGAGAGCTACCACCCAATTTATTTGATTAATACAGATGTCAAAATATTCTTCAAACTACTGGCCAATAGATTACAGTAATACAAATTCTCCTTTCTCTGATACATGATGATCAAGTTTGCTTCATTGCAGGAAGGCAAGCTGCCGACAATATCAGAAGGAGTATTGACTTGACTGCCCTGGTTAGGTGGGATAACACCACCTTTATGCTGCTTAGTCTTGATGGAGAGAAGGCCTTCAATCATATTGATTGTGTTTATTTGAGAGAAAGGCTGAAAGCCTTTAGCTTCTCTGGTATTTTCATTAAAGCTATACTAGCCCTCTACACAAACCCCAAAGCTAAAGTAGTAAGCAAACGCTTCCCTTCTAGCCAATTTAAAATTAAAATTGGGACAAGGCAGGGTTGCCCCTCTCTCCTCTTACAGTATATTTGAATTATTCAGGAATCCTTAGCAGCTCACATTCAACACAATGGTAACATAACAGGTATCAGGACAGGAGCCCAATCCTACAAATTGGCACTTTTTTGCCAGTGTCATTTGACACTCTCCAACTCTTTAACCTCACTGCCTATTCTATTCAATGACCACGTGCCTTTTAATAAACTGTCTGTATTTAAGATTTACAATAGCAAGGCTGAAGCATTAAACATCAATTTTCAAAAGGAAACAATCTAACTAATAGAACTCAATTTCGATTTTAGGTGGAAACATTTGTCTATTATATACCTACAGATATTCCTAACCAAAGACTATCACATTATATAGAGTTAGCTCTATATAATGAGTGATAGTCTTTGGTTAGGAAGAGAATTCAAAAGATCATACAGACAGACCTACAGATGTGGTCCAAATTCAATATCTTTTGGATGGGAAGAGTCCAGTTGGTTAAAATTAATATACCGTCCACGTTACTAAACCTCTTTCAAAAACTCCCTATTCTAATACAGTAGAGGCAACGTTTATTCTAACATTTGCTGTAAACTAGCCGGGTTACATTCTGGGTATGTGCTGGGTATGTGCTGGGTATGTTCTGGGCTTGTTTGAAGCACGTTTAAGGCATTTCTGTATTGACTAACGACCCATAGGATTAACACAGCAGGGATCCCTGGCAGTCCAATTCAGTTTGAATGGGACTGCCAGGGACCCCCGCTGTTAATCTGATAGGCCATTAATCAATGCAGAAATGCTGGGGCTAGTTTAAGGAAAGTTAAGGCATGTATTCAGAATGTACCTGGGTGTTTCCTGGGTTTTTTGGGGAATTGCCACTGGTTTTTGTTCGAATAAGAGTTGCCTTTACTGTAGTTAACACAGACATTCTAAAGCTCAATCCATGATCACAAAATTAATCTGGAACAACCAGAGACACAGACTAAGCAGAAGGTTGCTGACACGTCCCCCAAGGGCTGGAAGGCTGGCCCTCCCATGCCTACTTTCATACTACAAGGCAGCTCAAGAGAGCCAATGGTAGCTTAGCATGCAAGTTCCACTCTCAGAAGATGAGTATCACTTGAGGCGTCACAGGTACACTCAACGGCCCTGAATAAAATCTTATGGTTACTCGCCCAAACCAGATTAACAAAACAACCCATTTTACTGGCAATATCAGACTCTCTTTGACTCTGGGACAGACTCAAATTCAAATATAAACTGACATGTTTGAATTACCTGATGACCCCCATTTTTGATAACCCAGAATATCCACCAGGTCTGTTCAGACAGAAATTTACAAATTGGCACAAAATTAATATTAGTAAATTACTAGATAAAAGCAAGGACCTCATATTGGTGCAGTTCGAACAACTTGTCAGGGAGAGAGATCTCCCACCCAGGGAGATATTCCAATACCTCCAGGTTAGAGCTTTCTAAGCTAAAAAATAACCCCACAATACCAGAATCAGTGTTTGAGAAATTATTTTTAGAGGCTGATACACAACAGAAAAGTATCTCTGAATGATATGGACATTTCTCCACAACTGATTTAGAACTCCAGAACAAGCTTAAATTTGTCAAGAGTTGAGAGCCTGACCTGGAGGAGGAACTGGAGAGAGGACTGGGTGACATTTTTGACTCAGTAACAAGGAGCTTAATTTGTTCCGACAACTAAGGAAAACATGTATGAAGTGATGACACGGTGGAACAATAGCCCAGAAACCAGTTCTACTTTTGTTCCAGGCTACTCCCCATTATGTCCTAAAGGATGTAGTGCAATAGCATCCTTTCTTCACATGTGGTGGGCTATCCCCCAGATACAAAATTTATGGAAACAGATAAAATCTTGGCTTCAGCAAATCTTAAGCTCAAATATCTCTACAGGACCCATGGCTATTCCTCTTAAACAGGCCACTCCAATACATTACACTGGCTGAAAATTAGATAATCACACACAAACTAAGGGGGTCATGCACGAAGCAGCGGAAAATTGTATTCGGCAGGGGTTTGAATTCGCCATGTTTTTGGCGTGTTGCCCTCGCAGTGTGCAGGAAGAGCCAAATCCCTTTTGAATCACAGCGAGAGCAACATTGCCAAACATGACGAGTAACCGGTGTCGAGACAGTCTGCCTGGCGAGAAGCTGCCGAGAAGCCGTCCCCTGCCGAGATGTGTCTGCAGCAGAGAGAGATCCGCCGCTTTCTATGCGCAAACATCGGCACATTAAAAAATCTTTTAAATACAATTTTATTCATAGTGTACATGTGCAGGGGATCTCTGGAGCTGAACCGCAGTGGTTTCAGGTCCGGGGACCCCCTGCTTCCCGAGATACAGGCCCCGTTATGAGGTGCCGGCATCCCTCTGCATTTAATGTCCCGATCACGTGACCGCGGAATGTAAACAAAGCAGAGGGATACCGGCACCAAATAAAGGGCTTGTATCTCGGGAAGCAGGGGGTCCCCGGACCTAAAACCAAAGCGGTTCAGCTCCAGAGACCCTCTGCACATCTACACTATGAATAAAACACCCATATCAATAAACAATCATTCCTTACCTTTGCGGCTATTTGCTATGGTAAAGAAGCAGCATGAATATATTTTTAATAATAGTGTACTGTGAGCAGGGGTACTGAGCTGAACCGCATTGATTTGTGAATCAGGGACCCCCTGCTTCCCGAGTTACAGGCCCCGGTATGTGTCATCGGGTGCCAGTGTCGCCGCCATCTTTATAGCGTCCCATACACGACGTGACCGCTATAAAGATGGCGGCGACACTGGCACCGATGCCCCAAACCGGGGCCTGTAACTCGGGAAGCAGGGGGTCCCTGAGCCACAAATCAATGCGGTTCAGCTCAAGGGACCCCCTGCTCCCACACAATATTATGAAAATAAATTAACGCTGCTTCATTACCATAGCGGATAGCCACTAAGGCAATGAAGGGGTTTAGGCATAATAGCATGTTTATTGGGGACAATTGCCCCCAATAAACATTGCAATAAACAACATACACCCCCTGTGCCCCCAACAACCCCTATAGCCCCATTACATATAGAACATTTTTGGGATGCACAGCAATGATACTATAGGCCGGCGGTGGCCCTCGGGTTTTCCCCGCAGGCCTGCAGTACCAATTCAGTGCACCCCTAAAAAAATTACAACACATAAATACACCACCCTTAACACATACAGTATAGTAATGTGCAAAATTAATATTATACACATATGGATAATAGTGAATTTGCCCATTTAAAATACATAAAGAACAATAAATACAATAAATACATATAGCACTCACCCATGTCCGACTGCCACGATGAAGGCCATCCTCATCTTCATCACCGTCCATGCCCCCTCAGATGCTGCAAAACATGAACAAGAATAAAAACAGCCAATGTAATGTCCCCTAACCCCTTAATCTCCATAGCGGTTATTAACCGCTACTGTCAATAAGGGGTTAACCCACCCTCTCCCACCACTCGGGAGGCCTACATACCCTCCCCCACTATCCCCCCCACCCTGTGAGGCCTAACCACCCTCACTCACACAATACCCAGCCAGGAGGCCTTCCCACATACCCTTGGGGCCAATACCCCCTTCCCCCACCCCCAGTACCCACAATAAAAACAATACACAGCCCCACAATTAACATCATTATATTTATTAAATACATAACCCACCCCCTGTGCCCCCCCATAAATACATGATTTATTGTTTTACATACAGGGTTAATACCCCAGGCCCACGGGAGTACCCAGTGGGCCTGACGGGTACACCTCACAGACCTACAGTAGCCTAGCACCATGTTTCAAACAGGGTCTGAAGGCCTACGGGTGGTCCCCGCCAGGCACTGTGGTCCACCAGGTGGTCTCCGCAGGTCACCGTGGGCCACAATGGGGTCCCCACGGGTAGTCCCACGGCTGTCTGGGGGGCCCTGAGTCAGACCAACAGGTGTCTGAGGGCCTCTGGTGGTTCCCACGGGAGTCTGGGGGCCCTCAGGTGGTCCCTACAGGTCACGTTGCCCCACAGATGTGGGGTCACCAGTTCTTCCCTGCAGGTGTCCTCCATGGACCCGGCAGCCGTTTACCCGTGAGAAGCCCGAGGAGACCGCAGGTGGTCTCCATAGGTCCCCGGCAGACCTGAGGAAACAAACCTTTATGTAAAAAAAATAAACATGTCCTATACATTAAATACATCAATCCCACCCCCCCCCACCCCACACACACAACACATAAAGTACAATAATGTGCAAAATAACTATTATCCAGATAGGGATAATAGATTATTTGCCCATTATTAAAAACATTAAGTAGCATAATGAAAAAAAAAGTTCTACTGACCTCATCAATAAGAAGCCGCCTCGCCAGCAAAATCTGTGTCTCCGTTGCCAACAAAATACATAGCCAACACATTGCAATTACATTCTGATATCAATTAACCCCTTAATCACCTTATCAGATAATAAACACAAAGGTAATTAAGGGGTTAAGCCACCCTGGCCCGATACCCACCCTTCACCCATTCATTTGTACAGTGGCTTCATCATGCAACTATATATAGATATATAGATTAATTTTCCCAACCAAATCACATGGTTTTCACGTCCCAATCAGGGCCGTGGGAACCATATGACGACAATGTGACGTCATAGGCCTATAAAAGCCTATGTCGTCTCATTTTGAAGGCAGATGCCGAGGAGAACGGACTCAGTGTATTGGTTCATCATGTGTATTTATATATATATATAATATATATTATTATATATATATATATAAATACACATGATGAACCAATACACTGAGTCCGTTCTCCTCGGCATCTGCCTTCAAAATGAGACGACATAGGCTTTTATAGGCCTATGACGTCACATTGTCGTCATATGGTTCCCACGGCCCTGATTGGGACGTGAAAACCATGTGATTTGGTTGGGAAAATTAATTTTGATGACGTCATTTAAAGGCAATGACGCTAGCCAATCAGAATGGCTGTGCTTCAATTGCCTTTAAGATGACGTCATGAAAAGAAAGATGGCCGGCCTCACATAGTACGGTAGCCAATGAGAGCGTGGGAAATACATCCCAACTCTGATTGGCTCTAGTACCATGTGACAGGCTTTAAATGACGTCACATCCGGTCTCCCCAAAGCCTCTGTCACATGGTCTTCATTGTGGCAGCCGGACACGGGTGAGTTCAAATGCACTATTATCCATTTGTGGATAATAGTAATTGTGCCCATTACTTTACTGTATGTGTTAAGGGGGGGGGTTATTTCTTTATAAGTATGTACAGGCATACCCCGCATTAACAGACGCAATGGGACCGGAGCATGTATGTAGAGCGAAAATTTACTTAAAGTGAAGCACTGCCTTTTTCCCACTTATTGATACATGTACTGTACTGCAATCATCATATACGTGCATAACTGATGTAAATAACGCATTTGTAAAAGGCTCATAGTCTCCCCGATTGCGCACAGCTTCGGTACAGGTAGGGAGCGGTATTGCTGTTCAGGACGTGCTGACAGGCGCATGAGTGAGCTGCCATTTGCCTTATTCGGCGATATGTCCTTACTCGCGAGTGTACTTAAAGTGAGTGTCCTTAAACCGGGGTATGCCTGTATGTGTTTTGACATTAATTTGGGGGGGCACAGAATTGGTACTGCAGGTAACACCCGAGGGCCCCCGCCGGCCTATAGTATCATTGATGTGCATATATGTGTATGTTAGGGGGGTATAGGGGTTGTTGGTGTAATATATATATATATATATATATATATATATATATATATATATATATTTATATATATATATATATATATATATATATATATATATATATATATATATATATATATATATATATATATATATATATATATATATGTAAAGGAACAGTTTTAAAGACAGCGCACTTTTTCCAACACACCCAAATTGCTGCCGTGCTGGTGACGTGTAGCAAGATGTTGCACCAAATACCAATATTGATTATTGAATGTTACCTGAAACAACCAGTGCTAGCCTATATATGAAAAAATTGTTACAAAAAAATATATTGTTTATAATAAAACATTAAAAAACTATACAAAAAGAAAAAATGTGCAAAAAATGTAAAAAAGATATTGCAATAAACTACTAAACAGTACATACAAAATATAAAGTAAAAGTCCAAAAATGAACTATAAAAAGAAATACTTAAGTCCAAATGAAGTCCATGAATGAATGAAACAAAGGTCCAGGCTGCTTCTTGTTGGGCTCACCAAGTTCCCATAGTACCTATTAGAAAAAGAAAAGGGTTCTCCCCACATATTGGAGCCCGCATGTAATGACATAGATCACGAATGAGGATAGACAATCCATATGACTCTTAATTGTATGTGTAGATTTGTTGTAAAAAGAAGTGGCTTGATTGGTTTTGCACATATGTCTACATTTTAGACATCTATTTCTACCACAAACTAATATTTATTATCTTGAAGCTGAAATAGAGCTCCGCTTCTTTGCCCTATGGCTAAAATTCCATTATATGTACAAAAATATAGAAATACATATTATTCCTTCACATAGGTCAGAAATTACACCTAGATTTAGCACCAACACTAGTCGGTATTTATATATTCAAGCAATTATATTGGGATTGGTTATAATCTAGTTCCCCTTTTTTCCTCATGCTAGAATATACATGGTTATTTCTTGCCCTTAGTTATACCCACATTGATCATCTCTCTATATTTGATATAGAATAATCAAATATTATTCAGGATTATCTGTTTTTGACCAATCAGGTCTCTCGATACCCAAGTTTGGGTTAAATTTGATATGTAAATCTATAGCCACATAGAATTTTTGGCTTGTATCTTGCAATCATTAACCACTGTTTCATCTCTTCCTTCTAGTCTATGTATGGAGGGATCTACTAAATGTTTCTCTCTTTCTCAAGCTTAATTATGTTTATTATTAATTACATACTATATAAAGCACTACGTATTTAATTAATTAATTATTTATTGTTTTTTAGGTATCATCACGTTTTTTATTTAGATTTATAATTTATATGTGATTTATACAATTAAAGTTATTATTTTTATATCATTAGTTATAGTTAGGATGTGTATAGAATATATGATAATTAATTTGTTCACGTTCTAAAGATGACTGGCACATGTTGTATGTCATTTATCTTTATTTTTAATCTATATTCACTTAGTTATATAATTATCTGTATTGCACAAATGCTGGAATGAGTTTTGAATTTCATATCCTTTTCATGTCAGTACGTAATTTGCATATAAATTGTGTATTTACTCCATCTGCAGCATTATCCTCGTTTGCTGTTACTAAATGCATTAATGTCCTAAATTCTGTTATGTCCAAATATGTTATAGTTATCAACTTTATTGCACCAGATATCAACTTGATTTAATGACACCTATTGAATTGAATACACCTGTGAGTCACACAATGTTTATTGATATGAGGGACTATTTAACATCAGACAGTCCCATTGGTGTCCATCCCCTGATGAAATCCGCAAAGGCGGAAGAAACGCGTAGGGACAGTTACCATTGGAACTACGGTGGCTGACCTGCCTTGGCACCAGAGAGAGATCGTGAAGACGCAAGAAAAGTCCTTCCGGGTTCCGGTATCACATGCGTGTGAGCAATGGCGGATGCACGCTGCTAACAAGCTCCATACAAGCGGACTATATCTATCCTGGAGCGAACGGCGTTCACAGACACTAGTTACAGAACCATCCTGGATATCGCAGAGCGGAGGTGACCGTGGAGTCTTCATTTGGTGCATGGGCAGGTCCCATAAAATGCCTGTTTTTATCAGACAAATTGTAAGTGTGCATTTGTCTTGTCCGTGATTTATTAAAATGTTCATCTGATTTTACACAAGGATCGGGCGCTTTTTCTCTTTTCTTTTTCTAATATATATATATATATGTGTTTATTTATTTATATATTTATTTAGTGTGGGGCTGTTGTGTGTGATTTTTTTTTATTGTGGGTAGCGGGGGTAGCCAAAGTGGGTATTAGCCCCAACGGTGGGTAGCGGGAGGGCTTAACCCCTTCATGACCGCAGCGGTATTAACCGCTAAGGTCATGAAGCTGTTAAGTGCACCCGCAACCCCCCCCTGCAAGCCCTAAACAACCACCAAGGGCCAAATACCCCCTTGACCCACCCCCGCTACCCACAATAAACCTGGCACGGCTGGTTAACCCCTTCATTGCCTTAGCGGTTAGCCGCTAAGGTAATGAAGTGGCCCCTAGTGCCATGAGGAGACACACTGTGGCCAATCGCTCTACCTGGCTAGATCCCCCTAAAGGATTTTTTGATTGTAAAACGTGTACTGCCTGCCATTACAGTTCTAAAATAGTTAACAGTTTTAAGTCCACTACCACACAAAAATCCTATAATATTAAACAGCATTTAAACTGTAGATCAAATTTTGTAATCTACCTCATTGAGTGTGACTGTGGTTTACAATATATAGGTAAGACTATTAGTCCCCTTAAAAGACGTATATTGGAACACCTCGGCAATCTTAAAAGAAAACTCACTACTCACAGTGTTTCAAACCATTTTTTATTAGTGCATAATTCCAACCCTAAAGGTCTCACTTTCAAAGCAATAGAACAGGTCATGCCCCACTGGAGGGGGGGTAACAGAAATTTAGCTCTCATTAAGAGGGAATCATTTTGGATGTTTGAACTCAAAACTATTTCCCCCTCTGGTTTAAACTTAGAGTTTGACATCAAACCGTTTCTCTAATGTATTTGAATGTACAACCTAACATCTATTTTTCTGTTCCCCCGCTAGATTGTGCCTCCAATTCATCTATAACAGTCGCTTAATTAACATTGATATACATATCTAATATTTGATGAAATTCTTGTTATTGGTTAATTAATCATTATGTTTTTAATTTGTTCTTTTATTATATTTTATTATATTTGTATTGCTATATATGTTCTAAATAAAGTAAACTACTATTTTTTGGGCTCTACATATGTCTGATGTGGAGTTAATATTTATCAGCTTTCATTATATCTTGGCTATCTCACCCATTGTAAATATCATTACCTTGTTAATTATCCACCTATGGGAACTTAGTATAGAGTATATAAGTTCCCAGCATCTAGTCATCAACACTCCTGACGAAACCGAGGAAGGTGAAACGCGTAGAGTGACGTTGACCAATCAAATCCACAACCGGCCGGAACCCCTGGAAGCGGATGACGTCACTTCCGGTATCGGTGAGACGCATCCGTGACACGCATGCCATAACACAGGAGAAGCAGAGAGACCATTGATCCTGCTGCCGAGATCCATTGTGTGAGATCTAAATGCCTGTTTATACTTTTTATCTTGTGAGTGCATTGTATTACACTTACTTTTTAAAAATACCATATACAGTCTGCACTATGTCCGGTTCTTTTGTTTTATACTAAGGTTTACCGGAGTGTACATTTCCATTGGGATTACTTGTATTTCCACCGCATTCTGGCGGATCATCATCCAAAGATACCATTACGTATATACAGTTCATCTCACGTTTGTGAGTATTCTACACATTGACTTGATACTATCATGTTCACATTTTTTGTTTTAACAATATTGCACCATCATAATATTTTTTCTGTTTCCATATGTTTGCACTTCCCGATGATCTATCTACACCTTTGCCTTTAAATGCATGTAGTGGCCTTTAAATGCATTTTTCCTACCTCGGATGCATGCCAGGGGGCTACGATCCTGGTATTAATGGTATCAGCTCCGGAGACCTCCTGCATCAATCCCAGGCAGGAAAAGGGCCTGATTTTTTCTAAGTGCCATTCCGCCGCTCATCCGCAGCCTCTCCCCAGCAACTTGTCAACTTTTTGGGGCGAGACGGATTGCCGTGAAAATCTCAATTCTAGAGTGGCGAATAGCGGCGCAAAGCTACTCGCCACTACTAGAATTGAGCGGGTTTAAAAACATGGCTAGTTGCAGCGCAAAGTGCCTTTTCGCCGTGCCGATGGCGGGAAAAAAAAACGCCAACAAATTTGGCGTTTTTATTGCTTTCGCCAAGTTTTCGGCCCTTACTGAATCGGGGTATGCATTTTTGGCGCAAAACGGGCGAAAGGTGACTTTGAGCCGCTTACTGCATGAGGCCCTAAATGTTTAATAGCAGGTCTATGGAAGAAAAATAAATTCCCAGCAATTTCCAATATTAGGAACAAAGTATTGTTATGTGTCAGATGGAGAAGATGACCAGCTTCCTAAATAATACATGCTATACATTTCAGAAATTCTGGCTACACTGGCTTTCTCATACACGTAGCCTATACATACTGTACACGTAAAATCATGGCTCCTTTAAAAGCAATAATCCAAACAAACCCTCCCCCCCTCCAGGGTCTGAACCTGGGTGTGTTGAACACGAGAGGATACTGTAAGTAATATTGCTATGCTTCTCCTCTGGACCCTTATATTAGGAAACCTATGTGTTTTCTCATTTGTATATTGTAAAATGCTCCAGTAAAAAGTTCCTTTGTACCATACCTCTGTGACATAGAGACACACCCAGCCCCTCCCCTATTATTTCTTTACACCCTTCCCCTCCCTCCCTTCCCAATATTGTGATTATTTATGTACGCTTTTCTTTGGAAAAACTAAATAAAATCTAAGTTGAAATAAAATAAATACACACTTACATTTTCAATTATTGGTGGGTAGGATTAATGCAAATCCAGAATCCAGTGCTCAAAAGACAACACAATCAAATAATACAGTGATGGTAGTCCAGTTCAATGTTTACACATATATGAGTAGCAGCTGAGATCATGAGTCCATAAACGTATAGCGCAGTGTTGTATACACACTGTGTGTGATCGTGAAGGGATGTGAGTACATATGCAAGCCAAACCACACTCAAAAAGGAGGGAGACAGTCGCGGGTGTCCTGCAATTGCAGAACTACTGATGCAGTCAATCCACACCAGATATGTAGGGGGTAAGCAGACAAAACAACTGGCTTAAAACTAAAGCACAATAATGTTGAAGGACTCCTGCCAGGCGTGCTCCCAGGCTTGAATAGATGAAGGAGAGATCCAAATAGAAATAGCCAGTGCACAGCTAAAATAGCAAAGCTAGGACGTGGTGACAAAAAAGTTATTTATTAGTTAAAATACATAAAGTAGTAGTGCTGGTAATCCTCTAACATGTTTCACACTAGAAGTGCTTTATCAAACATGTTTAACATGTTTCCCACTGGAAGTGCTTTATGATAAAGAACTTCCAGTGTAAAACATGTTAGACGATTACCAGTACTACTACTTTATGTTTTTTAACCAATAAATAACTTTTTTGTCACCACGTCCTAGCTTTGCTATTTTGGCTGTGCACCGGCTATTTCTATTTGGATCTCTCCCTACATTTTCAATTTGGATACTCACATAAGTCCAATATCCCAATTATTTAGGTGTTCTACCATGTAACATATAGCATTTGTGCTTGTGGTGGTTTCTAGGGCTTCCCACAACCCATTAATCAGAAGACAAAGGGCCTCATGCTATAAAGTTTGATAAAAATTATCGCATGGGCATTAAACTCGCCGTTTTTTGGAGCGTTGTTATCACGGTATTCAGCAAGCCATCATTACCGATCATAACAAAATTCCCAAAATGAGCGAGTTGCTGCCAGCTATAGGAAGGACCCTGTGAAAAGGCCTAACCCGGCGATTCATTTCTGCTGCAGAGAGAGCTCTCTGGCAGCGAAAATGTCGACCGAAAATTATTTATTTTAATATACATTTCTTTCATAGTGTAGATGTGCAGGGGGTCTCCGGAGCTGAACTGCATTGGTTTCATGTCCTGGGAACCCCTGCTTCCCGAGATACAGGCCTCTTTATGGGGTGGCAGTATCTCCTATGCTTTGAAATGTCCCGGTCACGTGATGCGGGACATTTCAATGCAGAGGGATGCCGGCACCCCATAAAGGGGCCTGTATCTTGGGAAGCAGGGGGTCCCTGGATCTGAAACCAACGCGGTTCAGCTCCGGAGACCCCCTGCACACCTACATTATGAAAGAAATATATATTAAAAAAAGATTTAAGAAACATTAATTCACGCCCCCCCCCCTCCTCCGCCCAAACCCATACAGTACAGTAATGGGAAAAATAACTATTATCCAGATATGGATAATAGATTATTTACCCATTATTAAACACTGCATTAGCATACATAAATAAAGTAAATAAATACAGTTATACTTACCACAACAGCAGGTCCCTCTGTCCTCCGTTGCAAGAAAGCACATATACATAATGAAGACATTCTAATGGCCCCTAACCCCTTAATCACCTTAGTGGTTACTAACCGCTATAGTCAATAAGGGGTTAACCCACCCTGCCCAGATACAAACCCGGGATGCCTAAGCACACACCCCGGACTGACTATACCCACCCTGTATCCATTGAGTAGTATAGTGGTACATCATACCCATATAATAATAATATGGGCATGATAAGCCTCTATAGCACTCAATGGGCACCATAATCACAATACATTAATGCACCAGACACACAATAATAAAACATAACTCCAAAAAAACACACTTCACTAAATAAAAACAGTAGCCAGCTAATCCAATGAATACAAGCAATAACAACATCAATAATGAATTAATTAAACCATTAACCAATCAAAACAATTAATTCCTAAAACAACTCAGAATTCTTTCAAACAGTAACCAATCAAACCAATTAATTACTAAACCAACTCAAAATAGTAACATTAACCAATTAAACCAATTAATTTCTACAACATTAATGAATTAATTTAAACATTAAAATACAAAGAAATAAATTCAAACAATATCTGAAATAACCATTAAACACATTAGTTAACATAGTACAACATTAACTAAAAACGAACAACAATTGCAAACATTTGATTACCTTCCAGCAGGAAAAAAACAAACAATGACATCCACATAATAAACTGTAATTAAAAAAAACAACAGCAATACCAAGCCAGAAATGCCCCCCAAATATTGTCATAATAATGTATTAATCTGTACCCTAAAGTGGTACAGATTACTATATTATCAGTCAATGTGCCACCCTCAAAAAATCAAAAAACACATCCAATGAAAAAAACCTGTTAAAAAAGACATTTACAAACATTCAATATATTACTTACCATTAGAAGCGGTGGCCCTCTGAGTCCCGGGGAAACACGAAGCTCACGTACCTTGAAGGCCTCCAACGGCATCCTTTGCCATCCGCCATGAAGATCCGGATCAGGTAACCAAATCTTCTTTTTTCTTTCTTTTATCACCTTCTTCTATCTTCATCTGTAACCATTTCTTTATCTTCTTTATCTTCTATCTTCATCTGTCAATCTAAAAAGCCCCATGGTAGATCCCAACCGACGTTGTCTCGTCGTCTTCTTGGGCTCAAATGAGGCATCACGGCCTTAAATAGGGCTTGTGACATCACATTTAGCCTCCAAATGGTTAACAGCCACCTGATTGGCTGTTAAAACCATGTACCGACTTTAATTGTTATTTTTTTAAATGACGTCACTTAAAGGAAATGATGCCAGCGGTGGGTAGCGGTTGGGTTAACCCCTTTATTACCTTAGTGGTATTAACTGCTAAGGTAATGAAGGGGTTAAGTCCCCCCGCAAACCCCCCCCCGCAAGGCCTAAACAGTCACTAAGGGCCAAATTTCCCCTTCACCCACCCTCGATAGCCACAGTAAGCCTGGCACGGGTGTTTAACCCCTTCATTGCCTGTAGGTAATGAAGTTGCTGTAAATGCATTTTTCCTGCATCGGATGCATGACGGGAGGTCCGGTGCTGGTATTAATGGCTATCAGCTCCAGAGACCCCCGGCATCAATCCGAGGCAGGAAAAGGGCCTGATTTTTTCTAAGTCCCCACTTATCGCAGCTCATCGACGCATCTCCCCACAAATCTGCAAAAATTTTGAGGCATATTGGATTTGGGAGAAGATTGCCTTTTTAGGGCTGCGATAGGCTGCGATAGGCGGCGACAGGCGACTCGCAGGTACTAGAATCGCGCGAGTTTTTGATCCTTCCGAAAATGGTCGATAAGTGGCTGATCGCCGCTCAATCGGCGATTTTCTTTGGGTCATAAGATTTTGCGGCGATACAGGCCGTTACCACTCACATATCGAGGCTTACTGAATACGAGTAGCCATTTTGGCCGATAAGTGGGTGATAAGTGCCTTATCGACGCTTACAGAATGAGGCCCAAAAAGTGATGACTTAGCCATCTGTGTATAGAGGCAAACTTGAGAAGTCCCAGAGCGAGAGTTTCAAATCTTTAAACTTTATTAGCACACATCTATTAAAATAGTGCACATGGATCCCACAAAAGAATTTTTTTCAATTTCGTCTAATAGAGTTCAAACAGAAAATGTACTTGTCCTATCTTTCTGTCCTGATATATCTTGTTATATTTCTCCAGCTATATAGTATATATTAATTTCCGAATATATTCCATAATTTTCAACATGAATACTATATTAATTTTAGAGATATCAGATTTTGAGTGCGGTCTTTTCACATGAATGCCGTTTTTCGAATTCCAATTGTATTGAATATGTCCAATCTCATAATGTCTTCAATTTATTGTATCTATACCATGCTAGATTTCTAGTATTCAATACTGAGATTTTGGTCTGTATGATATGTGTATACAATGGTGATTGTTTAGTATTGACATTATTGGATAATTTTTCACAGGGATTTTTTATTTGCCTTCCTCAGAATCAAAATACTGTAAATACAGGTTGAAAAAAGACGTACGTCCGTCAAGTTCAACCTATGCTAAATTTAGACAACAGATACTTTATCCTATATCTATACTTACTTATTGATCCAGAGGAAGGCAAACAAAAAACCCCATTAAAGGGAAAAATGAATTCCTTCCTGACTCCAAGAATTGGCAATCGGATTAATCCCTGGATCAACATCCTTCCCATGTATACTTATTTGGTATATCCCTGTATACCTTTCCCATCTAAAAGATGTCCAACCTTTTTTTGAACAAATCTATTGTATCTGCCATCACAGTGTCCATGGGTAATGAATTCCACATTTTAACTGCCCTTACTGTAAAGAACCCTTTCCTTTGTTGCTGGTGAAATTTCCTTTCCTCCAACCTTAAGGGATGGCCCAGAGTCCTTTGTACTGCCCGTGGGATGAACAGTTCTTTTGAAAGCTCCTTGTATTGTCCCTGAATATATTTGTATATAGTTATCATATCCCCTCTTAGACGCCTCTTTTCTAATGTAAATAAATCTAATTTAGCTAGCCTCTCCTCATAAGTTAGAATGTCCATCCCCTTTATTAATTTGGTGGCTCTTCTCTGCACTCTCTCTAGTTCCATAATGTCTTTTCTTAGGATTTGTGCCCAAAATTGTACTCCATATTCAAGGTGTGGTCTTACTAATGCTTTGTAAAGGGGCATAATTATGTTTACTTCCCTTCCATCCATTGCCCGTTTGATGCAAGATAAGATCTTGTTTGCCTTTGCAGCTACTGCATGACATTGGGAACTATTGCTAAGCCTGCTGTCTACAAGCACTCCTAAAACCTTCTCCATCAAGGATTCCCCCAATATATCTCCATTTATTTGTAAGTCGCCTTTTTATTCTTGCTTCCCAAATGCATAACCTTACATTTATCTGTATTAAACCTCATTTGCCATTTACCAGTCTCTCAAAGTCCTTCTGAAGAGAAATTACATTCTGCTCTGATTAAATTACCTTACACAATTTAGTATCATCAGCAAAGATGGAGACTTTGCTCTCGATCCCAACCTCAAGGTCATTAATAAACAAGTTAAAAAGCAGGGGTCCCAGTACCAATCCTTGAGGTACTCCACTCACGACTTTAGCCCAACCTGAAAAAGTTTTGTCCTTTAACCAGTTTTCAATCCAGGTGCATATATTATTACTGAGTCCAATTTTCTTTATTTTGTACACCAACCTCTTGTGTGAAACCGTATCAAAAGCCTTTGCAAAATCTAAGTAGACCACATCAACTGCATTAACCTGGTCTAAATTCCTACTTACCTCCTCAAAGAAACAAATAAGGTTAGTTTGGCAAAATCTATCCTTCATAAATCCATGCTGACTATTACTAATAATTTTGTTTTCCATTAGGTATTCCTGAATATTATCCCGTATTAAACTTTCAAGTAGTTTCACTACTATTGAAGTCAGGCTTACAGGTCTGTAATTTCCCGGTTGTGATCTAGCTCCCTTTTTAAATATAGGCACCACATGTGCTTTACGCCAATCTTGTGGTACTGAGCCTGTGGAAATGGAGTACTTGAATATTAAATATAATGGTTTTGCTATTACTGATCTTAACTCCTTGAGAACTCTTGGATGTATGCCATCGGGGCCAGGTGCCTTATTTACTTTAATTTTTTCAAGTCGCTTATGAACTTCTTCCTCAGTTAAAAAATTGTTTATTAATATTGAGGTTGTGGCTTCCTCCTGTGGCGCTACTATTGAACTTGATTCTTCCCTGGTAAATACAGAGGCAAGGAATTTGTTTAATACCTCTGCTTTTTCCTTACCTCCAATAATCTGCCTACCTATCTCACACAGAAAGGGTCCTATATTTTCTTTTCTCATTTTTTTGTTATTAAGGTACTTAAAGAACTTTTTAGGGTTGACCTTACTTTCTATTGCAATCCTTTTTTCATTATCCATTTTTGCTAATTTAATTGCCCTTTTGCAATTTTTGTTACATTCCTTATAATTCTGATACGATGTCTCTGTCCCTTCTGACTTAAAGAATCTAAATGCCTTTCTCTTCTTGTCATTTCCTCCCCTACCTTTTTATTTAGCCACATTGTTTTTGACATTTCTTTTATACTTATTACCCAAGGGTATACACTGATAAGTGTGCTTTTCAAACAATGTTTTAAAGACTGCCCATTCATCTTCTATATTTTTCCCTGCAAAAACATCATCCCATTGTATTACTACTAGATTAGACCTCAGTTTATTAAAATCTGCCTTTCTAAAGTTTAAAGTCTTTGTTGAACCCAAGTAATCTGTTTTTTGATCATTTATTTCAAATGAGACCATGTTATGATCACTGTTACCCAAATGTTTCAGGACTTGAATATTTGTTATTACTTCTACATTGTTTGATATGACCAAATCCAGAACTGCCCCTCTCCTCGTTGGTTCCTCAATTTGGGTCATATAATTATCTCTAAGCACCCCAAAAAACCTGTTTCCTTTTGTTGTAACGCTAATCTCATTACCCCAGTCTATGTCTGGATAATTAAAATCCCCCATAATGCAAACATGACCCAGTTTTGATGCCTTCTACATTTGCAAAAGTATTTTAGCTTCCTCAATCTCACAGATATTTGGTGGTTTATAGCATATTCCCACAAACATTTTCTTAATACTTTTACCGCCACTGCTAATTTCTATCCACAAAGTCTCTACATTTTCATCATTCCCTTCATAGACATCATCCCTTATAATAGGTTTTAGATCCGGTTTAACATATAGACATACTCCACCTCCCCTTCTATTTGTTCGATCCTTCCGAAAAAGAGAATAACCTTCTAAATTAACTGTCCAGTCATGAGTTTCATCCCACCATGTTTCAGTAATGCCTATGATATCATACTGCTCCCTTGTAGCTATTAATTCAAGCTCCCCCATTTTATCTGTCAGGCTTCTTGCATTAGCAAGCATGCATTTAAGTATTTTTTCAGCCTGTACTATTATCTTATCTGCTCCTTCCTTTCTGCTCCCACTTGGTTTAGTCTTTAGAAGTTTTCTAGTATTATCTCTATTTACTATGGGTATCTCACTGCTTGTCAAACTTGCACTTGCCCCCATTCTACCTCCATACCACCTGGTATCCTCATCTATTCCATTTAGTTCATAATCTGTTTCATTCCCCTCCCCCCTCAATCCTAGTTTAAAATCTCCTCCAACCTTTTTAGCATTCTCCCCCCTAGCACAGAAGATCCCTCTTCATTGAGGTGCATTCCGTCCCTAGAATATAGATGGCACCTCTCAGAAAAGGAGTTCCAGTGCTCTAAAAACCCAAACCCCTCCTTCCTGCACCACTTTCTTAGCCATGCATTAACCTCCCTGATCTCTGACTGTCTCTCTGTGGTAGCGCATGGCACTGGTAGTATTTCAAAAAATACTACCTTGGAGGTTCTTGCCTTAAGCTTTTGGCCTCGATCCCTGTAATCATTATTTAGGACCCTCCATCTTTCTCTAACTTTGTCATTGGTGCCAACATGTACCAAGACCGCCGGGTCAATCCCACCCCCCCCCCAAAATCTGTCTACCCGATTCGCAATGTGCCAAACCCGAGCACCCGGGAGACAACAAACTGTTCGGTTCATGCGGTCCCGGCAACAGATTGCCCTATCTACCTTCCTAATAATGGAGTCCCCTACTACCACAATCTTTCTTTGTATTTGAGCATCCTGAGTCCCCACTGTGCTGGAGGAACTATTCTAACTAACATATCGCCAGTATTACAAGACCTGCACTGGCTCCCGATGGAGCAAAGGATTCAATTTAAAATTGTGACCCTCACCTTTAAGGCTTTCCATGTACTAGTCCCCCCCCCCCCTTATGTTTAAAACTGCCTAATCAGTAACACCCCCAATAGGGTGCTCTGATCTGCCATTGTCTCTTAACTGATTGAGCCTTGGTTTAAGATCAATGAAACTGATGGGAGAGCTTTTTCAAGGACCGCCCCAAGACTATGGATTAATCTCTATGCTGTTGTCAGAAAGGAATTAAAAACCTTCATTTTTAAACAAAGCATGGCAAAAAGGTTCTAATACCCTGGCAGCCAGCTTTTCTGCTCCCATTCATGTTGCCCGCCCTTTGTTGGTCTTCCTATACATTTCCCTATATGTTTTCTTTCATTAGATCCCGGTTGTAGGTCTGGGATAGGGGTCCTCCCTAAATTCCTACACGCATTGTAGTACTGAGTTTCTTTGTGAGTGGCGCATTAGAATTAAAAAAAAAAAAATATGTAACTATGTACAGGCATACCCCGGTTTAAGGACACTCACTTTAAGTACACTCGCGAGTAAGGACATATCGTCCAAAAGGCAAACGGCAGCTCACGCAAGCGCCTGTCAGCACGTACTGAACAGCAATACCGACTCCCTACCTGTACCGAAGCTGTGCGCAAGCGGGGACACTATAGAGCCTGTTACAAATGCGTTATTTATCAGTTATGCACATATATGACGATTGCAGTACAATGATAAAACAAGAACAAGGGGGAGCGAGGGGTTAATAAAACAGTCTAATAGTATAAATCAAATTCTAGCACATCCAACCCTCCTAAATAAAGAAGGCTGGGAACAGCAGGAGGGGGAGGAGGAAATGGAAATATATAATATAATCCACTATACTCACACGGCCAAGTGCAAGTACATACAGAACAAGAGAGTATCTGTAGTAATCCAGCCCTCCAGTGGCAATCTGAGCTGCAAGATGTGGTGGTTGCTGGCAGAAACTAATCTCTCAAGTGGAATCTTCACTGCGTCATGCTTCCCATTGACTCATATATAAAACTCCCAAATCAGCACCCGTGATGTAGTCGTGAGCCCTGCAATAAAAATCCTTGCCGCCGCGTCCGGAGAGCAAGGAAGTGTGGTAATTGCGTGCGGCTGCTCACAACCTCTATGGGAGCCTCTGCGGGTCAAAAGACGCCCAACTGGAAAGAGCTAAGTGTTACGCCGGTACTTCGGCTACCTCAGGCTCAAAGATATCTAATGTGGAGTCTGTGCACAATATATACACTCCAATGCTAATTGAATACTGCTCGCACCTGTGTGAAAGTGGGAGGGGGAGAGGCTAAACGAGCCTCAATCAAGTCTCTTAGTTTTTAGCACACACGCTAATATTACTGCTAAACCTTATGTAAGGTTTAGTGCAGCAGACATATAGAACACGCTGGTATAGGGTTCTCTATTAACCCTTGGGGTTACTCAGAAAGAACCCCTATAAATTAAGGGGCTGGGAAATCAGTCACTGATGACTTGTGTGACATTAAGTCTTCATAACATTGAGAATATAACATCCCTGTGTGATAACCCTAAGGCATTAGTCTCTCATATATACAGTTTGGACAGACCATAACTTAAGGCAAACAATGTGGTCTGATTTACACAATATTATACATAATTAAAGTGAGTGTACATATACACATAAAGTACAATAAAAATAAGCCCATAAGCTAAATGTAGTTTGTCGGTTAGTCTGTTTGTCTCCCCGTCTGTCCAAAGTATACAGATACTACACATGCTGCATGTTTTCCACTTGCAGGAGGCACGTTTCCCTCCAATGTTTATCATGAATGCATGACATGTATGTACTCACACAATTCAAAAATAAAAAAAATTTAAGTTGAAAAAAAAAAAAAATAAGCCCATAAATACTAGAATGGGCAAAAACTGATTCAAAATACAATTATCTTAAAATACATAATGATACAAAACTTTATACATAAAGATCTAAAATGCTAGATGCAGGTACAGTAATTTTAAAAAACAATAATTAAAAAACAACACCAAAAGTTATAAGGCTAAGAATGACACTTGGGTGGACAAGCCCAAGTTCACCAAATATGTCAGACAACTAATCAAAAGACCTGTAGTGAGATAGAAAAAAATGCTAAATGAAGAAAAACAATGAAACTACAAATAAGCAAATGACTTCATGGATTGCGATTGCAGTACAGTACTGTACATGCATCAATTTTCGGTTTACATACATGCTCCGGTCCCATTGCGTACGTTAATGCGGGGTACGCCTGTAGCCCATAACCACTACTATTCCAGATAGCAGTTTTTGCAGTGAGTTAAACCAGCTGCTGGAGATCTCCACTACAGCATACTTTTAAACTCTACTTCTCACTGCTCCCACCTGCAGCCCTCTCCCCATGGCTTCCTTGAAAAGCACACCACTTCCCCTTCTAGGTTGCAATTTCATTGTCCTATTTACACATAAAGGATAACATCTGAGATACCTAGGGCATATGCTAATAGGACATACAAACCATAGGAAGGAAGCCACGGGCAGTGTTAACTACAATTTTGATTACCCACAGGTGTGAGCAGTGAGCAGTAGAACTCAAAATTATGCTGGACAGTGGAGATATCCAGTAGTTTGTTTATCTTGCTGCTAAAACTGCTACCTTGAATAGCAAATACTGTTGGTTCTGATAATGTTGAGCTTGACAGTACCTCAAAAAATGGCTTATGACCTGGCTTATCAAGAAAGGCTTTGTCGAAACCATTTATGGGCAGTCCAAATCAGTTTCCCGGATTTTTTTTTCGGATTTTTCCGAATTTGCCATTAAAAATCCTTTCCGCAGCTTAAAATCCGCCTACAGATATTTACAGTTTCAATCTGCGCGGATTAATCCAAAACCACCACAGGATACAATCCACTGGTGGATTTTAATAATCCATCCATGGATTACTTAATGCTCTGATGGATTTTAAGAATCGAATCCTAGGATTCAATAATCCGCATTTGGATAGTAGAATCAGCGGATTGTATTCATTAAAAAAAAATTGCAAAAGTTAAATCACCGTTTTTGAGACTGATCCACTGAAATTCGCAGACCAAAGGATCCGGACAATCTGCGGCGGATCAAAATCCACACAAATAAGGCACACATCTAAGTGTGAGTCATTTACATATACAATTGAATATAAAAAGATAAGGTCCCTTCTACAATCTTCACTCAGGTTCCTAAAGTATCATAAACCTTAACTTTAATAATTATTAAATAAATTGTAATGCCACACAATTATAAACTATGTTGACCTTTGGTCATAAATGATGTTTAAAATAAAAATAATACTCTTATTTGACTCAGTCATACTGTACACTGTAAGAAATATCTCTAAATGGTTTTGAATGCCTTATAAAGGATGTGATTCTTCTTACAAGATCAATCCATCTAGTATGCTAATATTGCTTTAAAATATTGTTTATTTAAATCTTAGAAGTTGAAGCAATAGAAAAATATAGAAATGTGAACCAAACGTGTGTTAAATGTGTACAACTGTATGCCCTTGGTGTGAGTTTAGGGCTTGCGGAGGGTAGCGGGAGGGGTTAACCCCTTTATGACCGTAGCGGTATTAACTGCTACGGTCGTGAAGGGGTTAAGTGCACCCGCAACCCCCCCGCAAGTCCTAAACTCACACCAAGGGCCAAATACCCCCTTCACCCACCCCCGCTACCCACAATAAAGCGGGCACGGTGGGTTAACACCTTCATTGCCTTAGCGGCTATCAGCTATGGTAATGAAGCAGCATTTCTGTATTTTAATAATATTGTGCAGGAGCAGGGGGTCCCCTGAGCATTAATTTCTGGCTCAGGGAACCCCCTGCTCACTGTACAATATTATTAAAATACAGAAATGCTGCTTCGTTACCATAGCACATAGCCGCTAAGGTAAGGAACGAGTGTTTATTTATATATGTGTTTTATTTATACTGTACATGTGCAGAGGGTCTCCGGAGCAGAAACGTTTTGGTTTTAGGTCTGGGGACCACCTGCTCCCCGAGATACAGGCCCCTTTAGGGGGTGCCGGTATCCCTCTGCATTGTTTACAGGCCGCGGTCACGTGATCGGGACCTTCAAATGCAGAGGGATACCGGCACCTCATAAAGGGGGCTGTATCTCGGGAAGCAGGGGGTCCCCAGACCTGAAACCAACGCGGTTCAGTTCCGGAGACCCCCTGCACATCTACACTATGAATAAAAATGTATTTTAAATAATTTTTAATGTGCCGATGTTTGCGCAGAGAGAGCAGCGGTTCTCTCTCTGCTGCAAACACATCTCGCCCCCGCCGGCCTATAGTATCATTGATGTGCATATACAGTACTGTCGGTGTACAGTACTGTATGTTAGAGGTTATAGGGGTTGTTGTTATACAGTATATATATATATATATATATATATATATATATATACTGCATTACAATTCATGAATTTATGCCATCTGGCGGACACGCGAAGCATTGCAGTCTTGTAAATCCTGAACCATTATCAATTAACACATCAACCGCGCGTCAGCCGGGCATGCGCCTGGCTGGGAGCGCGGCATGCTCTAGGTGAACAGTGTGGCATTCCAGGAACATGCCAGGTAAAAGCCGGTGATTTGTAAGAATAAAACCTGCCGCTGCTCTAGTATAATCTTTATCCTGGGACACAACGCTTTTTGGTTTAGCGATGTGATATATCTCCAACTGTGTGGCACCACTATGGGGACCCGGTTTGCGCCCAGTTTTGCCAATATTTTTATGGCGGACTGGGAGGAAAATAATATTTGGTCTAATAACCCTTTTTGCGCAAACCTGGTCTCCTGGCATCGGTATATTGACGATGTGCTATTTTTATGGAAGGGAAGTGAAGATACATTAGGAGAGTTCATTAACTATATAAACAATAATAAAGTAAATTTAGAATTTACCTCAGAGCACAGTAAGGAATCAATCAATTTTTTGGATCTCACAATCTACATAGAGCATAAAGAAATTAAGACCAAAACTTTTTTTAAATCTACCGATGCAAACAATTTCCTATTAACCTCCAGTTGTCACCACCCAAAGTGGCTTAGCAATATTCCATACGGCCAGTTTAGGAGAATCAAAAGACATTGCTCTGACAACAAAATCTTTAAAGAACAAGCGCAAGTTTTACAGGGGAGGTTTTTGGAACGTGGATATCAACCAAGATTAGTGGATGCAGCAATCAAAAAAACAGAATTAATTCCAAGAGGTGATCTATTAAAACCTGCTATATAAAAGAAAGACACTAGCTTTAATACTGCCTGTATCACCACCTACAGCACGGATGCAGTCAGAGTCAAATATATAATCAAAAAACACTGGCATATTGTCCAGAAGGACCCAGTTTTAATGGGACACATTCCTGAGGTGCCTAGAGTGATTTTTAGAAAAGCACCATGTATAAAGTCGAAATTGGCACCTAGCACATTTAGGAAAAATGCTTTGACAAAAGAGAAAAATTGGTTATCCCCCCCAGTTGGCTTCTATGGCTGCCATGGCTGTAAAGCCTGTAAACAAGTAACAAAGGGGGATAAAACAAACTTCACCTCAAACATTACTAAAGAAAATGTTAAAATTAAACAGATGATAAATTGCCGCACGGAGTATGTCGTTTACTTGCTTGTTTGCCCATGTGGACTCCAGTACGTGGGCTGCACTTCGAGACCCTTGAGGGTCCGCGTGCTGGAACACATGGGTAACATAAGGAAACAAGTGATGACACATAGTGTCTCCAGACATTTTAGTTAGTATCATGGAGGAAACCCAGAAGGCCTTAGTTATAAGGGGATTGAAAGGGTCAATATACTGTACACTGGAGAGGCGGATATAGACTCCAGAAGCTTTGTCAACGGGAGACATACTGGATTTATAGATTGAAGACTCTGACTCCCAGGGGTCTAAACATCGATATAGATCTTGGAGCCTTCAACTAGTTTCCAGTATGTCCCGCCTCTATGTGAATTAGAGTTTATATTTGTTGTACGACATTTACGATATACCGTTGTTTAAATTATTTGCCAGGCTATATATGAGTTGTTTATTTTTGCTCATTTCAGTCTTTTAACACTTTTTAAGATTAAATATATTTTTTGGATATGTATATCATGTGTACTGACTATGTTTTATGATTTATTTCAGACTAAATCGACCACTTAACTACTTTCTTGGGGCCTTGTATATGTTTATACATGACACTACTTTCAAGTAGTTTTTATTAGGGGTTGGTCATTATATATTTGACTATGTACTATGTTTATTAGACTTTTTTCAGAGCTTATGTATAATTTCAGGGATTTTTAGACTTAAATTTGCCTTAAGAAACAACATTAACCATTTCTAATTAATACTTTGTGCCACTCAGAAGAAAATTATGCATTTTATTATATAGCATTTAAATTATTTGCCTCAGATTTACAAGAATTGATTGCACATGTTTTTTTAAATACTTCAAAATAATAACCATTATGACCCTTTTAATTTAAAATGGGCATTTAAACTATGAAGACACATTACAGATTTATATGTTTACAAACTTTATCACTATTTTTTTATGAAGAATATAAAAAACAAACAGACAAAATGAATTACTGGATTCTACTTTAGGTTTTCATAAATTTTGTAAAATGATTTAACACTGTGCATTATTAGATTGCATCAAATGCGGCATTTAGTCGATTTGGATTATTTGTATAATGACTTGCAGGCGTATTATTAGGCTTTCAAGAGCACCAGTGCATGTACATTGGAAGAGACCGTGTTTTACTATTTGAATACTTTTATTATTGATTTCACGGCACGAATATGAAGAGAGAGGGGAGGTTGCTTTAGGGGGATGATAGGATTGGACATTGTGAGGCTATATAAGGTTAGGAGCCCTAATCAAACCTATCTACAGAGCTTGAGGAAGCCCAAACTAGGGCGAAACGCGTAGCTTAAGACCCTAAAGCTTTTTGGATGTTTGCGGCCACCGTCGGGAGCAGGAAGCAGGAACACAGCACAACGCCTGGACGCGGGCAAAGTTAGCTGTGAGCCTGACAGCCTGCGAAAGTTTCGTTAAGGACTGGCCTTTTCTTTTGTATTTTGGCACCTATGTCGTGTAGACTGAGTGCTTTTTAGACTGTGTTTTGCATGTTTTTATTTTTTATTAAAGTGTAAGTTGGTACACGCCACTTTTTAGAGTAATTTTTGGCCATTTTTTGGCCTTCTTAGCACTCAGAACATTTCCACTTGGCAGCAGTGTTGGACTTTAAGGAAGGAGTTTTAAAGATACCTAACCACAGTGTGAGCTCACACGTGGCCGTGTGAGTATCTTTGTTTTAACTTTGTTATATTCCTTTCCCTTTCCCCCACTAATGGTGTATTATCTGGAGGATTAGAGCTCTATATATGAACTCTTACAAGTGAGGAGGATAAAGATACCCCCTCCAAGAATACACTCACACTTGCCCGTGTGAGTGTTTGTAGTATTTTCTGCATTTATTGTTTACAATCATCTGAATAGGGTGTGTTATATTGTACCAATTCTTGTCCCTAGAAGAAGAAAAAAGAAGGAAGAAAAATAAAAAGAAGGAAGAAGGAGGAGAGGAAAAAGACCCTTACGTGACAGCATTTACACAAGGCCTTGTAAGTGTTTATAATATTTTACACACCACCATCCCTGCTCCTATCAATTCAGGAACATTTGATTTATTCACATTGAATTTATATTATTTTCCTATCACCTCTCAAACCTGTGCTCCCCCTTTTTTCCTCTTTGCATTTCTGTATCAATAAGGATTCTGGATAGGTCCTACGGGGTTTTTTGAGTCACAGGAAGAGACTTTCGAAGCAGATGTGAACCTTATATACCATAAGGTCGTTACGTTTTTGAAAATATCTTATTATCTATTGATCTATTATACTTTGTCTAGAGAGAGCGCCCGGGTACTTCTTTCTTTGACATCATCCTGATAAACCAGGTTCGGGTCACCAAGAGGTTGCCCATGAAGGGGGGGGGGGTACTTTGCGGATTTTCTCTGCAGCCAATATGGTCAATAGACCAGAATGCTTTCACCCCAACAAAGTTGGCAACAAGAACAGGAAGTCAGCCACTCTTACTGTGTCTCCAGGGTTTTACAGATGCAGCGGCCATTATTCGAACAAATCTCGAAATGGATTTCGAGATTTCCCCATGATCCTCACGTTTTACCGGGGCAGACTATAATGGCCAATCAGATTAACACAGTAGAGTCCCTGCTGTGTGAGTCCTACTGGGGTCTGCTTTTCTGTAATAGACGCGCACAAAGAGAAAGTCGGAATCAGTCACTTTAACTGCGCGCCTCTCACAGGCGCTTGCAGGGATTTATTTAATATTAAACATTACATTCATGTAGCAGGGGGTGTCCGCATTGATTTCAACTCCGGGGACCCCCTACTTCCCGAGATACAGGCCCCATTATGGGGTGCGGTATCTCCTATGCATTGAAATGTCCCAATCACATGATGCAAGGCATTTACAGTACATGCATAGGAGATACTGGCACCTAATAACGGGGCCTGTATCTCTGGAAGTAGGGGGTCCCCAGACCTGAAATGAATACAGTTCAGCTCTGGAGAACACCTGCTACATTACTGTAATGTTTAAAATTAAATATCTAGTAAGCACCAATACACAACCCACCCCGTGCCCCCACATACTGTAAAACAAATATTTATTTTTATAAACACAGGATTAATATCACAGGCTGGCAGGGGTTCCCAGGTGGTCCCCACAGGTGTCTGCAAGCCCCACAGTGCACCCAGGGGGTACCCACGGGTCTCTGGGGGCATTCAGATTGTCCCCGCTAGGCTCCATGGCCTCCAGGAGGACCCACAGGTCGCCGCAGTCCCTGTGGTGCACAATGGGGTTCACAGGTTGTCCCCACGGGTGTCTTGGGGTGGTTTCCACGGAGGTCGGGGAGCGCTCGGATGGTTACCATGAGTGTCGGAGGTCTCAGGTTGTCCCTGCGGGTCCGTGGGGCCCCAAAACTGTGGGGCCCCTGGTTCTTCCCCGCAGGTGTCCCCCATCGGTCCTCAGGTTGTCCCCGTGGATGTCCGGGGGTCCTTGGGTGGTACCCGTGGTCATCTGGGGGTCCTCGGGTAGTCCCCGTGTGTCCCTGCAGGACTGCGGTACCATTCCTGTATTTAAACAAATAAACATGGCCTACATTTTTTGCATTTGAGTTATCTTTATAAACTTAAAGTAGTTAAAACAGCGATCCCATTTTCTTGTTTTTTATCTGCTTGTTTATTGCACTATTTTTACCAAGATTCTTACCGGTGAAGTTATCGGGTATAAACCTCCTCCAGGGGAAGCAAAATGGCTTGCCAAATTTAAGGCCAATTGGAATCTACAACATCATCAGTTACAACTTGTTATTTGAGTGCCATTTAAATACACTAAAAAAACAAAAACGTAATATCGGTAATTATAGGCTAAAGCTGTTAAATTACGGGGATTATTGAAATCCCTGCTCTCTGATTAAAATTACAGGCTTTATCCAATCAGTAATGGCCTGGAATTTTTGGCACCCTGCCAAGTTTTTCAGCCAATCAGCTTTCAGTTCTCATTCATAAAGAGTGAGATCAGCACTTAGACAGGGGAGGTGATTGTACAGGAGGCACCAGCATGGCACTGACTCCTCCCCCACCCTGCCTGAAGAGAGCTCTGCACATGAGTGAGGGGAAAGGTTTGTGTGTTTGTTGTGTGTTTTGTAGATGTAAATGGGGCCAGCAGAGTGTTTTATTGGTGTGTGTGTATGTCTCTCTTCTGTTGGTGTGTTTTGTGGGTGTAGAGGGGGGGCTGTAGTTTGTCTTCAGTGTGTGTTTTGTGGGTGGAGGAGGGTTGCAGAGTGTTTTTGTGTGTGTGTGTGTGTGTCTGCAGTGGGTGGGTTTACAGTGGGGCTGCAGTGGGTGTAGGGAGGGGGCTGCTAGTGTGTGTTTTCTGGATGTAGAGGGGGCAGCAGTCTGTTTTGGTGGTGTGTGTGTCTGCAGAGTTTTTTGTGGGTGTTCAGGGGGCTGCAGTGTGTATGTCAGTGGGTGTAGAGAATGGAGGATGGCTGCAGCGTGTGTTTTGGTGTGTGTGTCTGCAGTTTTGTGGGTTTGCAGTGGGCTGCAGTGTGTGTTTGTGTGTGTAGAGGGGTTGGCAGCTGTGTGTGTGTGTATGTGTTTTGTGAGTGTAGAGGGTGGAGAAGGGCTGTAGTGTGTTTTGTTGCTGCAGAGGAGGGGGGGGGCTGCAGTGTGTGTGCATACAGAGGGGGCAGTGTATATATACAATTTCCTTTTAATAAACATGCAGTAAAAGCAAAAGAATGTAGACAATCATTCTGATAAATCAATATAACTACAGATGTGTATCTTTTTTATGAAAAATGAAAAACAAAATGTTTTGGCCAGTAATGCCCTGTTCTTCGGGGATTATTACTTAAGTACTGCACTGTATTTCGGGAATCTAGAGGGTCCACCAGAGCTGCAAATAGTGCGCTTCGACTCAGGAGAACCAACAAATAAAAAAAAGGTGGCTAGTTGGGGAAGTTTGTTGCTTTAAATTTTGTTTGTAGGCATTTAATACATTAGTGTTTTATTACATTGTTTTGACGTTGTGGGGATTGTTGAGTTTAGAATCTCCTTCTCCACATATCAAGGTTAGCAATGTTTGTTTTTTTTTGTCATCTCCCTGTTGACATTATTTTGACTTTATTGACTTCTGTGTTATTTTGTGTTGACAGCATGTAGCATAACAGTGTCCTTGTACAGGGCACAAATCCATTGATTTGTTTAGTGTATTAATGTCTATCCTTTAAATGACATGCAGACATGGCTTTGTGCTAAGTGGCAGCTGAATGAGTGCCAGTGAACAATGCTGTTAGGTATAGATAAACCAGAACTCTATACACACTGGCAATGTCACTTTGTAACAGTTGAAAAACATAGTAGTAGTAGTAGTAGTAGTAGGGATTGGATAAAGTAAATGATTTGTTACACTCAAATTGCAATTTTATGAAATGAAATCATTTTAAATAACCTATTTGTGCGTCAAGTAAAACTGTGGTTGTCATTAAACAATGAGGCTTCTTGAAATGATTACGCTTGGTAAAGCTCTATTGTCCCTAAGCTTTCCAAGAGTGATTGATTAAAGATGTTTGCTTTATCGAAACGTAACATACTGTAGAACGTCGATTAACAGCAGACAAAAAAATAAATGACTACAGCCTAAAAATGTTTGTAAGTGAAAGGTGAACAAAAGTATAAAGGTGTATAAAAGTGTATATATATATATCAGTAATGGATGCTATAGTGGGAGCATCAATAAATTCAATTTATTTAAATACTATATTTCATTATAATAAATACATAATGTTATAAAACAAAATATATTTGAATTTAACCTTGTTTTACAATTTTTGGACGTTTCTCTTCTCTAATTTTTGTACACATACTTATAACCTTATTGACCTGTACATTATGTGCTTTACCAATAAGCTGGGAAGTATATATATATATATATATATATATATATATATATATATATATATATATATATATATATATATATATATATATATATATATATATATATACCTTTATGTATGTGTATATATATATATATATATATATATATATATATATATATATATATATATATATATATATATATATATATATATATATATATATATATATATATATTTGTTGATTTCTGGTATGTTATAATTAGAAAGTGTGATCGTTAATTGAGTTGTCTGCTAATTGTCCAGCCTGTAACAGGCAGATTTATTGGGGGTGAGGTCATGTGACTTTTTAGATGTATACAGTTCAAAGCATTGGAACTGCAATGTTATACTAGATTTTTATAGCAAAAGCTAGAATGAAGCTGGTGAGAAGGGTTGCGAGAGAGGGACATAGAAAAAAATGCATTTTTCCTGCATCGGAGTGGTACACATTAATATCAGCACCGGGGACCCCCAGCATAAACCTGATGCATGAAAAATGCATTTACAGTCCGCTTCATTAACTTAGCGGCTAACCGCTAAGGCAATGAAGAGGTTAACTACCAATGCCATGTGGGGGGAAGGTGGTATCAGTGAAAAAGAAAAAATTAAGGCGCTGATGTGTTAAAATATAATTATAATTATATTGGTGTATATTTTGCTGCCCAAGTGAAAATTGGGGGCTCTCACTTCCCCCAGAAAATGTGCTCAGAAAAAAAGGAAGATACACTTGGGCGCATAAATATAATACTGATGGTTTAACGTAATGATAATGGTGAAGCCTATCAGGTGAATCATATTTTGGGTATGTCCTAGCACTCCCTGGTGTGCAGGCTAATCGGAGAGGTCAGGTGCGTTACCTTGTCAGAGCGTTTTGGAGCCTTCACCGTGGGAAGCGCAATGCTCTGACTTAGATCCTATTCACAATATTTTGTGTGCCTTGCAGTGCTGTTTGCAGTAATATGTACTCTGAGGGCATCATGCAGTAAGCGACGGAAAGGCACTTCTCGCCACTTTCCCGCCAAAAAAGCTTATCCGTATTCAGTAAGGGGCGAGAAAGTGGCGAGATTAAAAAAAAAGCTGGTGGTTTTTTTTTTCCGCCGGTGTCGAGGCGAGAAGGCACTTTCCGCCTAAAAATGAAACATTTTCCGCCACGCTGTATTCTAGTAGTGGCGAGTAGCTAAGCGGAGCTATTCGCCACTCTAGAATGGCGTTTTTCTGGCGAATCAGCCACGCAAGAAAAAAATGGCAAGTTGCTGCTGAGAGGCAGCGGATGAGTGGCGGATCGGCACTTAGAAAAATTTCTGACCTTTTTCCTGGCTGGGATTGATGCCGGGGGTCTCCGGAGCTAGATACCATTAATACCAGCACCGGACCCCCCCGGCATGCATCCGAGGCAGGAAAAATGCATTTAAAGCCCACTTCATTACCTTAGCGGTTAACCGCTAAGGTAATGAAGGGGTTAAAGAGCCGTAGTAATATGGGAGGGGGGGAAGAGGTGGGGTAACCCCACTCAGCCACTAGGATATGAGGGTAGGGACTGGAAAGGGTGCTATCAGGGATAAAGGTATGTACTGAGAAACAAGGAAAGAATCCCATAGGATGCACTCACTGGGGGTAGAGCTCAAAATAAATAAATTTTATTAATGATAACAAGAAAAACAAGCTAATTAAAACCTGATATCTTAGCGCATGTTAGGCACAGCGGAGTGTGGAATGCTTGATGTGCATCCTATGGGATTCTTTCCTTGTTTCTCAGTACATATCTTTATCCCTGATAGCACCCTTTCCAGTCCCTACCCTCATATCCTAGTGGCTGAGCGGGGTTACTCCACCTCTTCCCCCCCTGCCATATTACTACATAGTTTGAACTTTTGGTTCTTTCCTCAACCCCAGCCCGCCAATCCCAGAATGACAGGTTTCCTTACGTCCAAAATAGAATTCAGGGAGCACTTCCTGGAGGCAGAACAACTGTTTTCAGAGGAATTTGCGCAAGGGGTAACGACCCCCCCAGTGGACATCAAGTCATTTTTTAACAACCTTGAAAGGTGTTATATAAAAGAAACGCGTCTAGTATGGGAAACACTAAGCCTAAGAAATTATATTACTAAAAAATTAATACCAAGAGGCTTACGCATTAATTTGTTCCCATCATTTAGAATAGATGACGAAATCTTTCAAAATAAATGGGAGAATACTCTGTCAAATTGCTCCAAGGAGCTTATGGTATTACTTATAGATTATGAGACAAAAAGACTGGAACAGGCTACTATAGACCTGAACACTGAACTCAAAAATACCAATCATATCCTAGTGGCTGAGCGGGGTTACTCCACCTCTTCCCCCCCTCCCATATTACTACATAGTTTGAACTTTTGGTTCTTTCCTCAACCCTAGCCCGCCAATCCCAGAATGACAGGTTTCCTTACGTCCAAAATAGAATTCAGGGAGCGCTTCCTGGAGGCAGAACAACTGTTTTCAGAGGAATTTGCGCAAGGGGTAACGACCCCGCCAGTGGACATCAAGTCATTTTTTAACAACCTTGAACGGTGTTATAAAAAAGAAACGCGTCTAGTATGGGAAAAACTAAGCTTAAGAAATTATATTACTAAAGAATTAATACCAAGAGGCTTACGCATTAATTTGTTCCCATCATTTAGAATAATGACGAAATCTTTCAAAATAAATGGTAGAATACTCTGTCAAATTGCTCCAAGGAGCTTATGGTATTACTCATAGATTATGAGACAAAAAGACTGGAACAGGCTACTATAGACCTGAACACTGAACTCAAAAATACCAATGTTTGGGAAAATAACCCAGACTATAAAGATCTAAAGAAAAAACTAAAAAAAAACATTGAGAAATTTACTAAAGATATAAAAACAAGGAAACACACGAAACTCTTGAGAGATACTGACGATTTTAAAACGGGCAAGATATATAAAATCCAAAAAAAGTTTAAAACTAAAGATTACCACGACAGCTCCACGGAGTGGGAAAACTCTGAGAATGAGGAACCCACACCCCTAGACCAGACTACAGCACGAACAGCAGCAGATGGGACTTTTTTAGAGGTTCCCTGAGCTACCCAGGGAGGTGGGAACAGAGGGTGAGACGCAAGACTAGGAGAGGACACGGACAGACAAAGAGACCGAGAGGTTTGGGGATACAGAGGGAGAAGCAGAGGGAGGAGGAGGAGATACTGAACGAACTACAGGTAGTTAATCTCTCATCCACCACACTTACACCCACACAGGAATCAGTGCTCAAAAAAGGACTCTCCTTCACCCCATCTAGCAACCTCAACCTCTTTGATTGGGTCAAAGACATTCACCTCTTTGGTAGAAAATTAGCCCTACATAAAATGTTTAAGAAAAGGGAACAATCTACCATACCCCCTGACTTTCTCGCAGTTGCTGACGAACTAGACCTTGAAGCTTATAGGAACCTTGTAGCTCTAGAGATTGAGGGCAATAGAGAGCTAGGCGAGGGTCCCTTTACATCACTAAGGCCCAAAAGTCATTTCACACCTTATATAGGTTCCAACACGAACGTGGATATCTTTATCAAACTGGTTGTCAAAGACCTCGAACAAATAACATCTAGGGGAGGGACACATAACATGACTTCAGGGGAGAAAATTGCTCTACAGGAACTGAGTGACCTTAGGGAGGTAATCATCAAACCCTCTGACAAGGGAGGTAATATTGTGTTGATGGACAGAAACAAATATGTCCGTGAAAACATAAGACTCTTAAGTGATAGTGTCCAGAAGTCAGGGAGCGCAGACACCAGGATGAACATATGAGGAGAAAAAACAATAACACAAATGATAGTGCAATCCTGTAGGGTAAAAAAATATTCCAACTGGGAATGGGGACATGCACAGTGGATAGAAACAAAATATAGACAGATAGCCACTGCTATAGTCCTATGGGGTAAGAGGCTGGAATATGATCAGGTATACACATGACACAGTGGTTGAAGTCAAGAATGGCCACACAAATGTGGAAAATGATAAAAAAAGGGTTTAGTAAAATGACATCAGGAGGCACACGGATGCAGTGGGAACTTACAATCAAGCCCCAGAAATCAGGCAATGGAAATAGAGCTTAGTCTGTGTCCGTTGTGGGATAGATAACCTGTATGCGTAGTAACTGCTGCAGGGGGGTCAGGCTGCGCCGGCGCTTCCTCCACTGTCAGCGGGCAAAGCAAGCTGCTATAAAACAGGAACCAGAGTCTCTGGTTCCTGTTTTATAGCAGCTTGCTTTGCCCGCAGTGTGACGCAGTCACGGGGTGCCGAATACTGGTGGAGAGAATCTAACCCGGAAGTCCTGCGGATCCTAACAGTGGAGGAAGCGCCAGCGCAGCCTGACCCCCCTGCAGCAGTTACTGACCCCCCCTGCAGCAGTTTATTTACCAAAATATAGTTGCACTCTTGTTCAGTAATCACTTTCTTAGTGAGGCCTGCTCTCAAAATTGACTGTAGTTCTTGGTGAAAAGACCACAAATAGCTACCTTTTACACACTACCCAAACTACACAAGGATCCCAAGAATCCTCCGGGAAAACCAAGGGTATCGGGCATTGATTCCCTCAGCGAGCATGCAAGCACTTATCTTGATGTAGTTCTAAGACCCTTTGTGGTTAACCTCCCATCACAAACAAAAGACACGACCGACATCCTCAAGAAAATTGACGGCGTCCAGGTGACACCACATACTTTTTTGGTGTCCCTGGACATTGAATCACTTTACACCAGTATACAGCATCCAGTGGGTCTCAGAGCAGTGGAATCATTCCTTAAAACAAGAAGCGCTGAACATAGGGACCATAATGCTTTCGTGATTGAACTTCTGCAATATCTATTGACACACAACTACTTTCTCTTTAAGAACAAATATTACCACCAACTCCAGGGTACGGCGATGGGTACAACCTGTGCCCCCACGTATGCCAACTTGTACCTGGTTTGGTGGGAAGAAAGTAGTGTGTTCACCGACACCATGTCGGAGTTCACACAGCATATAGAGCTCTGGTCACGCTACATCGATGATGTGCTCATGGTGTGGAGTGGAACCAGAGAAATTTTCCTGTCATTTGTAGAGAAGTTGAATCAGAATACGCATAACCTTAGACTCACTTACAACTTGAGTCAAGAGTGTATTACCTTTCCAGACCTTGACATCTATAAGGATGCTCTGGGTCTGCTCCACACCACGGTACACACGAAGACTACGGCAACCAATAACCTTCTGTTGGCATCAAGCCATCACCCCCGAACCTTGATACAAGGGATACCAACGGGCCAATTCCTACGGGTCAGGAGGAACTGCTCAATGCCTAAAGACTTTGAGATCCAGTCTTTAAAAATGAAAAATAAGTTTCTCAACAGGGGATAGAGTCGATCCTGTGTTAACAAAGCTTATAAACAGGCAAAACGAACAGATAGAGGAACACTACTGTATGCCAAGAAAGCAGAACATGAGGGCACCCAACCCATCAGGGTGATAGGCACCTACAACAAACAATGGAGAGAGATTCGAGACTCCATGAACAAACATTGGCACATCCTTCTGGCGGATAATGACCTTAGAAAGGTACTAAACCCCCAGGCGTCTATTACATATAGACGCCCACACAATCTAGCAGACTATTTGGTACACAGCCATTATCAAGGCCATAACAACACAACATGGCTAGAAAGGAGCAGGGTAACTGGGACCTTCAAGTGTGGTGCATGCAAGGCATGTAAATATATACATACCTCAAAACAGTTCAATGGTTCACATAGTAATAAACAATACAGTATGCAAAATGTCATTAACTGTAAAACAGAGGGAGTTGTATATCTGCTAACATGCAAATGCGGTACAAAATATGTTGGGAAGACATCACATGAATTTAGACGAAGGATTCTGGAACACATCAGCACAGTTAACACTAAAAAGGACGTACCCATTGCCAGACATGTCAATTCTGCCCATGGGGGGGATGTCTCCAATTTATCTTTCCAAGGGATTGACCTTGTGAAATTGGGGATACGTAAGGGGGATCTAGACAACGCTCTACTGAGAAAAGAGTCTACACTGGCGACACACTTTATTCGAGCTTGGCTAGTCCCACGAATTCGGGTATACCCGGGTGTATTGAGGTTTGTGACTGTTTTCTGCCCGAGTGCATTGAGTTATTTTCCAAGCAGGGATTGAAGCATTTTATTCCCGCTGGCTGCAATACTGCACAGTATATATATATATACTGCATTACAATTCATGAATTTATGCCATCTGGTAGACACGCGAAGCATTGCAGCCTATTAAATCCTAATCATTATCATTTAACAGATCAGCCGCCCATCAGCCAGGCATGAACCCAGGCTGGGAAGGCAAATGCAACGGGGCTTGTCAGAGGTGAGGAGTGGCGCATTCCAGGTATCTGCCAGGTACATACCGGGTATTTGCTCGAATAAAGTGTGTCGGTGCAGTAGGTGGATATACACCTTGGGGACCCTATCTCCTGGGGGTTTGAATGAGGGTTTTGTATACACCCCCTTTCTGTAGTCCTCTCTCCTCCAATTCCCCACCCCTCTGTTTTCCCCCTCCCTTTTTTGAACAAGAGTCTGCCACACAATCTCCCCTGTGGGATTATTGTTTTATTAAATACAGTCTACTTATCATTCAGCACATTCAAAGACACTCAATGATAACTTATGTGCTTATTAATTTGCCCTTGTCAGTATCTCTTCATGAGATTTCAACTTGTATGTTTTTTAACCTGTCTTCATGATTTAATAGAACCCGTTTTTTAATGTCTGTTTCCCTGCCTAGATCACTTTTTCCCCTTTGCTTGTCATTACATACTCTGTCATGATGACGCTACTGGGTTACCATGACAACCACAGTACATAAAAGGCTGCAGGGAGCATAGACCCCCCACCCCCCCCCCCGAAGAAGTTCCATAGTGAGGAACGAAACACGTGTCGGGTGAGACGTCCTGTGTGACGTCATCAGCGCGACCAACTAGTTAGTAGTGTGGTCAGTCCGGTTCACAGCGTGGAGTGCGATCAGCTAATAATGATGTGGGCCAGTTGTGGAACCCACTAGCTAGGACTGCTTTCCTGTTCATCTCACTAGAAATCCCTGCACTAGGCGATTCAGGCACTCCCCTGACATACACTATGCAGTGTGTGTGCAGAATCACTCACTGCGTCTGATTCCAGCAAGCTGCTACAAACAAGATCATTACTGCCTGTCTGTTATCTATGGCCAAGTAGGTTAACTGTTTAACTCCTGGCACTTTTTGATACACACTCTGGGCTATGGGGAGTAAATGAATCATTGCCTCTGACTCCAGAAGGCTGCCTAAGCGATCACTACAGTTTGTTTAACATCCATGACTAAGTGGGACAATTGGTTAACCCCTTCATACCCACATGCAGCAGAGCATAAAGCCGTTTTATGAGCAAACATTTGTTATTACCTGCTTAGCAACACCATGACTGCAGTGTAATCAGGGTTAATAACATATGAGCATTGTGCTTGATGTTTGATATTCATGGTCAAATGGGACAGTTGTTTAACCCTTGGCACTACTTGTTATGCACCACTAGTTATGGGGAGTGAATGACTCACTACCTCTGATTTAAGAAGGTTGATAAACGACTACTACTGTTCGTCTGTTTAAACACCCATGGTTAAACTGGGACAATCGTTTAGCCCGGCTATACCCACATGCAGCAGAGCATAATGCCCTTCTATGAGCAGACACTTGGCACTATCTGCACAGTAACACTGCAATGTAATTAGGGTTAGCAGTACATGAACATTGTGCTTGGGGCATTCACCCCATATATGACCTTATGTTACTGTGACTACATTTGGAGCTACATATATAGACTACCAACTGGTCACCTTCTATACTATCATTACCACCACCAGGCTATGAACGAGCTATTAGTCCTTATCCTGGATCACTCATACAGTGTTTATACCCAGGCATAGACTTACATTAAGCATTCCACACTCCGCTGTGCCTAACATGCGCTAAGATATCAGGTTTTAATTAGATTGTTTTTCTTGTTATCATTAATAAAATGTATTTATTTTGAGCTCTACCCACAGTGAGTGCATCCTATGGGATTCTTTCCTTGTTTCTCGGTTAAAGAGCCGTACAGGTTTATTGTGGGTAGCGGGGGTGGGGGAAGGGGGTATTTGGCCCTTGTTGTTTGTTTAGGGCTTGCGGGGGGGGGTTTGCGGGTGCACTTAACCCCTTCACGACCGTCGCGGTTAATACCGCTACGGTCATGAAGGGGTTAAGGCCTCCCGCTACCCACCCGCAAGCCCTAAAAAAAACACCGTTGGGGCTAATACCCCCTTCACCCACTCCCGCTACAAACAATAAAAAAAAACACACAACAGCCCCACACTAACTAAATAAATATATATATATATATATAAATATATATATATGACCCCAACAACACCTATACCCCCCTAACATACAATACAGTAAGGGGCACAATGACTATTATCTACAAATGGATAATAGTGAATGTGACCATTTAAAATACATACAGAACAATAAAGACATTAAATACATATAGCATTCACCCATGTCCGGCTGCCATGATGAAGGCCATCCTCATCTTCATCCTGCCCATGCCCCATCCACTTCTGCAAAACAGACACAAGAATTAAAACATCCAATGTAATGTCCCCTAACCCCTTAATCACCATAGCGGTTATTAACCGCTACTGTCATTAGGGGGTTAACCCACCATCACCCACATACCCTCCCCCACTACACCCCCCCACCCCCTGAGGCCTAACCACCCTCACCCACTACCCACAAGGGAGTCGTACCACATACCCTTGGGGCCAATACCCCCTCCCCCAGCACATACTGCACCGACACACTTTATTCGAGCAAATACCCAGTATGTACCTGGCAGATACCTGGAATGCGCCGCTCCTCACCTCTGACAAGCCCCGTTGCGTTTGCCTTCCCAGCCTGGGTTCATGCCTGGCTGACGGGCGGCTGATCTGTTAAATGATAATGATTAGGATTTAATAGGCTGCAATGCTTCGCGTGTCTACCAGATGGCATAAATTCATGAATTGTAATGCAGTATATATATATATATATATACTGTGCAGTATTGCAGCCAGCGGGAATAAAATGCTTCAATCCCTGCCTTGAAAATAACCCAATGCACTCGGGCAGAAAACAGTCACAAACCTCAATACACCCGGGTATACCCGAATTCGTGGAACTAGCCGAGCTCGAATAAAGTGTGTCGCCAGTGTACAGTACAATAATGTGCCAAATAACTATTATCCACATAGGGATAATACATTATTTGGCCATTATTAAACACATTAAATACCATAGTAAAATAAAGAAAATTCTACTAACCTCTTCAATAAGAAGGCCCCGTCGCCAGCATCATCATTCTGTTCCGTTGCCAAAATAATAAATAGCCAATACATTTCAATGACAATCACATATCAATGTATCCCTTAATCACCTTATCGGGTACTAACCTCAAAGGTAATTAAGGGGTGAAGCCATCCTGCAATGGCAACACCACTTATCCATAACATCCTCAATGAATTAAAAAGCAATTTCCTAAACAAATCTCATGTAAACATTCAATCTAAAGCCTCAAATGCCACTTAAAACATTGCATTTACATTGTATACATGTAGCATAAAATGTAAGCTACATGTACACGCTGCAAATCAATGTTTACAATACAATAATCCAACTAAAATAGCATTACATCACAAGAAGTATACTATGTAATCCAATAAAGTCACCATCAATGAATTAACATACATGAATTACATCCCTAAACAATTAAAATAGCATCCATACTAATTACACAATTAACTATAGCAACCGTTACAGAGAACAAGTTAGCATCATACAAAAAAGGAAACCAAAAATTACAATATACTAAAGCAAGCCTCACCATTACCTACAGTACAGCATAGAAGCCAAAACATTACATCTCTCTAATAATAAAATACATTTAGCACACATCTATGCATAGCAGCATAGCCAAAATCATTTACAATACAGTATATCAAGTTTTTACAACACTATCATTTGTAGTGTACCCTGTATGTATATATCTCTTTAGACATACATAAATACATACATACATACAGTGGCAAGCAATGATTTACATTAAAAAAAATATACACATGAAAAATAAAAAAAAAACACAATTACATTAAATACATTTCTTTATTTAACTTACCATTACTTGACCCACTCACCGACTCCCGTTGATCAGCTTACTCACAAACCAATCCACGAACAGGAACCCATAAAATAATAAACCATAAAATAATAAACATTAAAATAATAAAACACGGCAATCCAGGGGTCTTCTAGTTGTAATCCATCTTCATCTGTATTCTTCTATCTTCTTCCGGGGTCTTCTCCTCGTCTGGTGCCACGCCCTGGTCTTCTTTCTTCAGTAGGAGGTCCTTCCTCCTCGGCGTCTGGCTTCAAAATGAGACGACATAGGCTTTTAAAGGCCTATGACGTCACATTTTCGTCATATGGTTCCCACGGCCCTGATTGGGCCGTGAAAACCATGTGTTTTGGCCGATAAAAAAAAATGATGACGTCACTTAAAGGCAATGAAAGCACAGCCAATCAGAATGGCTTTGCTTCAATTGCCTTTAAGATGACGTCATTAAAAGAAACATGGCCGGCCTCACATGCTACGGCAGCCAATCAGAGCGTGGGAAGTCTATCCCTACTCTGATTGGTTCTAGTACCATGTGACAGGCTTTCAATGTCGTCATATCCGTTCTTCCCCAAGCCTCTGTCACATGGTCTACTAGAGCCAATCAGAGTTGGGATGGAGTTCCCACGCTCTGATTGGATGCTGTACCATGTAAGGCCGGCCATGTTTCTTTTAATGACGTCATCTTAAAGGCAATTGAAGCAAAGCCATTCTGATTGGCTGTGCTTTCATTGCCTTTAAGTGACGTCATCATTTTTTTTTATGGCCAAAACACATGGTTTTCACGGCCCAATCAGGGCAGTGGGAACCATATGATGAAAATGTGACGTCATAGGCCTTTAAAAGCCTATGTCGTCTCATTTTGAAGCCAGACGCCGATGAGGAAGGACCTCCTACTGAAGAAAGAAGACCAGGGCGTGGCACCAGACGAGTTGAAGACCCCGGAAGAAGGTAGAAGGATAGAGATGAAGATGGATTACAACTACAAAACCCCTGAATTGTCGTGTTTTATTATTTTAATGTTTATTATTTTATGGTTTATTATTTTATGGGTTCCTGTTCGTGGATTGGTTCGTGAGTAAGCTGATCAACGGGTGTCGGTGAGTGGGTCAAGTAATGGTAAGTTAACAAAAGAAATGTATTTAATGTAAATGTGTTTTTTTTTGCTTTTTCATGTGTTTATTTTTTTTTATGCACATCATTGCTTGCCACTGTATGTATGTATGTATGTATGTATGTATGTATGTATGTATGTATGTATGTATGTATGTATGTATGTATGTATGTATGTATGTATGTCTAGAGAGATATATACATACAGGGTAAGAAATGATAGTGTTGTTAAAGCTTGATTTACTGTATTGTAAATGATTGTGGCTATGCTGCTATGCATAGATGTGTGTTAAATGTATTTTATAATTAGAGAGATGTAATTTTTGGGCTTCTATGCTGTACTGTAGGTAATGGTGAGGCTTGCTTTAGTATAATGTAATTTTTTGTGTCCTTTTTGTATGATGCTAACTTGTTCTCTGTAACGGTTGCTATAGTTAATTGTGTAATTGGTATGGATGCTATTTTAATTGTTTAGGGATGTAATTCATGTATGTTAATTCATTGATGGTGACTTTATTGGATTGCATAGTATACTTCTTGTGATGTAATGCTATTTTAGTTGGATTATTGTATTGTTCTCATTGATTTGCAGCGTGTACATGTAGCTTACATTTTATGCTACATGTATACAATGTAAATGCAATGTTTTAAGTGGCATTTGAGGCTTTAGATTGAATGATTACATGAGATTTGTTTAGGAAATTGCTTTTTAATTCATTGAGGATGTTATGGATAAGTGGTGTTGCCATTGCAGGATGGCTTAACCCCTTAATTACCTTTGAGGTTAATACCCGATAAGGTGATTAAGGGGTTCATTGGTATGTGAATGTCATTGAAATGTATTGGCTATTTATTATTTTGGCAACGGACCACAAGGATGATGCTGGTGACGGGGCCTTCTTATTGATGAGGTTAGTAGAATTTTCTTTATTTTACTATGGTATTTAATGTGTTTAATAATGGCCAAATAATGTATTATCCCTATGTGGATAATAGTTATTTGGCACATTATTGTACTGTATGTGCTGGGGGGAGGGGGTTTTGGCCCCAAGGGTATGTGGTAGGACTCCCTTGTGGGTAGTGGGTGAGGGTGGTTAGGCCTCAGGAGCTGGGGGGTTAGTGGGGGAGGGTATGTGGGTGATGGTGGGTTAACCCCTTAATGACTGTAGCGGTTAATAACCGCTATGGTGATTAAGGGGTTAGGGGACATTACATTGGATGTTTTTATTCTTGAGTCTGTTTTGCAGAAGCGGATGGGGCAGGATGAAGATGAGGATGGCCTTCATCGTGGCAGCCGCACATGGGTGAGTGCTATATGCATTTAATGTCTTTATTGTTCTGTATGTATTTTAAATGGACAACTGCACTATTATCCATTTGTGGATAATAGTAATGTTGCACATTACTGTATTGTATGTTGTGTATTGCTGCTATGTTTATTGGGGGCATTTGTCCCCAATAAACATGCTATTATGCGTTAACCCCTTCATTGCCTTAGCGGCTATCCGCTATGATAATGAAGCAGCATTAATGTATTTTAATAATATTGTACGGGAGCAGGGGGCCCCCTGAGCTTAACCGCATTGATTTGTGGCTGAGAGACCCCCTGCTTCCCGAGTTAAAGGCCCCGGTTTGGGGCATCGGTTACAGTGCGGACGCCATGTTTATTGCGGGCACGTAGCGTATGGGACGCTATAAACATGGCGGCGACACTGCCCACCCGATCACACATACCGGGGCCTGCAACTCGGGAAGCAGGGGGTCCCTGGTCCACAAAGCAATGCGATTCAGCTCAGGGGACCCCCTGCTCACTGTACAGTATTATTAAATAAATATTCATGCTGCTTCGCTACCATAGCAGATAGACGCAAAGGTAAGGAACAAGTCTTTATTGATATGTGTGTTTTATTCATAGTGTAGATGTGCAGAGGGTCTCCGGAGCTGAACCGCTTTGGTTTTAGGTCCGGGGACCCCCTGCTTCCCGAGATACAGGCCCCTTTATGGGGTGCCGGTATCCCTCTGCTTTGTTTACATTCCGCGGTCACGTGATCGGGAAATACAAATGCAGAGGGATACCGGCACCTCATAAAGGGGCCTGTATCTCGGGAAGCAGGGGGTCCCTCGACCTGAAATTAATGCGGTTCAGCTCCGGTGACCCCCTGCACATGTACACTATGAATAAAAATGGTTTTAAAAATAATTTTTATTGTGCTGATGTTTGCGCCAAGAGAGCAGCGGATCTCTCTCTGCTGCAAACACAACTCGGCAGGGGACGGCTTCTCGGCAGTTTCTCGCCAGGCAGCCGTCTCGCCACCGGTTACACGCCATTTCATCAAATGGTGATGGCTAATTCATTCACCAGGGATTCGCCCCTTTCAGCATACAGCCAGTTTAACACGCCAAAAACATGGCTAATTGCTGAACTGGCTAATGCATTTTTTCACTGCTTACTGCATGATACCCTGAGTCTCTTAAACCTAATACTCCAATAATAGTAATGTTTGGCTAGTACTTGCCAAGTAATTCACCATTACAGACCATCAGGTTCAGCAGTTTCTGCACCTGTCGGTCTGGTGATAAACTATATGTATTCAGGGGTGGGGACTATCTTTGTAACCTCACTAGACCTTGGACTTCAATAGTCCACATTACACCAATACCCCACAAACTACCATTATACATAGGCAGGCTGAGTCTCTACTCACTATCAGACAGGCACTCTCATACATACCCCTCCATAGAAGAGGATCTTGGTACATATAGGATCAGGGGTCTGAAGATGCAAGGATACACTGAAACAGCTACCACCACAGCTATTCAATAGTATAGCTGTGTTATACAATAATAATTAGCTAGCTGTTTTCTGCTTTCCAGTAATAGCGTCCAGATTTACAGTAGCACACTAATGTCTCCTTTCACTTTTAAATTATTTTAATCATTTTGGTTCACTGTTTACCTCACTTCAAATATATATTTGAATTTATGTGTTAATAAAATTTGGTTTTAATTAGACAGGGGTGTTCTATAGTGCGACATAATTGGGAGATCTTTCAACTTCTGTTTATAATGATAATGGTTCCAAGTTTCCCACAGAATCAACAGTATTTATACATAAAATACAGTTTATTAGAATAAAAGGTAAAAATAATAAAATGTACCCTCAAAAAGATCCTATTAAAGGATCTAACATAACATTGGAACCCCTTATTTGATTAAGCGTAATCAACCCGAGTTGTGTATACTGTACCCACTATGTATTGATATACAGTATATCAATATTATCAAAACCGGACTTAAACTAACACAGTGCTGTAACCATATGGTTAATGTTGAAAATGTCCTGGTATTTTCTTAATATAGAAACAATATATCACAGTCAATTGGTAAGTATCTTATCCTTTTTTGTAGATGGAAAAGATTTTGTTATATAGTAATGGAGTCTCGGTAGTATACGCAATGGTTGTTTGTTTAGAATGAGCCTTATCTATTCCTCAAAGTTGAGATATGTTGCCAGCATTTTAGAGCTGGGTTCCTCTTCAACTTAGGTATATGTATGTTCATCTGCTGCGTCTTTGTACTGAAGTATTCACAATTTCCCGTGAATGATGTTATGTACATGTAACCCATGTCCACCCTCCCCCCCCCCCGGTCGCAGACTGGACCCCTAGGGTGTAGTGAGGGCTGGTTACATGTATGTGGGTGGTGCGTACCTGTGAGGAACAGGAGGGCCTGAGTCTCCCGCGATGGTATAGGGGACAACAGGGACAGGCTTCTGGGGTATATGCCTGCATCTTCTTAGCAACGACGGTGCAGCGCCTCCATCTCTGGCGAGCCCTATAGGGGTAGGGTGAAATCCTCCTAGAGAAGCCCTGGTCTCAGGACGAGAGATTTCAGTCTCACACACAAGTCTTTGATAAAAGCAGCAATGTCTCTATATTCTCTCTGGAGCAGCAAACAGCAGCAGTTCATACACAGCAGCAGTTCATGTACAGTGTACAGGGTCTTGTCCTCCACTCCTTCTCCTCCAGGCTGTACCCCTGCAGGATGGGCTGTATGGGGCTTCAATACCCCCGACACCCACCCCTAGGGTATACCCTCTGGGTGAGGATAGATTCCCCCCTCACCCCCTGAGCAGGGTGAGGGGCATTGGTCCACCGCACTATAGTGCTATCAGCTCTAAACAGGCTGGTCTTTAGCTTTTCCTCCTATCACAGATATCACTCTAATCATGACCTCTCAGGTCAGTCACTCCAACACTTCTCTGCTCCCAGGACAGAACTGCTTGTCTCTTACAGGAACAGGCAAGACTAAGTTTAGTCAGCCCCACCCCTAATGATGTCAGCAGGCCCCTCCCCTATGTCTCAGGCCTTCCACACAGAGTCAAGGGGCCTACCTCCATCAATCAAGGCCGGGCTTGAAGCGGGTGGGGGGGGGGAACCCATGATAACTACTGGCGGCCTGCCCTTAGCAGGACTTGAACCAGTAGGAGACAGATATACAGTATAGCCCCCATTTCTTACCGGGGCTACATACACAAAGATGTTAGTGCAGTAAATACATGCTGTATAAAAGTGATGGTGCCGGTAACTTTATTGCAGTCTTATTTACGGGCTCCGACTTTGTATGTGCGTTGTCGTCACTCACTGCCCGGGTGGGCTTGAGTTCTGCTCACTGCATCCGTAAAGAAATCTTACCGCACTATGCGTCCGTTTCCTTTGTTGGTTACCTCTTCTGACACTCTATATTTCACGAAAAAAGAAAAACAATGGCGCTCCCTCAGAAAATAGCTGAATAAGGTGTAGGCCCCTAGGAGGGGCGGGGGGGGGGGGGTAAGGGCTCAAAAAATGCAAATGAACAAATAACAAAAAAATAATACTGGCCCTGATGGTGCTGCTGCTCAATCGGTAGGATCGTCCCCTGATCCCTGGTAGAAGTGTGGATGGAGTGGAGATGAGCGCATGCAGGAGGAAAAATACAATGTATAATAAATATTTACAAAAGAACAATATGTGATGATGAAAGGGGTAGAGGATAGTAATATGAGTCTATGGGTACTCACAAAGGCATATGTGAGCGAATTCCCTCAGCGTTGTCTTGGAGGCTGTCCTTCTGGTCACAAGGTAGGCTCATCTGCTGGAACAGGTCTGGTAGGATGAGCTCGTGAACAGAAGAGAGGCATAGAGTAGCCTCAAGTCAGTGAATTTGCCAGGGTGATTACCAGAGATGATAGAGAGTATACAATAATATTATGTACTCACACGGGCATGTGCGAGTCAAATCACTTAGTGTGGTCCTCTGTGCTGATCTGGTGCTACTTATGGTCATGTGCTGATTCTCATATGGGCCGTTTAGGACAGGAAAGAAGCACAGAGGTCCAGAGTGAGTGATGAAGGGGGGGGGGGGGGGGGCAGAGCACACTATTGGTGTCAATTGGGAAAGTGAATGATAATATGGAATAAAATAAAATACACTCACACGGGCTAGTGTGAGTGAAGGCAATTACGGCAGTGCTTGCAACAGGCTCTCCTCGGTTGGTAATGTCCGCGTCTGCAGTCCAAAGACTGATGGTATCTCACGATGGAACCCAGGGAGGATAACAGCCAGGCAGAACAAAGGGTTATAAAGCAATTTATTAAACAAATAAGTAAAAACTCAGACTTACATCTAAAATAAGAGTGGTCTCCGTGGCTGGATACAGTTCAGGTAACAGTTAGTCCCTTTCTCCGCATCCGGATACAGGGCTGAGTCCCGGATACTAGAACCAACTACAGAAGCTGCAGAAGGTCAAAAAGGCTCCATGCTATGCCCGAAACAACGCATTTCGGAAATTCAATTTCCTTCGTCAGGTTTAGGTAGTAGCGTGGAATGTAGGGAGCTTTAAGTACGTTCTGATCTCGCGATGATCCAGCTGGTGTAGGTGTGTGTTGATTTGGGTCACAGGTGAAGTCTGTGTACGGTGTATGGTCTGAGGAGAGGACGTGTCTGTCCTGAACCGCCATGTTTTTCAGGTAAATGATTTGTTACATTCAAATTGCAGTTTTAAGAAATTAAATCATTTTAAATAACCTATTTGTGCGTCAAGTAAAACTGTGGTTGTCATTAAACAGTGAGGCTTCTTGAAATGATTACGCTTTGTAAAGCTCTATTGTCCCTACGTTTTCCAAGAGTGATTGATTAAAGATGTTTGCTTTATCGAAACGTAACATACTGTAGAACGTCGATTAACAGCACACAAAAAAATAAATGACTACAGTATAAAAATGTTATAAGTGAAAGGTGAACAAAAGTATAAAGGTGTATAAAAGTGTACATATATATCAGTAAAGGATGGTATAGTGGGAGCAACAATAAATTCAATTTATTTAAATGTGCAAATAATGTGCTTGTATGTAACATGGTTAGTCAACTCTGCCTGTCTCTTGCCCCTGTCATTGTAAGTCCTTAGCAGTCTACAGATGCAGCCACGAGAATTAGAACTCTTGCCTGGGAAATTCTGGGGCAGTCTCACAGTAAATGCCTCAACATTGCTGCAACATTGCCTCAACATTTCTGTGAGATTCTTAATTGCCCATCGGATTAACACAGCAAGGGTCCCTGCAGTCCCATTCAGTTTGAATGGGACTACAGGGACCCCTGCTGTGTTAATCCGATTGGCCATTAAGAATCTCACAGAAATGTTGAGGCAATGTTGAGGCATTTACTTTGAGACTGCTCCAGAATCTCCCAGAATTTCCTATGTAAGTGTTCTAATACAGGTGGCTGCATCTGTAGGCTGTGACAGGTCACCATGTGGGCTCTTGAACCCCTACCCCCATGCTCCTCTCTGATAGACTGAAGTTTGGTGGTGACTCATGGCCTGTGTATAGCCTATCAGGAATAGGTACAGACCTTGAGCCCTCCCTTTCTGGTTCCTCAGAGAGGCAGTGCCAAATTTAGGCAGTCTTTTCTCCTCCTCCCTTAGGAGTGGGATTGAGAGCTTTTCCTCCCAGCTGGGAGTGAGAAAGGCCAGCCAGCCCTCATTGCTGACTGGGCCTGGAAGATCTGATGCTTCAGACTCAGTGAGCAAGCACCATCAAGAGGCCTGGAATGATCTGAACCCTGTGCACGCTGTGATAAGACCTGCAGAGAATGCCAAATAAATCCCTTTGCTACCTTTTTACACCTGCCTGGAATTGTCAGTGATCCTGGGTGTATGGTATGTGCTTTGGTGGGGAATGCCTCCAGTAACCCTGGAGTCCACTGAAGATGAAGGCGCTGAACACCAGATGATGACATCAAAAGTCTGCCTGGTCTCCTCAACATCGCTGACGATTCAGCTCTCCTGACCCTCAAAGGTATGCGCACCACAAACACCTGTAGCTGCAACAAGTATCTCCTAGAGGGTGGGGGTACATGTGCTACAATTGAGATCAGGACAGGCTTTCAGGGATTAGCAGCAGTAACAGCAGCAAAGCAGTAACTGCAGCAAGGGGAAATGGTGCAGAGAGGGGCCAGGGCTCCTGATGATACCCCAGGACCCTTGGGCACCCATGTTCTATCCCAGAAGGAGGACTTTGTCTCAATGAGGCATCATCAGGGATGGGGGTACCAAAAAGATCCTCCTTTGAAAGGTTGGAAGTTGGGGCCAGGGAAATGCCTGAAGCAGGACCTTATGACCCCGTTCTATAAAAACAACACAACGTACTGTGCTGAGGGGGAGGCACACCTGGATCAGTGTCTCTGGGAGTGTGACCCCCACATTCTACTCATCATAAAGGTGACCCTCAAGGGCATGATACCGGAAAGAAATGGTACTCTAATCATCTTCAGCTACAAAGATCAGTTGAAAGTTGGGGCAAGGGAACTTACTCTAAATGCTGAAGAACACTTGGTACCCGTGCACTAAATGGCACAACGTACTGTGCCATGGGGGAAACACACTGGTTAGAGGTGCTCTCTGGTGGCGTGACTCCCACTTTTGAATTCCTTCTATGTTCATGGTCTAGGGGCTTCCAGTTGGAAATTTATCCTGGAAGCGTGTACCCCATCTCTGTCTCAAAAACAGAGAAATATGTGCTGGATTATGCTATAGACTTTAACATCAGAGTTGTAGTATGGACTGTTCTAAGATGGTGTTTTATGTTTCCAGCATCTGCAATGGCGTTCCTGCCTGGAATCGGGACCACAGGGATTGCTAATTGCAAAATGCAAACTTTTGCAACTCCAAGTTGCATCCTTTCGGCGCCAAATGTTGGTGCCACCCACGTAAGTGATTGGCTCCTCGGGAGAAAGACTATCCTCTAACCCAAACAGCCCTGACTCTAATTGCACCTAGGGGGGGAGCAAGAGTATGGAAGAAAATCAGAGACTGTTTCATGCTGGAAGAAGTATCCCCTGCTGCCCAAGTGTTTCATTCACCTTGGATCTGAGTGACAGAAAGGAGTTACCACCCAACTCTCTCTCTTCTATTACAATGGCGTTCAACCAGGATTCAGAAGACTTGGAATTCACCTACTATGAACTACCTGGCGGCTATCTAGTCGTGTGGGTGAGTGGCCAGACTCATCTGCGGTGCATCTGCCTGCACTGTCGCCTACCTGGAGGCATTTTCAGCCGCGAAGCGCTATGTCTACACTGTGGCACCTACGAGTCCTTATCACTGGTGCTGCTGGTTCAGGGAATCCCTGTCTATACTCCAAAGTCAGCAAGTCAAATTACAGATTTCTGCAAAAACAAAACTATTTATTTAGCCAATGTTCCAACATTTCTGCAGATATAACTGCCTTTCTCAAGTGTAGCTGGCATAATAACACCCCCCAATGTCTCTTATTTATAGCCAAAACAAGTTTCCCTCATTCTTTACCAGTCCCCTGGTGTCCTCTGCATCCCTTTTGTGCTGCTGCCATCTTGTGGTTGGCTAAAGACGTCCTTGTAATATCCTTCCAACCTCCACTCGCTTGGTTGGCATGTGACATCATCACATCATCCTTCCATCATCATGTGTCCTGATTGGTCCTCTCCAGATCCTGTTATTCCGTGATTTTTTTGGCATTGTGACCTCCTATGGGCAGGTCTGTATCCATGGAACTCCTCGTCCAATCGCGATGTCATCCTTTCTGTGCATGTATCCTTTCAGTCCCCAGCAACTTCACTTGCATCAAAAATTGGAGGACAAGGATGTAGTTTGGAAGGTTGATCCTAACTCTCATATAGCACAGCTAATCCATAATGTGATGAACAATATTAATAGAATTAATACAAATTCTTAATATTAAAAAGGAGGTTTGTCATTTATATGTATTCTTTACTGAAAGCCTTCTATCTTTCTTCCAAATAAAACTGGATAATGTGTATGTTATTTTACAAAATCGAATAACAATATTCATTTTGAACCCCAGGGTTATACAAACTTTTTGTGTCAGATATATAAGGATAACAGCAACAGCAGCTGATGAATGATCTGTAAATAGATATCTATATCCTCAAATGATTATCTGCTAGTGAGAAAGGAATTTAAGCATATAAAATCGTTGAATCCTTTAGGGAATACTGTGTCTAGAGTATATGTCCAATATACCTCTCTTTGCAGTAATTAAACATCTTTATCAGTCCCAGCAGTGTTTCTTTGAATGTGCTCAATTCCCATTATTCTCAATTATGCAACCAAGTGTTTTAAGTGCAATGCTTAATCAAAGCAGTTCCTTCTGCCTTGTGGTTAATTTTACTGCTATGTTCTAAAAATCTGTTTTTTAACATGTGGCTTGTATTGCCAATTTAGCACAAGCTAATGGACATTTGATCATACTGTATAGACCACATTTACAGTGGTGCAGGTAATCCTGCTACTGAGTTTGTACTTTTTACCACTCATTGGGTGGGAAAATTCTTCCACCATGATTAAACTATTGCATACAGAGTAATTGAAACACTGCAAACAACCATGTCTGTGTGTACTTTAAAAGTGAGTACTAGTGTAGTGGTCTTTTTGACCGCCCTGATCAGCATGTCTTTTAGATTTTCTCCAAGTTCATATGCAAATCTTGGTTACTGTGTGCATATTTTGCCCAGTATCTGATGCGACTGCAGAATTTTCCAGTGTTTATTATTACTTTGTTTATTAAGCCTGCTTGTTTTTGTGTATTTGGTGACTACGATTATTCTCTCATTTTCACCTACTTGGGGGATGAGCAATAGGTACTATTGTGAGTGCTTTATCAACTACTAAACCTTATGTTCTCATGCCACGAAGCAGAATTTAATGTATGCTATAGTCTGCTCTAGTTGTTGTGGGTGACCAACTATTCGAGATGCCCGTACCTTCTGGGATAACGGTAACATTTCCTTTAATGTGTCAGGATGGAAACTAGTAGTGTGCAGTGTAGCATTCCTGTCAGTGGGCTTACGGTATAGATAAATGTTTAGTCCGTCTGTAATGTATATGAGAAGGACATCTAAGAAGGATATTTGTGTCTCACTCCACTTTTTTGTGAAATAAACTGGAGTATGGAGCATATCCATACTGGAGTATGGAGTTAAAAAAAAACCTCTATCAGCTCCTCAGAGGTCCCTTCCCGGAAGATAATCACGTAATCTATGTACAACCGTATATAACATTTATATATATATATATAAAAATTTTGTCATAATGAACATTGTTAAAGATTAGTCTTCCCTCAGTCCAACATATACAGGTTGACATAAGATGGCGCTACAGTGGCGGCCGCCTTTAGCCTCGTGAGGCCGTAGCGGCGCAACTCTGATAACCGCGGGCAGATGGAGTATTTTTTTATATATATAGTATATTGCGGTATTTTAGCGCTCGTAATATTAGCATTTTATTAGCGCTGTCTGCATTACCGTCTAAAAACTCAGGGGGGCGTTCACGAGCTGTTGTCTTCGAAGTCTAATACTTTAGCAGTTCAACCTACGTCAGTACACAGTCTGCGTGTGCGCACGCAGTAATTGTAAATTTACATATTTATACATGCATTTGCAGTGCTGTTCTGTATGTCTCATTTGAAAATTGTTGAAATGCATAGGCGTGTAAAGTACTGTAACAGTATCACATTTCGGCATATACAGCGCTCTCCCCTCGCTCGCCCCCGCACACACACAGGATAATTTACTGTACTGCACTTCAGTATTTCAACTTCTTATCTTATCTACAGTACAGTACACCTCTCCCACACCATTCCTTTGAATGTGTGTCTTTCTGGTTTCAATCACATTCCTGCTTGATAGCTTAGGATTACTGCGCATGCGTCTGTAACTTCACCACTGCTTTCTTGAGAAGTTCAAGAGTGAGTGACCACAAAAAAAATATATATATATTTTTTTTCTCCTCATTTTTTATTTTTATTTTCTCCACAAGCCTGCCTAAACCATCTTGATATTACGATATTCAATCTGTGCTGTAGCTTTTGACTGCAACACTGTGCGTTTGACTGCACATGGTTGATTTGTGTGCTTTTTATGTATTTGGGGGTGTAGGGATCAAATTATTATAATGACCTGCCTTTTGAAAATTTGTCATTTCTTTGAACTGCAGTACAGCTAATCCTTCATGCAACTGTACCCTGTACACCCCTCCACCACGCACACACACAAGGCTCGCTCAAGGATTTGAACCTCTTATCAACAGAAACCTCTCCAGAGCCATTCCGTTTCTAAAGCTTGTAATTGTGTTTTTAATCGTCCGTCCCTAGCCGAGCATCACCTCTCTGCGCCTGCGTGCCTAATTTTCCTATTGTTGGCTTTGAGTCACCTCTCTGTAATCCTCTTTGGGATGGGAGCTACAGTCCATAGCTGATGATTAATGTGCATGCATCTGTAACTTCACCACTGCTTGCTTGCGAAGTTCAAGAGTGAGTGACCACTAAAAATATATATATATATTTTTTTTCTCCTCATTTTTTTTTTTTTTTTCCACAAGCCTGCCTAAACCATCTTGATATTACAATATTCAATCTGTGCTGTAGCTTTTGACTGCGACACTGCGCGTTTGACTGCACATGGTTGATTTGTGTGCTTTTTATGTATTTGGGGGTGAAGGGATCAAATTATTATGATGACCTGCCATTTGAAAATATGCCATTTCTTTGAACTGTAGTACAGCTAATCCTTCATGCAGTTGTACCCTGTAACCCCCTCCCCCACGCACACATACAAGGCTCGCTCAAGGATTTGATCCTCTTATCGACAGACACCTCTCCAGAGCCGTCCCGTTTCTAAAGCTTGTCATTGTGTTTTTAATCGTCCGTCCCTAGCCGAGCATCACCTCTCTGCGCCTGCGTGCCTAATTTTCCTATTGTTGGCTTTGAGTCACCTCTCTGTAATCCTCTTTGGGAAGGGAGCTAGCTGATGATTACTGCGCATGACTCACCCATCCACCCCCCCAACCCTTTGATGCTTTGTTAACGGTAACGCTTTTGATAATCCCTTCTCGAATTTGATATGTAAATCTGATTTGTGAAATTGAGAGTTAAAAAAAACATTATCTGATTCATGTTGTTTATGCAGTAAATTACCACTTTTTGTCATTCTTTCTTTTTCTTTGGTGTAGGTGTGGGAGGGGGGGGGTTGTCAATGATTATGATTATCATGAATGTAAAAAAATATTTATTTTATCAGGAACAAAAAATACAAATATGAAAATAATCATGAATAATGGAAAATGCAGTCTTTATTCAGTTCTTCTGTCAGATTAAAATTGAGGGCTGGTGGATAATCATGAATAATGCACATTGATAATAATATTAATTAATAATATATAATATATAATAATATATATATAATAATATAATTTTTTTCGTCTTTATCTTCTTCCTCATTCTGTGTACAGTACAGTAGTTCATTGAGAGAGGAGAGGTTTTGTGTACTTCATGACTGCAGTTCAGATACTGTACACTTAACTGTACAAACAGTTCACAAACTTTACACGATACCCCCCTCTCCCCCAGTCCATCCTTTTTTTTTTGAAAGACAAGAAAACAAAAAGTTAGTGCAGTTATGTGCATACTGTATTATGGCATTGTGTGCTGTATAGTACTGTCAAACTACTCTATACTGTAACTACTGTATACTGTGACTACTATTAAATACTTTGTAACCAGATGGCTGGTGCTGCTCTCTCTGGAAAGAAAATAATTGAGCAGTTAGGTGCATACTGTATTATGGCATTGTGTACTGTATAGCTACTTCATATTGGACAACAGTATGCAGTTAGTACTGTCAAAATAGTCTATACTGTAACTACTGTATACAGTGACTACTGTTAAATACTTTGTAACCAGGTGGCTGGTGCTGCTCTCTCTGGAAAGAAAAAAATTGAGCAATTAGGTGCATACTGTATTATGGTATTGTGTACTGTATAGCTACTCCATATTGGACAACAGTATGCAGTTAGTACTGTCAAACTAGTCTATGCTGGTACTACTGTATACTGTGACTACTGTTAAATACTTTGTAACCAGATGGCTAGTGCTGCTCTCTCAAGGAAAAAAAATTTTTGTGCCATACTTACCTGTATCATACTGTCGTTACAATTCTACAGTACAGTACTATACCATACTACCTTCCTGATGCTTGCCCATTATGCGCGATCACAATGGGAAACACAGTCGCAATATGGTCAATATATTATTGCATCGTTCCACGGTGAGTACATCGTTCCAAAAACTCAGTATGCCTTGCGCCAACTCATCCTTTTTGGAGGGTTTCACGACTTTACCCTTATACTATCCATAGTACCTTATACTATTTTGTCATCCTTATGGGACGCCACTTCCACATGCCTAAGGGAGCATACATTGTAACTGAAAAATAACAAAAACCTGTAAAAATTGTAAATATTCAAAATTTGTGTGTTGAGGCCTGGACTTTTGCCTGTGACCTATCTCCCTCGATGATTAGTGGTCAGGGAGTAGTCCCATCAAAACACTAATTTGCAGGCTCTTTGTCTTTATTATCTGTATGTGCCAGGGGTGGCACTATTTTGACGTGCGTTATGTATATCCATAGTGATAATTAAGCAAACTTTTACTGCAGTGCTGGTGGTAAGTAGTATTTAAATAGCCTTTTCATCTGGGATCAAGAGCGTGCTTGCGTAGAATATACTTGACCTTTAACCCTGTCTCACGTAGGGGCACTTTCAACTATGACCTGTGCCTAGAGAGACTCAAAAAATATATTAGTTACATGCAATAGTTATTAGTTGTTATATTACCAATAACATGGTCCTTAATTCGTTCCTTTGAACTTCTGATAGTCATAAGTCATCCCATAAGTGTCTCATTGGGAGATCATTTAAACCTAGGAATAAAGTCTTGAATCCATTTCTAAAACCAAGCAGCTAATATGGACTTGACTTTACTACAATAAACTTCGTTGGGACAAAAACACTGTGTCACACTACAGGCCCAATCTCTCTACTCCCAATATATACTTGCTCTCATTCATGCCTAACTGCCATCTGCCATCTCCTCTGATGCAAATGGTGTCAACTTTTTAGTAGTAGTATTTAATACTAACCTTAAAACTTGCTCCACAAATCAAGCATCCCAATACCCTGCACTCATGGCTATTGTCCCACACTCACAGTCACTCCTGGCTTTCACCTCAAACACTCCACTGTAACTATTCTGCTAAAATATTTAATGCATTGTATATACTGTATACCCTGCCCACTTATGCTACTGCACTTGCAACAATGCATCACCTGTCCTACTCTATGTCCAGCACAAACCCAAAAATGAATAAATGGTTACAAAATTATAAAGTTAGCAGATACCAATTTCTTGTAACTCTTTGCAAAGTGCCAAGAACACGGCCTGCTTTAACTTTCTAAAGACATTCTGACATAAAATAATGTTCAAAACTCTCAATTTTTTTTTTTTCTGGGCAAACATCCAGCTTGTTCCAGGCGTTTCGCCAGAAACCTTGAGAGTGCCAAGCAGATTAAAAAAACAGCTTCTCTGTCTTCTAAATATTAATTAATTGCTGGATTTCGAACTTCAGCTCAAAAATGGAGCTTAACACATAGTCCTAAAACTGCATTTTGTATGGCCTATCAAAAATTAAATAACAGGAATTTTATATCAATACAGGTAGGTTAAATTATTTAAAAAACACCAAACCTTAGTCAACAAGAGCATGCAACATTCTTCCACTCATTCCGTTGAATGCCTTCTGAAAGAGATCTTATACTCTCGTACAAATTTATGCTATCCCGTTTCAACTCTGCCCTCTGTTAAACTAAACAAAACTATTTCTCTCCAGTACTCAATCTCTTCAAACATGCCACAGTTACATCATGACTCAAAAACAACAAGCTTAACTTTACCTGTCTTTCTAACTAGTGACCTGGAGACAATTCTCACTAAAATTACTGATGACCTCCATGCTGCTAGAGACAGATGTCATCACACTCCGCTCATATCACTCAACCAATCTGCAGCACTTGCCACCACGGACCACCATCCATCCTGCAATCAATCATCCAATAGCCCAAGCACACTGCTTAGGGGTCACACTTGACTCCTCTTTCATATTCTCTTCTCACATTAATGTTACTTTTATGTCTAGATCATTTATTCCATGACCTATTACCTTTACCATGTGCACCACTTCTGTGAATGTGTTTTCTTACTGGTTACACATAATACAAAAACGTCTCTCATACACAACCAACTTCACAGAAATGACAAACAGACGAGAAAACAGTTCTACATTACTTTGTTTTCCTAAATAAACAGCTTAAGCACAGAGCTAGTTAATACTAATGAGAATGTTGCACAGTCTTTAAACTAAGGAGAGTCTGTGCCTCTCCTTTTATTAAGATAGAAATATAGCAAAACGGAAAGAATGTGTCCGGTTTAAGAAGTCTTCGCCTGGCCAGGATGAATAAACCTTTAAAACTATCACCAAGAACAGAGCTGAATATATACTCGTTCTTCTTCCATTGTGGTCTATTTCTAAAATTGGTGTACACCTTTTACAAATTTAGATTGCATCATGAGCAAATACTATTCATTTTTTTGTAAATACCTGCAAATGCATGGATGGCGACTTATACACACATGATATTCAGCATGACCCACATTATCTTTCACACAAGAAGTCATTCAGGAAAAAATAATCAGGGTTTCAAACAAACTTTTTCCACATGAGTAGGCATAGTCTCTCCACAGGGACTTGCACTCTGAGTCCCCCACGGGCGAAGCAGCAGTTCCTTATCCCTAATTCTAATTCTGATAGAGGCACCAGGTTCATGCGTGCAAACGAAAACATGTTTCTTTGTCTCATACTTATTAACATCTTTACTTCCAGGGTTCATTACAAATAATAGCAGCAGTGACAAATAAAATTCTTATGCTTTATACAATGTTCGTTCTCTCAGATCAGAGATGACAGTCTAGTCGTACACAAAAGTATATGGTCTCTATACCAAATACAGTTGTCTTAGTATTAACTGGACTCTATACCAGTATAATTGAACTGTCCACAGTCACAATTTAGGTTAGGCAGGCAAGAGCAGTCTGAATTTAGACAAAAATAATCTCCTCAAATAATTTTTTGTTTTTTTTTAATCTCGATAGACTATAACTTTGATTTTCTCTGGTTCTCTTCTTAGGGGAAATGTGTATGAGCAAAACTCTATAGCTGATAGCTAACAAGCAAGCACAGCACAATATATATGAGCAAAGACAGCGTTCTTATGCAATCTATATATACTTATCACTTTACAGACATATATATACTTTTCCACAGTCACTTTAGAGTATTTCCAGATATACACTTATATCTTATTCTTTTGTCCCAGTCAGGGACTCTAATCCCTGACTAACTATATGAGTCTACAACTCATATGTTTATGACAATCTTTTGTCCCAGTCAGGGACTCTAATCTCTGACTAACTATATGAGTCTACAACTCATATGTTTATGCAATCCTTTGTCCCAGACAGGGAATATAACCCCTGACTAACTATATGAGTCTACTACCCATATGTTTATGACAATATATATTTATAATCTTCCAGTAAGAGGGTTTTACTACAATAGGGTTGCTAGATAAGTAGACACCGGAAGGATAAGACAGATAAACTAGTATCTTGTACTTACCCCCACCGATGGCTTCTTATCCCACTTCTGACGCCACTTGTAAAATTGTCCTATACTCCAACGTTAGTATGGACTTTCCCCTTCACTCGGATAGACCCTCTCGAGAGGCCATTATCCTCTAAGGTGCTGAATCAGGAAAAGAACAAGTGCTCGGAGGATTAAGTAAATCAGTCAGAAAACAAGCTCTTTACTCTCCTGTTTATTTCATGTATACAGACAGATTATATAGTCAAGCAAGCAAAACATGCTGACGTGCAGAACTTTCTTCCAATATTCTGGCATTAACTCCTTATCTACAGAATTCGGAGAAACTGAAAGGCTAAAATACTGAGACAGGATAATGAGAAATAACGTATGTGTTCAGACTTTCTGTTCAGACTTCAAGGACTGTCATCTGACCACATTCCAGGCCCTTAGCCAACATAGATAGGGCATATGTGGGGCAAAGGTGACCAGCAGAAGAGCTATGTGACTATTTCAATATAACTTGACTTTATTAATCAATATGAAATACCCCCTTTAAAATACACATTATCAGTTACTGTACTCCATTCCCTGAAAAAACATGCCGTTTGAGATGTGTTCTAAGGAAAAGCCTCAGTTTTCTTACGCCAATCTAATATATAGTGCCATTGAAAATGGAATCCAGAAAAAGCTACTGTCTCACAGATCTATCAATATATTACGGATAACTACCCTTATTATCAAAATCATCCAAAACCTAAGGTATGGAAAAATTCAATCCGCCGCACATTATCAACCAATACTTCTTTTATTTGAAACCCACCGTCTCTCGGAAACAGGGGTGGCTGTTGGTCAGTTTATGAATCCGGTATGCGTATGTCTGTGAATGGAAATGTCAAAAGACAGACAATTTTTGGACACAACTACCATGATATAGGTGCCCGCAGCGGTGCCTTAAATGTTCAGCAGAATTTCTATGAATTTCAACTGGAGTTGGCCAACCAATACCAGAACCATAACGGAGCAAGTGATTACAATTACATGCATAATACCGACTTTGCTCGAACAGATGAAATGGCACAAAGTTACTATCTGTATCCGCCTCAGTACATTGTACAAGATTCAAACTGTTATGGAGTATGCAACAATCTTACCCAGCTGAACCCACCGAACAAAAATTGATTGACTACAGCGGCTACCTCGCAAACACCCCTTCCATGCCTGCACCGAATATGAATGCAATATAATGTAGGTAACTATAGCGGAAATTGTTTATACACTGTGTGAATATTTTCTTCCCGAATGACAGGCATATGCGTTCAATTCATGACGCATGCGCGTACCATACGGGACAAAAGTTTTTCTTTGTCTAAATTAACGTGTCTCTTTTACCTTTTCGCCTTCTTCTGATAATATAACAGAGATCATGCTGTGAAGATCACAATATGCCGGAACACAGTTCTTAAAGAAGGTAAGATCCAGTTAACGATATACAGCAGCGGCAGCTCTTATTCGAGCAAAAGCCGCCGGCTGCATGCGTCTGCGAAGCGGGTAGCCGCGGCGCGTGGCGGCGCACTGTGACGTCACAGTAACATGCGCGCCCGGCTTCCCCGTCTTCCCCGGCTTCCCCAGGCTTCCCCGACACCCCTGGAGATCAAATCAAGGTAAGCGGGGGTGCGGGGAAGCAGAGGGGCAGAGCAGAAGCCGGGTTCGGGGTCCAGAAGGGGGGGTAATTGCGCGCGAAGTGGAGGGGGGGTGCGTGGGGGAAACGCGGTGGCGCGCGTTTTTTACTGGCGGCAGCTGGGGTAGATCCCGGCATGCCGCCGGCATTTGCTTCAATAAAAGATGTCGCTACTGTACGTGCAATATTTTGAAACGTGCTGTGCAATGGCGGGTGAAATCAGAAATATTCGTGCGCAGCCTTTAAATGTCAGTCGACTACGTGTACACCCCTCGGTGAAAATAAAAGAATCAATTTTCAACATTATTTTTTTTTTATATGTGCAGAAATACAGAACATATTTTCCTAATTTGTGTACTTTGCATATGGCTACATAATAATGTTTAGTTAATGTTGTTTAGTATTCTGTATCTAACATGTTTGTAGTGAAGCACGTGAACAAACGAAACCTTCGGTAGTACAGGCAGTCCTCGGTTATCCGACACAATGCGTTACTCAAAATGGTGTTGGATAGCGAAACACGTTTTCTCATAGGAACACTGTTTAAATTAAAGGTTCCGTTCCTGAAGGCATTATATATATATATATATATATATATATATATATATATATATATATATATATATATATATATATATATATATATATATATATATATGTATACATACATACATACATACATACGTATGTATACATACATACATACATACATACATACATACATACATATATATATATATATATATATATATATATATACCCTATTTCCTCGATTCTAAGACGCACCTTTTTTCCGATTTTCACATGTCTGAAATCGGGGTGCGTCTTAGAATCGATGTATTAAAAAAATACAAAATAAAAAGTGTCCACATAACTAACTCCTCTTTTCACTTACCATGTTTCAGGAAAGGTCCCATATTAGCGGGGGACGAAGCGAGCGGCGGCAGAAGGAGAGGTCCCACGTATGCAGGTGAATGAAGATATGAAGACAGCGGGCGTGAGGTGGACGTGGCGGCAGGAGATCATAATAGCAGGAGAGCTGAGCAGGAGCTCATAGGGGGAACGGCTTGGGAGGTGCACACTGTAAGCAGAAGTCAGACACCGGTCAGCTTCCGGTGTTACAGTTTGCTCCTTCCCAGCCGTTACCCTATGCCGCTCTGCTCCTACACAGCTCTTCTGCTATTATGATCTCCTGCCGCCACTGCACGCCCGCTGTCTTATCTTCATTCACCTGCAGACTTGGGCCCTGTATACAGTATACAGTATATATCTCAATATGGTTAATAATGTGTTTTAACATAAATACATTGCTTTGATGCAGTAAGCAGTTATTTAGAAGATGTAGCGTAATATTTTATAATGGCATGCTTCACGTGTAGTACATAGTTACAGTATAAAAACCGTTTGTTTAGATGCATCATTAAGTTTGTATTTAACCGATAACTTTCTGTAATTAATATTATATATCTACTTCTTTAACAGATGTTGATATCGCCGTTCCAGACAGAAGATTATGTGAATGCATGTATCCAAAGACCGACCAACGGAGAGCTTTTCCATACTGGCCACATGTCAAAGACATCACATGGGCACTCATGCTATGATACACCTGAAAGTGAACATGCAAACTTTTATATATCCTAGCTAATCTTAGATTATATAATTTGCTTAGCAGAATGAATATAGATGTTAGGGTATTTTTGACTAAGTTGAAATGTGTGTAAACATTACAATAAACGTTGAAATTACATCTTGTCTTAGTGCTCCATTTTTACCAATGTCATGCTGATGACACTGACATCACTCAAATAATACAATTAATGTTTTCCTATATCGTCTGAAGAAACACACATGTAGTTATAGTGAAACTAATTTATTGGTCAAAGTTCTACATGACTAATTGTATGAAGCATTTACATGAAAGATTCATATACAAAATGTGTGGTTTAAACTTAAAAATATTACTTATGATAGGGATACATGCCAGGTTACTGATAGAAGATATCAACATGTCATCTGCTCATACTCCTGCAGACAGTCCAATTATGTATGTAGTAATAGTTACATAAGTGGCAATAATAATATTAAGTAAGGAATGTGAACCATAACAATTGTCTAAGTATTTAAGAACACAATTAATTGTTTCAAAGTTGATAATGATAGACAATGTAGGATCCCTGGCCCCAGTCCATAGAAATGTCCATAAAGCTCTAAAGTTCTCTTGATGGTTCAAGCGGAAATGAAGCAGAGAATCTACTGCTGGCTGGCACCTCGGTAATCCTCCTATAGATGGATAGATAAGGAAAAACAAACCATTGTGCAGTATTCGTGACACAAAAACTGTGATGAAGTGACGTTTTATGCGTCACGAAACACGTTTGGGGAAGGAGGAGTTGAGGAGTTGAGGTGTCCGTCAGCAAGGAGGGTTGTGGTGGCGCCATCGTGTGACGTCATTCAGTTACACGGAGAGTCGCGCTGGCATTGGGGCTGCGAGCAGTGAGAGTGCTTGCAGCTTAGTGCTAATAGATTAAACACCCGACTACAAGCTGCAGAAGGCACATTGTCAATTGTTTTATAGCAGCAAGGTTTATGTAAGTAAGCTCTTGGCTGTCTTTCATTTTATTAAATTTTCTAGCAGTCTGCACTATTTTCTCCCGTTATCATTTCATTCTTGGGGATCCACGGAGAATACTTTTGATACAAGCTGTGGTGAACCAGTAGATGAGGTGGACTGAGGAGTGACTACACGTGGGATTCTTGGAGTCCAGGAGAAAACGTGGGCTAAAGAACAGATTCTCTCAATTGAACATAGCAAGAATATTTCTTGTAAGTAGGCATTTACCTGGTCTTTAGAATTGTAACCTGGTGCTCGATACTGCGCAATTGTGTGTTTTTTCTTATCTATCCATCTACAGAAGGATTACCGAGGTGCCAGCCAGCAGTAGATTCTCTGCTTCATTTCCGGTTGAACCATCAAGAGAACTTTAGAGTTTTATGGACATTTCTATGGACTGGGGTAAACTGTATTTATAAGAGCCGGGTATCCTACATTGTCTATCATTGTATTTTGTACGCAAATTTGTGAGTTAATTTGCCAGGAAGGAACCCCACGGCAGCTCCACCAATCATGCACAGAGTTTGGTCACCACATTTACATATACACATTCCACTTGTGATTATCACATTTTATTGGTATAGCGCTGAGTTATGGGGTTTCATTAGTTAGTCACATTATTTAGAAGTTGATAATGATGTTGAAAGTATTATATAAAAATGAGATATAATCATTTCCAGTAGTTAAGTTGTAAGATAACACTATGCATAGTTATCAATACAGCACTATCTCTTCACTTAAAACCCAACATTCTGCATTTAAGGATGCACACATTGTATAGGTGGGGTGAAACATGATTAATACAAGAAGAAATGTGTGAAACATTGACATAACGTTGGCAGACGAAGTTCTGATCATTCACTACAAAATGTGCAGTTCTTTGAAGAGAGCAGGATCCTAAGATTAGATACACACAATGCAATGTAACACAGATTATGAGATGATTACAGATTCAATTATATGAATTAGAAAATCTTACATGTGAAAAAATTCTCTATTAACGTCCGGCGGGTCTCCACCCCACTGGCTGTATGGTCCCTAACCCCTGTAGGAGGCACGAGAGGATCCTCCTCTAAATCATCCCGAATGTTGCCTTGAAGATTGTGACGTAGGGCAATGTTGTGCAGAATGCAACAACAAATCACTATGTCGCTAACCTTCGCTGGCTAATACTGGTGCGCACCACCAGATCTATCAAGACACCTAAAATGACTTTTCAACACTCCAAATGTCCTCTCGATCACCAAGCGTGTGGATATGTGTGCGGCATTATATCGTTCCTCTGCAGGGGTTTGAGTATTACCCAGTGGGGTCAGAAGCCAAGGCCAGCTTCCATATCCTGAGTCGCCTATAAGACAGTCAAATCACATAAAGGTTAATATATGTAACAATATTCAAAACATTGTCTATTGCCATTTCCTAGTACATGAGAGTGAATAATATACAACACATGCCCTAACAATGAAATCCTCCTTATCTAAGATGACGCTGCATGACATGGATTAGATATACAACTTCACAAATGTTATGTATTTGTGGTTACATTAAATATTAGCAACACCTAATGAAACATTAAACTCTACATTAAATGTACATGTAAGTGCAGTTTCTGTAACATTGACTAACCCAATAGCCAACCATCCTCGAATTCCCCCGCTTCAAATTTACGGAAGACTAATGAGTTCTTCAGAATGTGGGAATCGTGGCAGGCACCTAGGAAGTGTGCTACCACACTCAGAATTTTCATGTATGCGTCACATACAACCTGCACATTGAGCGAGTGGTAATGTTTCCTTTTCCGGAAATCCCTCTCCTCTTCACGTAGCGGGGTCAGCGCAACATGTGTGCGATCTATAGCACCCATCACATTGGGTAGCCCAGCTACATTATAAAATGCAGTCTTCAGTGCCACTCTATCTGCTCGCTAGGAAAATGTATATAATCACAAGCGCGTCGAGTCAGTGCACATAGAAACTGGCTAAAGGTTCACGACAATGCCGACTGCGAGACCCCGCCTACTATGCCCACAGTTGTCTGAAATGACCCCGAAGCAAGAAAATGTAAGGAGCTCAGCATTTTAACAAGGCCAGGCACTGCATGACTGGGACTTTTCCTGGAACATGGTAAGTGAAAAGGTAATTTTCCTCGATTGTAAGGGCCAAATCGATGGTGCGTCTTACAAGCGATGGCGTCTTAGAATCGAGGAAATACGGTATATATATAAATATATATATATATATATTAATATGTAATGTAATAATATCTATCTGATAATATAATATATTATTATATTATATTATGATATATATATATGTATATATATATATATATATATATATATATATATATATATATCATAATATAATATAATAATATATTATATTATCAGATAGATATTATTACATTACATATTAATATATATATATATATATATATATATATATATATATATATATATATATATATATATATACCGTATTTCCTCGATTCTAAGACGCCATCGCTTGTAAGACGCCATCGCTTGTATCCTACATTGTCTATCATTGTATTTTGTACGCAAATTTGTGAGTTAATTTGCCAGGAAGGAACCCCACGGCAGCTCCACCAATCATGCACAGAGTTTGGTCACCACATTTACATATACACATTCCACTTGTGATTATCACATTTTATTGGTATAGCGCTGAGTTATGGGGTTTCATTAGTTAGTCACATTATTTAGAAGTTGATAATGATGTTGAAAGTATTATATAAAAATGAGATATAATCATTTCCAGTAGTTAAGTTGTAAGATAACACTATGCATAGTTATCAATACATATATATCTCTTCACTTAAAACCCAACATATATATATATTATATTATATTATATTATATATATATATTATATACACATAAAGAACTTTGCAAAGTATCGTAATAGTGTTGGATAAGCCATTCGCTGTAAAACGAGGCCTGCCTGTACAAGCATGTGTCTAATTTTCCATGGTTGATTTCCATGGTATATACAGTATATATCTCAATATGGTTAATAATGTGTTTTAACATAAATATATTGCTTTGATGCAGTAAGCAGTTATTTAGAAGATGTAGCGTAATATTTTATAATGGCATGCTTCACGTGTAGTACATAGTTACAGTATAAAAAACGTTTGTTTAGATGCATCATTAAGTTTGTATTTAACCGATAACTTTCTGTAATTAATATTATATATCTACTTCTTTAACAGATGTTGATATCGCCGTTCCAGACAGAAGATTATGTGAATGCATGTATCCAAAGACCGACCAACGGAGAGCTTTTCCATACTGGCTACATGTCAAAGACATCACATGGGCACTCATGCTATGATACACCTGAAAGTGAACATGCAAACTTTTATATATCCTAGCTAATCTTAGATTATATAATTTGCTTAGCAGAATGAATATAGATGTTAGGGTATTTTCGACTAAGTTGAAATGTGTGTAAACATTACAATAAACGTTGAAATTACATCTTGTCTTAGTGCTCCATTTTTACCAATGTCATGCTGATGACACTGACATCACTCAAATAATACAATTAATGTTTTCCTATATCGTCTGAAGAAACACACATGTAGTTATAGTGAGACTAATTTATTGGTCAAAGTTCTACATGACTAATTGTATGAAGCATTTACATGAAAGATTCATATACAAAATGTGTGGTTTAAACTTAAAAATATTACTTATGATAGGGATACATGCCAGGTTACTGATAGAAGATATCAACATGTCATCTGCTCAAACTCCTGCAGACAGTCCAATTATGTATGTAGTAATAGTTACATAAGTGGCAATAATAATATTAAGTAAGGAATGTGAACCATAACAATTGTCTAAGTATTTAAGAACACAATTAATTGTTTCAAAGTTGATAATGATAGACAATGTAGGATCCCTGGCCCCAGTCCATAGAAATGTCCATAAAGCTCTAAAGTTCTCTTGATGGTTCAAGCGGAAATGAAGCAGAGAATCTACTGCTGGCTGGCACCTCGGTAATCCTCCTATAGATGGATAGATAAGGAAAAACAAACCATTGTGCAGTATTCGTGACACAAAAACTGTGATGAAGTGACGTTTTATGCGTCACGAAACACGTTTGGGGAAGGAGGAGTTGAGGAGTTGAGGTGTCCGTCAGCAAGGAGGGTTGTGGTGGCGCCATCGTGTGACGTCATTCAGTTACACGGAGAGTCGCGCTGGCATTGGGGCTGCGAGCAGTGAGAGTGCTTGCAGCTTAGTGCTAATAGATTAAACACCCGACTACAAGCTGCAGAAGGCACATTGTCAATTGTTTTATAGCAGCAAGGTTTATGTAAGTAAGCTCTTGGCTGTCTTTCATTTTATTAAATTTTCTAGCAGTCTGCACTATTTTCTCCCGTTATCATTTCATTCTTGGGGATCCACGGAGAATACTTTTGATACAAGCTGTGGTGAACCAGTAGATGAGGTGGACTGAGGAGTGACTACACGTGGGATTCTTGGAGTCCAGGAGAAAACGTGGGCTAAAGAACAGATTCTCTCAATTGAACATAGCAAGAATATTTCTTGTAAGTAGGCATTTACCTGGTCTTTAGAATTGTAACCTGGTGCTCGATACTGCGCAATTGTGTGTTTTTTCTTATCTATCCATCTACAGAAGGATTACCGAGGTGCCAGCCAGCAGTAGATTTTCTGCTTCATTTCCGGTTGAACCATCAAGAGAACTTTAGAGTTTTATGGACATTTCTATGGACTGGGGTAAACTGTATTTATAAGAGCCGGGTATCCTACATTGTCTATCATTGTATTTTGTACGCAAATTTGTGAGTTAATTTGCCAGGAAGGAACCCCACGGCAGCTCCACCAATCATGCACAGAGTTTGGTCACCACATTTACATATACACATTCCACTTGTGATTATCACATTTTATTGGTATAGCGCTGAGTTATGGGGTTTCATTAGTTAGTCACATTATTTAGAAGTTGATAATGATGTTGAAAGTATTATATAAAAATGAGATATAATCATTTCCAGTAGTTAAGTTGTAAGATAACACTATGCATAGTTATCAATACAGCACTATCTCTTCACTTAAAACCCAACATTCTGCATTTAAGGATGCACACATTGTATAGGTGGGGTGAAACATGATTAATACAAGAAGAAATGTGTGAAACATTGACATAACGTTGGCAGACGAAGTTCTGATCATTCACTACAAAATGTGCAGTTCTTTGAAGAGAGCAGGATCCTAAGATTAGATACACACAATGCAATGTACTGCACCGACACACTTTATTCGAGCAAATACCCAGTATGTACCTGGCAGATACCTGGAATGCGCCGCTCCTCACCTCTGACAAGCCCCGTTGTGTTTGCCTTCCCAGCCTGGGTTCATGCCTGGCTGACGGGCGGCTGATCTGTTAAATGATAATGATTAGGATTTAATAGGCTGCAATGCTTCGCGTGTCTACCAGATGGCATAAATTCATGAATTGTAATGCAGTATATATATATATACTGTGCAGTATTGCAGCCAGCGGGAATAAAATGCTTCAATCCCTGCCTAGAAAATACCTCAATGCACTCGGGCAGAAAACAGTCACAAACCTCAATACACCCGGGTATACCCGAATTCGTGGGACTAGCCGAGCTCGAATAAAGTGTGTCGCCAGTGTAACACAGATTATGAGATGATTACAGATTCAATTATATGAATTAGAAAATCTTACATGTGAAAAAATTCTCTATTAACGTCCGGCGGGTCTCCACCCCACTGGCTGTATGGTCCCTAACCCCTGTAGGAGGCACGAGAGGATCCTCCTCTAAATCATCCCGAATGTTGCCTTGAAGATTGTGACGTAGGGCAATGTTGTGCAGAATGCAACAACAAATCACTATGTCGCCAACCTTCGCTGGCTAATACTGGTGCGCACCACCAGATCTATCAAGACACCTAAAATGACTTTTCAACACTCCAAATGTCCTCTCGATCACCAAGCGTGTGGATATGTGTGCGGCATTATATCGTTCCTCTGCAGGGGTTTGAGTATTACCCAGTGGGGTCAGAAGCCAAGGCCAGCTTCCATATCCTGAGTCGCCTATAAGACAGTCAAATCACATAAAGTTTAATATATGTAACAATATTCAAAACATTGTCTATTGCCATTTCCTAGTACATGAGAGTGAATAATATACAACACATGCCCTAACAATGAAATCCTCCTTATCTAAGATGACGCTGCATGACATGGATTAGATATACAACTTCACAAATGTTATGTATTTGTGGTTACATTAAATATTAGCAACACCTAATGAAACATTAAACTCTACATTAAATGTACATGTAAGTGCAGTTTCTGTAACATTGACTAACCCAATAGCCAACCATCCTCGAATTCCCCCGCTTCAAATTTACGGAAGACTAATGAGTTCTTCAGAATGTGGGAATCGTGGCAGGCACCTAGGAAGTGTGCTACCACACTCAGAATTTTCATGTATGCGTCACATACGACCTGCACATTGAGCGAGTGGTAATGTTTCCTTTTCCGGAAATCCCTCTCCTCTTCACGTAGCGGGGTCAGCGCAACATGTGTGCGATCTATAGCACCCATCACATTGGGTAGCCCAGCTACATTATAAAATGCAGTCTTCAGTGCCACTCTATCTGCTCGCTAGGAAAATGTATATAATCACAAGCGCGTCGAGTCAGTGCACATAGAAACTGGCTAAAGGTTCACGACAATGCCGACTGCGAGACCCCGCCTACTATGCCCACAGTTGTCTGAAATGACCCCGAAGCAAGAAAATGTAAGGAGCTCAGCATTTTAACAAGGCCAGGCACTGCATGACTCCTGTCTGTTGTTGGCTGTAAATCTTCTCTTAACACTTCATAGAGTTCCAAGATAGCTGTTGAGCTCAATCGGAAGCGGCTGATAATCTCGTCTTCAGTCAAGCCCTCAAGGGAGCTTCTTTGCCTAAAATTGCGGGGGGTTATGTGTCTCACAACACGGATCTCCCTCTCTCTCCTCTCTCTCCTCTCTCTCCTCTCTCTCCTCTCTCTCCTCTCTCTCCTCTCTCTCCTCTGCAACATAATCTCCCTCCTCCTCGCACAAAACAACACAAAAGGGTAATCTGGTGCCGCATCCATTTCACCCTGGAAGGTAAGTGGCTCCTTATATCGTTTAAATAGGCAGGCTAATAAGTCACATGATTGTAAATGATGACACGTGTGTTGGATAGTATTGTGAACATATGAATTGTAGTCATTCAAAAATTCATTGTACTTTAATTCAGATGTGTTGCACACATAATTAAATGTGATGTAATCATCAATTAGACACCATTCGAGAATCCACAGTAAAACCGATGCTGCGACACAATATGAGTAATTGCCAGAAAATAATAACTCAATCATTACATTTGTATGTAACATGTTGAGTCCTGAACAAACAAGAAGTAATGGTTTGTTTGTATAAAAGTGTGTCAGAAGGTTGGATTTTTGACAAGATGGTTGTTTGGTAATGACGGGAGTATTGCCCTTTAAATTAACCCCCTGCTAACGTTTGCTGGTACACTATAAAGTTTGGAAGATACATGTAATTCAATTGATATTAATTTAAAATCAATCATGTGTTCTCCTTTAATTTCAATTATTGATTATCAGCTCCGGGGGATACAGATATATTCACGCCAACATCCGTCGACCCCCAGACAGCTTCGAGGACCCCGCCTGGACCCCTCTAAGTGCTAAATAGATGTACTTTCTTTCTCCATCTTAATGTATGTTAAAAAATGAAATGCAATACTATCCATATGTGGAGAATATTATTTTTGAACAATACTGTACTGTATGTGTTATGGGGTTGTATTAATTTGTAAGGATATTTGTATTTGGGGGTGGCACACGATTTCTACCGCATGCCAGCGGGGAACTCCGAACACCCACGGGACCACCGAACACCCGCGGGACACCGTGGGGTCAGCCGTGGACACTCACAGGGTCAGCCGGGGACACTCACGGGTCCCCCAAACACCCACGGGACCTTAGAACACCCGCGAGACCCCCGCGGGGTAAGCCATGGACACACTTGGTAAGCCGGGGACACTCACTGGACCCCAGAACACCCTCGGGACCCCCACGGGGTCAGCCGGGGACACTCATGGGGTCAGCCGGGGACACTCACGGGACCCTCGACACCCGCGGGACCCCCGCGGGGTCAGCCTGGGATACCCGCCGGCCTGTTGTATGGGTTTTGCACATGCAAAAATGTAAACAAATACATTTTTCTAAGTCCAGCTTTTTTAGCGGCTGCCTTGAGCTGACGTGTTTTCTTGAACGCAACTTTCGTGTACGCTAAGGTTGCGTAGCTTAGTGTATCCCGCAGAAGGGCAGAATTGAACGCAAACAGGGTAACGAATGAGCAAAGTTGGACTTAGAAAAATTTCCAGAAAAAAGTCAGTTTTAGAACGCAAAGTGCCTGTTTGCGTGTCTCTGTGAATCGCATTCAGCGCAACATCACGTTCTAAGAGCACTTTGCGTTCTTAAAATGACTTCTCGGAGCTTAGTGCATGACCCCCTATATGTGGAGACACCCACAAAGACAGGTTTATTTAATATTCATTTGGTGTTGTGGATCTCACTTTAAAAAGTGCCTGCTTACTTTAGGGTTAAAAAATCTACATCCCATAGAATGGATCATTAGGTGTATACAGTGTGAGATATAAAAAACAAATTAGAACAGTAGTTGACCCATCAATGGAACACTGATAGAATGCTTTACAAGTGTATTTTAGCTCAGTCGTGCATATTCCTAAATCATTTACGGTATGCAGTTATAAAAAAAATTGGAAAGTCGCAATATTTGCTGCTTTAATAAATGTAAGCAGTTATCCTGTTTTATCACTCTACAAGAAAATCAAATTAACTTTTTTTTACCTAATCATTTTAAACTGTATATGGCATAGATATTGTTGCACTTAGTCAATCTGTAAACTCATTTTCCTTGATGTTGTATATAAGTGATTATACTGTAGCTGGAACTGATTATGCTTAATCTCCAGCTACCCAGGTAAAAGCATTCATAGATGTCAATAAATAATGAGTGTTTCACAGTTTCTTTTTCTAAAATTTAACTAATAATTTTTACTGTTAGGCTATGCAGAAAAATAGCTACACACATCTAACATTTCCAAATGAAAATTTCCCCACTACTAAAAATTAACTCAAATATGATCTAGGCTGTCTACTTAAAATATTGGAATACTTACAAGAAAAGAACAGATAAGGCCTTTTTGTTGGCTTTATCGTAAAATAATAATGATACTTGGTGTATTATAAACGTCATGTTGGTTTAACACAGTTGGATTTTGAAAAAGAAGCATGATAATTTATTTGCTGCCTGTAAGTGATCCATACAGCTTATTACAATGCCACTAAGTGTGATCTGTATATTCTGTTTAATATCAGAAAGAAAGAAAAGTAAGCAGTCAGACTACATGTGACACATTTTAAGGCTATCAAAACATTTGTGGTTTTCATTTACCCATTCATTATGGTTTTGTAGTTAGGATAGCCACATTCCTTGAAGTTAAGAGGATATACTGCAGTGATCCAATTCTTCTTTTTCTACTTTCTGAAAGCAATTTGATACTTGTAGACCATTTATTACTTTAAAAAAGGAAATGCCTACTATAGTACTGTATTAATCTGTCTTTCCAACTTTGAACCAATGCACACAGCCCATGTAAGCTCAGAACTCAAATCCACCTCATCATATACTGTATATATTGTGTCAAAAAGAGTACTACTAGGATTGTGACCTGATGTATAGAACAAAAGACAAAAAGGCAGAGTGCTACGTACAACTTGACATATATTGTTAAATACTTATCTGTATATCGTAACATAAGCAAAGGTCATTTATTTGAAGCAGCTTAGTGAGTAAAGACACTGACTGACAGTGAGTTTGAAGCAGGGAGTAAGTTGCCGTGCAGCTGGGGATCGGAGCACGCAGTCACGTGACCGTGCCGCGCGCATGAGAATGCGCGACGCATCCAGAGGTGCGGTGCTTGCTAAGAGACACAAGTGATCCAGCTGCACGCGCGCGCACGCTCTGACAGCAGAGCGGAAGTGCACGCGTTCTCAGGCACCAACGCGGGGGTTGCGGAAAGCCAATGCTTCAGCACAGGAGTCTGGAAACGGAAACCAGGAAACATGGAACATGGAGTCCAGAGCACAAGGTAACATCCAGAGAAGGACTGCTTCTTGGAGAACGTCCAGACTTCTTAAAGGCATAGTGACAGAAACAGCAAGGTGCAGCGAAACTAAACATAACATAAGGGTTCTTAGTCTAATCCATTGGCCAAGGAATTATAAGCCTGCTACCACATCAAGGTGAACCCTACTAAGCAGGTACCTACACTACCCGATGATAAACTAACCTCAGTAGTATAAGAGTGACTGTCCCAGTCTTCCGGAATCCACAGGAGATAAGTAAAGGTCCCAAGGAGGTCCAGACAGGAACAATATGCGATGAGTACTAGCAGGCACCAGGGCTGGTAGCAAAAGACTAAATGCAAAGAGAAAGTCAAAGAGAGGTTTACTTCCTGTCAGGAGGAAGAGGGCAGGGTTTGCCAGATAGCAAGATGGCATTGCTTGCTTCAGAATCCTTAAAGACACAGGATCTTAACTCGCAGCTAGAGGGCGGCGATCAGAAGTAAACAGGAAAGGAAGGAACACGCCGCAGGGGGCGTGTTCCGCTCATCGTTACAAACGAGAAGGTAAGGTCTACTCATTGTAGGATAAGTTTGGCTCGGGTTGGAATATGGCCCATTCCAGCTGTAGCTAATAAGGTTTTTTGGGGATATTACATATGGTGGATATTGATCCAGTCACACAGCTGGTCCCAATGTGTTTGGAGGGGGAGGAGAATTGGGTTTTAGAGGTATGGCAAGTAGGTTTCCTTAAAAAGTGAGTTTTCAGGGAGTTTTTAAACATCTAAAATCTGGGGGAGAGTCTGATAGTACATGGTAGGGTATTCCAGACAGAATGGGCAGCACAGGAGAAGTCTTTCAGGTGGATGTAAGAGGAGGAAATAAGGTGGGAGGAAAGACAGATATCATGGGCAGAATATAGAGGACATTTAGGTATGTATTTTGGGTTCAGAGCTGAGATGTAACTGGGGGTTGTGTTCCTGGACCACTCTCTTTGACTTTCTCTTTGCATTTAGTCTTTTGCTACCAGCCCCGGTGCCTGCTAGTATTCATCTGGGGGTAGTGTCTGGGGGTAGTGTCTGGGGGTAGTGTCTGGGGGTAGTGTCATTGAGATCTTTGTAAGTCGTTACTAGATTTTTGAATTTCATTCTGGTGACTATGGGAAGCCAGTGTAGGGAAATGAGATTTGGAACAGTAGAAGTAGCAGCAGCCTTTTAGATGGCTTGCGGTTGGGATTGGGGGTCAAAGAGAATGCCAAATAAGAGAACGTTGCAGTAATCGAGACAGGACATGATGAGTGAGTGTATTAGGATTTTAGTTGCTAAGAAAATTACATTTCTTGGTGATATTTCGAAGGTGGAGATGGTAGGACTTTGTGAGGAACGCAATGTTAGGAATTAAGGAAAGCTCAGTCAAATATGACCCCTAGACAAAGCGTTTGAGGTGTTGAGGAGATTGTTGTGTTATTGACAGTGAGGGAGAGTGTTAGTGTAGTGGTGACAGTGGAACGGGGAAAGAATATTAATTCTGTTTTGGGCATGTTAAGCTTCAGGTAATGGTGAGACAATGAGGAGATTGCATAGAGAAAGTACAAAACAGAAGAAAGGGGGGAGATCTGGGGAGGAGAGATAGATGTTGGTGTCATTGACATAAAGATGATACTCAAAGTCAAAAGATGTTATTAGTTCACAAAGAGGAGGTCTAGAGTGAAAAGAGAAGAGGGCCAAGGAAAAGCATTTTGGGACTCTAACAGAAAGAGGGAGTGAGGAGGAGGAAGACACCAGAGAAAGAAACACTGAAAGAGTGGTTGGAAAGGTAGGATGCTAGTCAGGAGAAAGCTGCATCATGGAGGCCAATGAAGTGGAGAATGAGAATCAACCGTATCGAAGGCAGCAGAAAGATCTAGGTGAATTAGTAGGGAGAAATTATCTTTAATTTAGTTATAAGTAGGACTTTGGCCACTTTTGTTAGTGCTGACCAGATTGAAAAGCGTTAAGCGGGGAGTTTGAGGAGAGAAAGTGAGTCAGACTGTTGTATACAAGTTGCTCACGTAGCTTGGAGGGCAGAGGCACTTATCAGAGGGGCATGTTGGAGGAAGTGAAAGGGAGGGCCTGATGAGTCCTTTTGACAGGCACCTCTGCGGGTCCCCTCCAGCAGGTGTCTGGGATTCCCTCCTTTGCTTTGGCCTTCCATGCCACCAGGTCCATACTTTTTCCCCCAGCTCATACCTCCTTCTATTTCCTCGTCTCAAGCCAATAACTACCCTCCCCAGACACACACCACCTCACCCTAGCCACAAAACTGCCTCCCTCAGGCACCTAATGTACCCCCCAGGCACAAACATACCCCCCAAGACACAATAACTACCCCCCCGGGCACAACTAAATCCACACTAAGGCACATTACTGCCTTCCTTTACATGCACATAACTACCTAATGCCTCACAGGCATATAATTCCTCCCAGGCACATAACTTCCCCCCCCCCCCAAGCAAATAACTACCATACTTTCTCCCCTACTACCCCACAATAACCCTAGTGCACCATGGGGTAGGAGAATTAGGAGGGGGGTGTTACCTTTAATTGTCCTGGCCCTAATATTTCTGTTGGTGGCCCTGCTGATAGTGTTTATGAATGCAAACTGGGAATCTGCTAAAGTTACCTGCAGAAAGCAAGTGATAGTAAACTGTGAAGCATTAGCACACCTGTAGATTTCTACATAAAGTCCTACATAAAGTGGAAGCCTTTTTCCAAGACAACAATAAGTGGATTTGTGGGTAAAAACTGCCTTTGTCAAAGGGATTGCTTCTCACCATATTTACTTTTATGCAATTTATTAACGTGTATGCAATTGCATGCAAGCGTTGAATGCAAATGATGTAAATTCGCAAATTATATATTTACAGGTTATTACATAAGCTAAAATGTCAGGAAATTGAACAAGGAACAGCAAGCAAAAATATAATAATACTAATGATACAAAAAAGTGGACAAGAATACCAGTAAAAAAGACAAAGAAGACACTGCACTGCAGTTTCTTTTTAATTTTTTTATTGCTATTAATGAACCTGTAAGTTTGCATTTATCCCACAGTCACAACCAAAAATCTCACCACCCATAGATACAGTAGGTGGCATAATGCTTTTGCAGGAGATGCAAAAATGCTTTTTCTCCAGCCAAAAGCCAATTTTTTTTCTATCCCAGGGAAGTATCTTTTCCGATGGTTTTCCATGCAAATGAGATGTCAAACCCTTAAATATGCATGCATAAATAATTTTTTATGAATGCTGCAAAATGCGAAAAGAGTGCCAAATTGCATGCCATTTCGGGATGCTGAAATAAGTCCTCCGTTACTTAAAGTCTAATTAAATGCTTTTTACAATCTTAAAATATGTACTTAAATACATATATTTCAGTGCTTGTGAAAAGTATTTGCAAAAATGTCTAGTTACTGGCTGTGATGGCAAGGGGCCCAGGGACCAGTAAAATAAAGGTTAAGCCTGGTCCCTGCCCTCCATCCCTGTGGCTCATCTGGCCACAGGCCCCTGGGCTACCCTGTTCTTACATTCCCGATAGCCCCCTTACATCTGATGTAAAAATGTACTCTTTATTGCTGTGTGTAATGTAACTGCAGGTATAAAAATGTGTTTTATGAAACAATAAAGCAGAGCCAATATCTCTTTACATGCAGAGCTGAGAAACCCTTTGTGCTGCCCACATGTGCAGAGAAAAGGGCTGCTGTTGAGTGTGGAGGGGGAGAAGAGGTGCAGGGACAAACTGAATGGTGTCAAGAGACCATGCACCCAAAAAGCAGAGCAAATGGTTGCCTCCTCAGCCAGAGTGGTGCCAGCCCAGCAGGCAATATCCTGTCGGTCGGGGTAAGCTGTTGTCGAGTCCCCCTGGTAGACATTGTCATGGGAGACCAATGCTTTTAACACAAAATAAAACCCGGATCCTTTGATTGAGAAAACGTGATATAAAATAAATTGTGATACGCATACAATGTAACTTAATATAATGATATGGTAATCATGGTTGCGATACTCTGAACTAATCCATAACGGTGACCATAACGGTGACCGGACATATACAATAAGTTAGTATAATACGTGTGGTCCCCTTATCCCTAGCAGAACGCACACAGACAATTCTAGCGCATTTACAGACTTGCAGCCAGCAGTGAGCTACAGAGCTGACACTTCACATTTACAATATGACTCAGGGGCACCGAGCCGGGCATAATAACTTTATTTACTGGCCTGGTTATCCCTTCAATGTCACAGACATTGCTCTCATTTTCCCATTTAAATTTCAATACACAAACCCTTTAATTCTGGAAACATGCCCCAACCCTCATTGACCAAAAAAGGTGAGCTATCAGCTGATGATTGGTTCATGAACAACATTGGTGCAGTGTTTGTTCACCAGTCCTCTACCATGGTTTCCAATGGCAGAAGGGGATCCCAATCAGCAAAAAAAGTGTATACTGAGCTATTTGTGAAAAGTGTTCATGAGTAATTAGTGCACTAAAAAACACTTCAACTATTTATAGTGTTGATGTGGCTGCCAATCAGTGAATTTGACCACCCTGGTCAGATGTGAATAGTAGGAAAAAAGATACTGTGCGGTGCCTAGTGTAAATAGTAATGTGTTTACAAAAGTTGTGCAAGTGTTGCTATTGCAACCAATACAGAAACAACATTAATTATAAAGACAAATCTTAAAAACAATGTGTCTAATTAATACAAACATGAACAATGTCCTTTTGAATGTTCAATTACTCCATTGCTGATGATGGGATTAAGGTTGAACTCGGCATTTGAAAAGAAAAAACATACCAAACATAAGGTCTCATGCTATAAAATGCGATAAACCACTTATCACCAGATTATCGCCAAAAAAGCCTACAGAGATTCAGTAAACCCCGATAAACCAGCAATAAGAGCAAAAATCGCAGAGAAAAAAAAATCACCAAATGCGCGGAGATAAGCCACGTATCGCCAGTTTCTCAAACTCGCTCAATTCTAGTAGCCCCGATCAGCTTATCGAGGATGATCGCCGCTCTAGAATTGAGATTTCCTCTCCAAATAGTCCCAACAGAAAAAGCTGGCAAGAAGGTGGTGAGAAGGCAATGAAGGGGTTAACCGCCAGTGTCATGCTTATTGTGGATAGTGGGGGTAGGTGAAGGTGGTATTTGGCCCTTGGTAGATGTTTAGGTCTTTCGGGGGGGGAGGGGGGTTGGGGGTGGACTTAACCCCTTCATTACCTTAGCCGTTAATACCGCTAAGGTTATGAAGGGGTTAACCCCTATGGCTACCCACCTGGTAGGCCTAAAACACCCATCCCTGCTACCCATAATAAACAAAAATACACACAACAGCCCTACTACCCACCTCCTAGACCAACAATAACCCTTACAATATGTAATAAACACCAATAAACAACCCGCAAAACCCTGTGCCCCACATAAAACCATTATTTATTATTTTATACACAGGATTAATACCACAGGCTGACGGGGTCCCCAGGTTTTCGCCATGGGCGTCCAGGGGTCCTCAGGTGATCCTCGTGGGTCCCCTGCTGGACTGTGGTACCATTCGTTTTGTTCGTGATATTGAACATAACCCAGACCAAACCTTTACAACTATGTCCCAAAATCCTGAGAATACACCTTTCACATTCCAAATAGTACTATCTATCGACCCATATAAATATCTGTAGCCTGTTGCCTAAACTGGATGAACGAAGGGCATGGTGCCTAATGCATAAACCCAAAGCCATCATTCTCACATAAACATGGCTAACTCCTAAAAGACAGAAAAGCCCAAAGCTACATCCAATATGGCAAAAATACACATTGAAATACCTATATATTCTCTTGAAAAGGGTCATGTAGTTAAACTCTTTTACCAAAGCGTTATAAGCCTGCAAGCAACATCAAGGCATGAACATTTGCAGATCCTAACATTACCTGATTAAAATTCTCATTTACCTCTATATTCAGAGGGAGAATGTAACGCTCGGCCTGCCCACAGGCCAGACGAGACCCCGGGACTGAGGTGGAAAGGGTAAAACCACACACCTAGAAGCAAACGGGGACATGGCCGAAGTGTGGTAGTAGCGTAGGTGGTCCGGGTAACAAGAATGTAAATTATACCGTACTTGACAGCTCCGAAGTAGAAGGGTTAAGTTCGTATGCCAAGGGTCGTGGATTGGAGAGGGCAGCATAATCGATTGTCCGTAAGCCTGAGTCATGGAGTGGAGAGAGCAGCATAGTAGTTTGTCCATGTGCCGTGCCCAAGGGTTGTAGAGGTCTGCAGCGTAGATGTCTAAAGCAAGGTCCAAAGGGTTTCAGAGAGAAGCGTAGTAGAGTTCAAAGCAAGGGTCAAATCCAGGGAGGTCAGCAAGGATTCCAGGGACAGGAGCAGCACTGAAAAGAAAAGAAAGGCCAGGCAACAGCAGACAGCACCAACGTACAGAAGCTATGCAGAGCAAAGAGGAAATGGAGAAGAGGGCTTATATAGGGGGCTGGGACCAATCAGAGAAAGGGGAGTGACGGAGGAGCGGCCTGAAGAGGAACCTAATAGGAGAGCAGAGTGAGGAAGTTTGAAACCAATGGGAGTGAGGGGAGGAACAGAGGAGTGAGCAAGATAAGGCCCAGATAGAGGAGAATTGCTAGAGGCAAGGGGAGTAGTCAGAGTAAGGGGAGGAACGGAGGAACGGACAAGGGAAGGGACAGAAAGGGAAGGAGGACCTGAGAGGCAAGGCAAGGCATGGGGAAGGGGCGTGCCGGGCATGTGCATGACGTCCGAGGAGGCGGAGCATGGGGAAGGTACACCGGAGGATCCAGGAGCAGAGAGAAGAAGGGGAGGAGCAGAGGTACGGACAAGGGAAGGGTCAGGTAAGGAGGGAGAAGCGGGGAGGCGGAGATGACGGGACCCGAGCGGCAACACGCAAAGAGTGTGTGCCGCGCCAGCGGAGGCAGAGTCAGGCGCCAAGCGCCAACCAAGCTGACGCACGTGGGCAGGAGGTGCAGGGAAAGCAGCCAGGAGTGGAGAATGCCACCGGGGAGCTTTAATGGCCTGAGAAAAAGGTCAGGATGCGCAGGAAGCAGGTATACCCGCAGCGTGAATCCTTATAGTACACCCCCCTCGAGGGTCGGACTCCAAATTTTTGGTGGAAACATCTGAGTAGAAAAGGAGCATGAACATCTGAATGTGAAACCCATGAACGATCCTGAGGTCCGTATCCCTTCCAGTGGACCAAAAATTGGAGTTTGCCCCTGGAGATGCGAGAATCAATGATAGATTGAATTTCAAAGTCCTGTTGTCCAGGTACAATGGGAGGGGGAGGTGGAAGGGAGGGGTGAGTGAACCATTTGCCTTGAATAAAAGGTTTCAAAAGGGAAACGTGGAAGACGGTTGAAATCTTCATAGATGGAGGCAGTTGGAGTTCATAGGCCACAGGGTTAATCTGTTTCAGAATAGAAAAAGGGCCCAGGAACCTGGGAGACAATTTAGGGGTTGGGGCCTTCAATTTGATATTTTTTGAAGAAAGCCAGACCTTCTCTCCAGGGATGAACTTATGGCCCTCCTGACGGAGCCTATCTGCTTGTTTCTTCTGCCTTAACACAGATTTTTGAAGCACTGCTTAAATCCTTTTCCATGACTCCTTTAAGGAAGATACCCTCTCTTCTGCTGCCGGAACTCCGGACCTTGAAGGATGCATGGGAAGACGAGTACGGTGAAATCCGTAGTTAATAAAAACGGTGATTCTTGGGTAGACTTGTTCTTAAGAGAGTTGATCGCGAATTCAGCCCAAGGGACTAACTCACCCAATTATCCTGAGAGTCTGAAGAAAAACAGCGTAAATACTGTTCCAGGGATTGGTTCATACGTTCGGTCTGCCCATTTGTTTGGGGGTGGTAGCCTGAGGAAAAAAGAAGGGTAATGCCCAACCTCTGGGAAAATGCACGCCAGAATTTAGAAACATATTGCGTACCCCGATCTGAAACAAAGGACCACGGGACACCATGAATACGGAAGATTTCCTTTACAAAAATGTCGGCCAAAGTACTGGAATTGGGGAGACCCTTGAGGGGAAAAAATGAGCTTGCTTAGAAAATCTGTCGACAATTACGAGAATGGTAGTCATGCCATTAGATGGGGGAAGATCCACGATGAAGTCCATAGAAATGTCACTCTACAGACGATCCGGTACCGGGAGGGGTTGAAGAAGACCGGTAGGTTTTTGACGGACAGATTTATTTTGTGCACAGACTGGGCATGAAGAGGTGAAATCTCTGAAATCCTTCGACATATTGGGCCACCAGAAGGTTTGTCGAATTAAATCATTGGTCTTGTTAAAGCTGGGATGGTCAGCAGATCTGGAGGAATGGCCCCATTCCAGAATTTTGAGATGAAAACGTGGAGCCGCTTAAAGACGACCATCGGGAACTTCTAACCCTTCGGGAACCTGAGTCTGGTATTCCAGAATCTTGTCTAGAATGTCAAAAGAAGCGGCAGCAATAAACAACTGGGGGGGTAGAATATTCTCCGGGATATCTTGAGACTTTTCCTCAGTGATAAACTGGCGGGAAAGTGCATCCGCTTTGATATTCTTAGTCCCAGGACAATAAGAGATGGTGAAATTAAACCTAGAAAAGAACAGGGCCCAACAAGCTTGACGAGGACAAAGGTGACGAGCACTTCAATGTAGGATAGATTCTTGTGATCCGTCAGAATGGAAATGGGTTCTTTGGTTCCTTCCAGGAGATGTCTCCACTCTTGTAAAGCTATCTTGATGGCTAACAATTCTCTATTCCCCACATCGTAATTTCTTTCTGCAGAAGATTTTTTTTTAGAAAAAACCCCACAGGGGTGTAATTTGTCTTCAGGAGTAGTCCTTTGAGAGAGAACCGCACCAGCTCCTACGTCGGAGGCGTCAACTTCCAAAGTAAAGGGGTGGGTGGGGATGGGATGTCGCAGGATCGGAGCTGAGACAAAGGCTCTTTTAAGAGATTCAAAGGCCCGGGTGGCTTCCAATGGCCATGATGACGGATCAGCCCCCTTTTTGGTAAGGGCTGTGATGGTTGCCACCAAAGTAGAAAAGCCAGCGATGAACTTCCTGTAATAGTTTGCGAAGCCGAGTAAACGCTGAATCGCTTTTAAGGAGTTAGGTTGAGGCCATTCGAGTACGGAATTGAGCTTCTCCGGATCCATGGTGAAGCCTTGATCCGAGACAATGTACCCCAGGAAGGTAGTAGAAGATTGATGAAAGACACACTTCTCCATCTTGGCGTAAACGAGAGAGCACCATCTTGGTATGAAGAATGTCTTCTTCGGGGGTCTTAGAAAAAATGAGGATATCATCCGTGGTCTCCAGGATGGCCAATACTGGAGAGGAATGTCATGCTGAGTAGCAAACGCCTGGTTAATGAAATTTCCTCCGGAACCGGAATCAAGGAAGGCCTTAGCATTGTTCTAGATATTCGCGTGCTTAAGGAGCACCGACAATAGGAGATGTTTAGGGAGATGCTGTGAGGGAAGAGATTAAGCAGAGATGGTACCCAGTGAGACTCCCCCATACCTCACTGGGCATTGGCATTTCCCGGCTTCGAAGGACAGCATGGTAGGATATGCCCAGGAGAACCACAGTAGAAGCACAGCCCTTCATTCCTCCGACGTAATCGCTCCGTAGAAGGGAGGTGAAGTGTTCCCAGTTGCATGGGTTCCGGGGCTTCCAGTACGGGTAGTGCAGGAAGAGGAGATCTGGAATTAAAGGACAGAGAAGTAGCAGTACGAGGACGTTGGCGTTCAGCCCGCCCCTCCAGAAGTCTTTGATCCACCCGGACGCAGAGAGCGAACAGGGCCTCTAGGGAGGATGGCCTCTCATGAGCCGCCAATTCATCCTTTAGGGTCTCCGAAAGCCCTTGCCAAATATGGGCGGAGAGAGCCCCATTGTTCCAGTCTGTCTCTGCTGCAATAGTCCAGGAACTCCTGAGCGTAACGCACCACTATTCTCCGACCCTGCGAAATATGGAACAAAGAAGATGCCGCCATATCACTGCGTCCAGGAGTGTCAAACACTAATCAGAATTCTCTTTTGAAATTGGCATAATTGTAAGTGAGTTCGGGTTTCAGTTCCCAGATAGGTGAGGCCCAGGCTAAGGCATCTCCGGTGAGGAGGGAGTACACGTAGGCTACCTTAGTACGATCCGTGGGGAAGCGAGAAGGTTTCAGCTCAAATTGTATTTCACACTGGTTCAAGAAACCGCGACATGCAAGCGGATCTCCCGCGTATTTACTGGGGGTAGGTATCCGCAAGTCAGAGGGACCTGATCCTTCACGGGATACACTGGAGGAAGACGTGGGGACAGTACCCTGGGGAATCTGAAGAGATAGGGTATTAACTTACTGGTTAAGAGTGGAGACTTGATTGTCCAAAACATTAAAGTGTTTGGAAATGGTGGTTAAGGTATCTTCCACCTCAGGGGGTCTGGGTCTGTTGGGCTCTGCATAATGTAACGCTCAGCCTACCCACAAGCCAGACGAGACCCCGGGACTGAGGTGGAAAGGGTAAAACCACACACCTAGCAGCAAACGGGGGCACGGTCGGAGTGTGGTAGTAGCGTAGGTGGTCCGGGTAACAAGAATGTAAATGATACCGTACTTGACAGCTCCGGCGTAGAAGGGTTAAGTTCGTCTGCCAAGGGTCGTGTATTGGAGAGGGCAGCATAATCGATTGTCCGTAAGCCTGGGTCATGGAGTGGAGAGAGCAGCGTAGTAGTTTGTCTGTGTGCCGTGTCCAAGGGTTGTAGAGGTCTGCAGCTTAGAAGTCCAAAGCAAGGTCCAAAGGGTTCCAGAGAGCAGCATAGTAGAGCTCAAAGCAAGGGTCAAATCCAGGGAGGTCAGCAAGGATTCCAGGGACAGGAGCAGCACTGAAAAGACAAGAGAGGCCAGGCAACAGCAGACAGCACCAAGGTACAGAAGCTATGCAGAGCAAAGATGAAATGGAGAAGAGGGATTATATAGGGGGCTGGGACCAATCAGAGAAAGGGGAGTGACAGAGGAGTGGCCTGAACAGGAACCTAATAGGAGAGCAGAGGGAGGAAGTTTGAAACCAATGGGAGTGAGGGGAGGAACAGAGGAGTGAGCAAGATAAGGCCCAGATAGAGGAGAGTTGCTAGAGGCAAGGGGAGTGGTCAGAGTAAGGGGAGAAATGGAGGAACGGACAAGGGAAGGGACAGAAAGGGAAGGAGGACCTGAGAGGCAAGACAGATGGGAAGGGGCATGCTGGGCATGTGCGTTATGTCCGAGGAGGCGGAGCATGTGGAAGGTGCACCGGAGGATCCAGGAGCAGAGAGAAGAAGGGGAGGAGCAGAGGTACGGACAAGGGAAGGGTCAGGTAAGGAGGGAGAAGCGGGGAGGCGGAGCTGACGGGACCCGGGCGGTGACACGCAAGGAGTGTGTGCTGCGCCAGCAGAGGCGGAGTCAGGCTCCTTGCACCAACCAATGGCGGCTTGGGTGCGTGCGCGCCCTTAGGGCTGACGCGCGTGGGCAGGAGGTGCAGGGAAAGCAGCCAGGAGTGGGGAATACCGCCGGGGTACCTGAATGGCCTGAGAAAAAGGTAAGGATGCGCTGGACGCGGGTATACCCGCAGCGCGAATCCTTACAGAGAATGATCACATTGGATCTGTCCAAACCCGGAAACATGAAAAATACCTGCTACCTTGGAAAGTGGGGAGGTGCGAGCTGAAACCTTAAACTCCTAAAACCCTTGATGCAAATTTTGCCATTCAGGGATACTCCATTTCTAGGAAAGATAGGTCAAAGAGAGGAGTAGTGGTGTTATTTTATATTGAAGACACCTTACAATTTAAACTGCTAAATTGACCCCAAGCACACCCTCTTATGAAATTCTTTTTGGCAAAATTTTCCTCCCCTTTTCTAAGCCTATTCTTACTGCTGGAATCTACACCCCCCTAAAGCACCACTACAATCCCTGATGAAAAACAGACCTTATAGTGCTCTACTATATTAGGGATGCATTGTGGAAAAGCTACAAAGGAACTGGCACTATCAAGGATCTTAATAACTACAAATGCCTACGGAATATATGCCCCATGCAAACAAGACACGCCCTATATTACTCTGACAATCGTCACCAGAATACATAACATCCAGAAAACTTCAGGAAGGTCATCAACAGTATATTCTAGCCTTCTAGCATCAACCACCATGTAATATCAATAAGGATGTTATTACTCTGACAAATCTTACTGACATTGCAAATGCATTCAATTAATACTTTGTGCGGTGTGCTACTTGCTTATTAGCAATACACAAACCGAACTACAAACATGAAGCTCAATCTGGGAGTACCCTTAAAGCCTCTTCCAACACTCCCTATACATATCAATTTCTCCCAGTATCTGAAGGGGAAATTACACAAGCGCTCCTCAAATTAAAAATAAGCAGCCAATGTGGACCTGACCTCCGGTAATCAAAGTTCCTACAACTTGGTGCCCCAGCCATTGCCATACCGCTTGCTTCCCTAATAAACTCTATTTTGTCTGCAGATTATATCTCCAAGACCTGGAAAAGGGTTGTCACAATCTTCAAAAGTGGGAACAAAAAAAACTCACAGTCCAATCTCTTCTCCCAATACTATCCAAAGTCATGGGAAAATGTGTTCACTCCCAATTAAGCGATAACTATACCAAGACACATTTCACTAGACAATTCATATCTGAATATCACCCCAAACACTCCACAGTAACTACCCTCCTAAAAGTTTGCAATGAGATCCAGTGTGGAATGGAACTGGGGCAACTTACTGATGCAATACTCCTAGATTTTGCAATGGCTTTTGATACTGTTGATCATGCTATCTTGCTAAACAATCTTCAGTGATTTGGAATAGCGAAACATGCTTTCAACTTGTTTCATTCCTACCTATCAGGTAGATACCAACAAGAGTTTATCTCAGGCTCTAACTTCAACACCGTGGATATCATCTACAGTGTCCCAAGCACTGTCCTGGGGCCCCTACTCTTCTCAGTCTTCATAAATGATTTTCCTACAGCTTGCAAGGGAGCTTCAATAAACATGTATGTGGATGATACAATCTTATATGCACAAATCCCTCGCCTCTCGGACCTTGAAAACGTACTGTACTTCAATCTGATTTTTTGAGATTTGAAAATTGTACTTCAATTTGATTTTTGGAGATTTGAAAATTTGACTTCCCAAAACAAACTGTTTTTAAACACTAAAAAAAAACAAAAGTCATGGCTAAATTTCTAAAGCTATCAAAGACCGAGCTTCAGATTATAACCGGCTCTAATACCATCCTAAACCCTGTTACTAGTTTTCAAAATCTGGACATATAGTTTGACTCCCATTTAACATTTGGGCTGCACATTGATACTCTGACCTCCAACACCTATGCCAAACTAGGTATACTTTATAGGAACAAATCCTCCTTAATCCCGCTGGTCAGAAAGCAGATCGCACAGCAGATGCTAATGCCAATTATAGACTATGGGAACATAATATATGGTACAGCACCCAGAGCTCACCTTAGAAAACTTGATACCTTCTCCCATTCAATATGCCATTTTGTCCTCCAATGTAACTACAACACACATCACTGAGAAATGCTCAAAGAACTAGATTGGTCATCACTTGAGTCTAGGCGCAAAGTTAATCTTTCCTGTATTGCCTTCAAGTAAACCCACCTATCTGAACAAGCTCCTCACCCCTACCACATTCAGCACTTATCACCTGAGATCGAAAGCCAAACGATTGTTGCCGGTCCCATGGTTAAACAAAGTATCCGACCGCACCTCCTTCTCTAACCGTGCACCTCCCACCTGGAACAATCTACCTGAAACTCTCAAAAGCTACTTCCAGTCTAAGTTCTTTCCAAACTAAATCTGTCTCATATTTTAATCTGGTCTGTAACTGTTTCATATGCCTAAAAGATAAAATATTTTAAACTGTTCATGCAATGTTTTTATACAACAACTAAAAAGACTGGTAGACTGTTGCAGGGTACATGCAACCACACGTGGGTTTCTTGCAAAGGCTTATTTATTGAGCCTAAAAAATATGGCACACAAAAACAAAACAGCTTCTTTTCAGCATATAAAATAGAAAATAAGTCCTGAGCAGAGCTTGGCCCTTTTCCCAACAGTACAGCAAACAGTTCATCAAAATAGTATTTTGAAGACAGACCTTAGCAGTAAAGAGGAAGCTGGGGTGAGCGCTCCCCCCCCAAAAAAAATGACAAACGCTACAGAGTTAATATTTCAATAATATATGATATTTTTTTTTTGCAAATATATCCGGTGTACAGAAACCAGGGTATGGTAATAAATTCCATATATAGGGCTTCCAGAATACTGAACCATTTCTATCCTGTTTAGGCTGAAAATTGCAGCCTTAGAATGCATGCACTCCATCCCACAGTTTGGCAAGTGCTGGAACTCAGGGATGAGGGATCCAGATCAGAGTTTGTCTGCTGCCTGATTTCTGTCACCTGTCCTGCTATTTAGAAATCAGGTATTTAAGGCTGATTTCCTTTTTCCTCTTCCCTCTCCCCAAGAGCCTGGAGGCAGGAAGGCTGCTGGAAGCAGAGAGGGGAAACGCCTCTCACCAAACAGGTTAAACCATTCTGTTCCTTTTTTCTAAAACTGCAAAGTTCCTTATTTTTGTTGTTGGAAGTCGATAAGCCATTCCAACCCCAGTCAGGGAAAACCTTAGTTAAATTATTGCTCAGGCGAGCAGGGTTTGTTTGCTTATATATTATGTTTGTATTCCGTGTGGCAGTCTCAGTGCCTGGGACTGAATAAACCAGGCAGTAGCCTGTTTAAAGGAACAGCACGTTACGCCTCGTCATTTAACCTACCCTAAAAGACCGTGTTCTAACAGTCCCGGACAGACGGCAGAGCCCCGGAGTAAGCCGTTTGTCACACCAGATATTGAGGAGTCAAAGCAGTGATATAAATGAATGAGCAAACGAAGCTTGTGATGAACACCTTGAACCCCTAATGAGGGAAGTGGCTTAGCGAAGAAGAAGGGATGACCGGGGGAGGGCTCTCAACCAACACCGGACACCTGCATGTACAATCCTGCATATATGTAACAGATTCACCTGGGGCAGCTCCAGTAATGATAATGAATATTCACTTACTGCATTCCATGACTCCGTCCGGGTAGGCGTGCTCCTGGCTGTATACAGCCGTGGCCCCTTTTATTCTCCAAATCTGCGAATTTTTCCGGGGATTTTTCCGAATGCCACGCACTTCACCGCACTTCACCACGTTGATGCCGCATTCTGACCGCATTCATACCGCATTCATGTTGCATTCACACCCGCGGTTGATGCGCGGTTGATGTGTTTATTGATAATGGTTCGGATTTAATTGGTTGCAATTCTTCGCGTATCCGCCAGATGGCAGATATTCATGAATTGTAATGCGCATGCGCTTCAGTAATGTGTCGACTTGCAGGTGTTTAAAAGAATAACACATTGGTCCATTGTAAATTGGCCTTGGGACTGAAGAAGTTACAATAATGTATAAATTTAGGCTTTTCATATTAAAACTAAACGCGCAGTGTCTGGTGATCTACAGTATTGTCCGGAGAGTTCCGAGATGAGTGCACAACTGCAGTCCGTGTTCCAAAAACCCGACAGAACGTACGCTTATTTAATATGGGCCGCGATCAATGCAACAGATGATAAGATGGCAACAGTTGTTCAAATGTATCAGTATTTTATCAAAAACTATGACTTTTACAAATTTTCACCAGATGCTCATGTGTGGAAGTGTGCAATAAGGAAAAAGTTATGTATCGATCCATGTTTTTTTCATATTGATCCCGATGTTATTGGAGGTTATTGGTGTGTATCACCGGGTTTTCCCGAATCTATGATCATGGAGACTTCAAAAGGCGAAAGGTCATGTTATAACCAACTAAGAAACGTTAGTCGCAGGCAAGCAATGCACCAGCACCGGCTTTCAATAACGGTCCGACCGTCAGTGAAAATCTGGTGACCGGCAACCCTTGCTGTCTGTCCCCGCCAGGATACCTGCAGCCTGAGCCGGATTTCACATACAGATTCCAGCAAGCTTGCATGTACCTAAGCGATTTCCAGCCTCATCAGCTGACTACAGGTGTAGTAGTCCCGCTGTCACCTGTCAACTACGTGTATGATCAAGAATATGGGACTGGCAGTGGCTTGGAGCCAGCTGATTAGCAAAGTCTATGGTGAGTAATGTTGCCGTATTTAATTCTGTTTTTGATATATCAATGCACAGTCAAGCGAGTCTCCTGTAAGCAATATCATTGGCTGAGCAGCTTCTACAGTAGATACTGCACAATTGGTGGAAAGCTAGGCGCATGCGCATTGGAACCTTCTTGAAACGCATATGCGTGTCATCACATCTACAGTAGGCACATGCGCATGTGAACAGGAGACGCCCCCCGAGAAAATTATTGGTGGGACTGACTGTGGGAACTTCTTTAGGGGACTGACTGACCATTACAGTAAAACTTTTACTTTATTTTTGTTCCTCAGAAAAGAAAACTTTGTCATCTCATGCGGAAAACGGCAAATAGAGAGATTTCGATGGATTATATCGCTTTGTGTTACAATGCCTGCACATTGCTGAATCTGATTAAAAAAAAACATTTACCGGAGTCTACAGTTTAGTGGCCGTTGTTATTGATTAGGATGAAATACCTGAAACAGTATGCTGTTGTTTTCAGACCGTATACAATACTTTTTTATATATACTGTATAATAAACCCGAAAAATAAAAAGTATGCATTTATTCTACATGTATTCCAGTACATATGTGTATTCTATACCCGTATAGCATGTATTGTTTTAATAATCTTGTGATGTACTGTACTGTGCTGAGCATGCCTATAGTATACTGTACAGTATGCCTGGACAGTACTGTACAGTATGTTCTAGAAACACTGTAAGTACAAAAACATTTATTTACAAATACAATTTAAAAACATTTGAAGTGTACAGCAATTCAAAACATTAAAAGGTGTATGGTTTACTGCTAGTGAAAACATTTATGTACGGAAAGTCAAAACATTTACAGTAGGATGGTGAACAGAACAGTCAGTCAAGCCTGCACAACTCCAGACCTTGAGGGCCGCAAACAGGCCCGGTTTTAAGGATAACCTTGAAAACCAGGCCTGTTTGTGGCCCTCTGGGACTGGAGTTGTGCCGGTCTTGTGTACAGTAAGTAAAAACATTTCTTTATTAATACAAGTTAAAACATGCAACATCTCCTTTATTAAAGTACAGAAAGTTAAAACATGTACAGCACAACAGTATGGTGTTATTAAAAAAAATATTTATTCATAAAATTTAAAAAACACAACATCTCCTTTATTAAAGTACAGAAAGTCAAAACATTTACAGTAGAATGGTGTACAGAACAGTCATTCAGGCCTGCACAACTCCAGTCCTCGAGGGCCGCAAACAGGCCCAGTTTTAAGGATAACCTTGAAAACCGGGCCTGTTTGCGGTCCTCGGGGACTGGAGTTGTGCAGGTCTTGTGTACAGTAAGTAAAAACATTTCTTTATTAATACATGTTAAAACACGCAACATCTCCTTTATTAAAGTACAGAAAGTCAAAACATGTACAGCACAAAAGTATGGTGTTATTAAAAAAAAATATTTATTCCTAAAATTTAAAAAACGCAACATCTCCTTTATTAAAGTACAGAAAGTCAAAACATTTACAAAAACATTTACAAAAAATAAACAATAGTTGAACAGTCACGCAAATTCGATCCCCACCAGATTGTCCTTCCAGGGCCGATGCCTTGTATGGCGCAAAATGCCATTAATGGAGTCTCGAACGATTTTCATTAAAGGATCTGAAATTGAAAAATAGCACCGCAATTCCTCCACAATAGTCCTTCTTATATTCAGGAAGCACCCTTTTTTCGCGATTTCCTTCGTAGTTTACATTGTTGGCCCACCCGCAGTACACCAAGTAGGACACGTGGTGCTTAAAAATTAACATGGCATACTTCTGGGGTAAACCAGCCCTCATCACTTCTCCCTGAGTGCTGGTGACAGCTCGCGCAGAATGGTGTCGGGCACCGTATCGATGCAAGCGTATGTAGGTTGGGTTCTGGGAGCGGGTGTTCTTCTGGGAGCGGGTGTGCTTGTGGCGGCGGGCGAGGGTAGGTTGTCTGGGAGGAAGCTTTACTCCTTTCTTGGTCGCCGTGTTGTCTCCTGGCATGGTCTTGACGGGGTTGTCATGTTATCCTCCTCCTCAACGGCATACATGTACACAAATTCTTCTGGTGGAGGGGGTGCGCTTGGTGTTGGAAGGCGGTCGAAGGTCACCATTCATCACATCCATGCCACCCTCATGCTCCGGCATCGGGGATACAGGGGCATGAACACCGAGCAAATTATGTTTCCCTGCTATTTCATTCTCTATCTGTCACGGTTGTGCTCGCCACAAACCTTGGTCGGACCGCATGGCTGAGGTGGGGTTGTATAAGCAACCAACCTTAGACCGCGCAGGCTGATCCGGATTGCGCAGTTCGTAGTCGTACGTAGCAGGGTCGGGACTGGAGAAGGTAGCATCATCAGTGGACAAGCCATGGTCAGGACAGGAGAGATCAGGGTAACCGTTATTCAAGCAGGAGTTCGGCAACAGGTAATCAGAAGTTTCCCCGCTTCAGCTTAGGAGCGTGAGCGCGGGCGTGGGTTCTGTGCGTGCGGCGACCATGGCCCATGGTACTGCTCTCAGGAAGGGATAGGCAGACCGGTGTGGGCACACCGCCAGGCAGCACTGGTAAACCATTGCTTCAGTGCAAGAGTCCAGAGCAGGCCTGTGCAAGGAGAGAGAGAGCTAAAGACCTCAGGACTCGTAGACCGGCCTCTACTAGGGAAGGACAGCCGGCCTCAGGAAACTGGAAGCTGAAGTACGCACTGGAGAATCCTCCGCTTCAGCAGAGGAAACCCGGACACGGCCTCTGCAATGGAGAATGAGCAGCAGGCCCCAGGAATCAGTAGATAGGCTCTGCAGTAGAAGGATAGCAGGCCTCAGGAAACAGGGAGCTGAAGTCAACACTGGAGAGACCTCCGCTTCAGCACAGGAGACAGGAACAGGCAGCTGCATGCGACTAGCAGCCGGCCTCAGGAAACAGGGATCTGAAGTTAACATGAAGAGTACTCCGCTTCAGCACAGGAACAAGCCACTGCATGAGACTAGCAGCCGGCCTCAGGATACACAGGATAATCAGGAAGTACAGGCCCCTGCATGAAGACTAGCAGCAGGCCTCAGGAACTAGGGAATAACAACTAGAGAGGTTAATACATACACAGACAAGCCAGGGGCTTATGGCAGAACACTTGTGACATCCAGGAAGGACTATGCTCGGCAGGGAGCATTGTGGGAAGGCTGTCTTTAAAGGTCAGTGAACTAATAGCAGAAGGGGCGTGTGACAGCATAGCTTTAATGAGTGAACCCAGGGTGAAGCTGCAGTGAATATCAGGAGCAGTGTCCCAGGGCTGCACAAGTCTGTAAGGCAAGGCAAACAGTAAACTGAGGGGTGGATTCCTTACACTATCTTCTCATCCGTCATTCCATCTTCTGCATCCGTTGATCAATTTTTAGCATGGTCTCTAAAAGCAGATCTATCTTTACCAGCATAGTAGAGTTCCCAGGGATATCCACACTTAACCCCTTCAGCATGCGGTCTAATGAGCTGGTTCTTGTGCATGGCGTGCTGTGGACATCTGGGTGGATGGGTGCTACGGAGGATGAGATGGGGGTTCCCTGGAGAGAAGCGGCAGCGTCGTAGAAGAAGGATGGAGGAGGTGACCTGTGTATTTCCGGGAGAGAAGCGGCAGCGTCGTCGAAGAGGGATGGAGAAAGCGACCTGTGGATTTCCGGGCGAGAAGCGGCAGAGTCATCTAAGCGTAATGGAGAAAGTGACCCGTGGATTTCAGAGACACCAGCGGCAGTGTCATCGAAGAGCAGTGGAGAGGATGGACTGTGGGCTTTCGGGAGAGCGGCGGCAGCGTTGTGGACGAGAAGTGGAGAAGATGGGCTGTAGATTTCCAGGAGAGCGGCGGCTGAGATGTCAAAGCGTAATCGAGGAAGTGGCCTGCGGGTTCGATGGGTTGGCTGCCATTTGTTTTGCGTTGAGTGTACATCACCGAATTTCTTCTTGACATAATAAGGCTTACGTGTATTAAAACCCTTGGGGGTGTATTATTATGATGAACTGCCTTTTAAAATTAAAGTATGTCTTTAGATTTGAACTTCATGCAGCTGTACCCTGTAGCCCCCTCCCCCACGAACCCCCCCCTCTAGCCTTTTGGGTCAGCAGAAGGTTTTCTTTATTAGCCTTAGCCTGTCGCTTTGACCTTGGCTTGGAAACGGCTGCCGCCTTTCGCTTTTCCTGTGTGATAGGCAAGGCAGAGGCGAGTGGCTTCTTGCGTCCGTAGAATCGGGGTTTATGGGGGGGCACAGGGGGTGGGCTATGTATTTAATAAATAGAATTATGTTTTTTGTGGGGCTGTGTATTGTTTTTATTGTGGGTACTGGGGGTGGGGGAAGGGGGTATTGGCCCCAAGAGTATGTGGTAGGTCTCCCGGCTGGGTATTGGGTGAGGGTGGTTAGGCCTCACAGGGTGGCAGGTTAGTGGGGGAGGGTATGTAGGCCTCCCGAGTGGTGGGTGAGGGTGGGTTAACCCCTTAATGACTGGAGCGGTTAATAACCGCAATGGTGATTAAGGGGTTATGGGACATACCATTGGCTATTTTTATTCTTGTGTGTGTTTTGCAGCACCGGAGGGACATGGGCAGGATGAAGATTAGGATGAAGACGGCCTTCATTGTGGGTGCCTGTAAAAAGGTAAGTGTAATATGTATTGACTGTATTTATTGTAATTTATATGTATTTAAAATGGGCAAATGCATAATTATCCATATGTGGATAATAGTTTTTTTGCCCATTACAGTACTGTATGTGTTAGGGGGCGGGGGAGATGTGTGTTGTATATTGCTATGTTTATTGGGGGCAATTGTCCCCAATAAACATGCTAATGTGCCTTAACCCCTTCATTGCCTTAGCGGATAGCCGCTAAGGTAATGAAGCTGCATTAATGTAAATTTTAATAATAGTGTGCGGGAGCAGGGGGTCCCCTGAGCTGAACCGCATTGATTTCTGCCTCAGGGACCCCCTGCTTCCCGAGTTACAGGCCCCGGTTTGGGGCATCGGAGGCCAGTGTCGCCACTATATTTATAGAGCCCACATCGCGTCTTGGACGCTATAAAGATGGCGGCGACACTGGCCTCCGATACCCCATACTGGGGCCGGTAACTCGGGAACCATGGGGTCTCTGAGGCAGAAATCAATGCGGTTCAGCTCAGGGGACCCCCTGCTCCCGCACACTATTATTAAAATGTACATTAATGCTTCTTCATTACCATAGCAGATAGCCGCTACGGAAAGGATTTATTGTTTATTGTTATGTGTGTTTTGACAGTAGTGTAGATGAGCAGGGGGTCTCCTGAGCTGAACCGCATTGGTTTCAGGTCCGAGGACACCCTACTTCAGGAGATACAGGCCCCTTTATGGGGTGCCGATATCCCCTGTGAATGTAAATAACCCGGTCACGTGACGCGGAAGCTTTAAAGTGCAGGGGATACCGGCACCCCATAACGGGGCCTTGACTCCTGAAGAAGGGGGTCCTCAGACCTGAAACCAATGTGGTTCAGCTCAGGAGACCCCCTGCTCATGTACACTATAATTAAAATGTATTTATTTAGTGTACGATCGCCTGTAACAGCCTTGCATGGAGATGGCAAATCTCCATGCAAATATTACATGCGGCTTTTTTTCCTATCAGCTAGCGTACGGGACGTTTCAGTGCACTAGCAGAGGGAAAAAACATTGCACGCACGATAAGCCAGTTTTGGGCACGTCCGATAGAAAATGGGCTGAGGGCCTTAGTGTATCGTGCCGCCGGCTTCATTTTTTATCGGACGTGCTAATTTTTTTCAGGCCAGCGCGAAAGCTCGGAGCTTAGTGCATAGCCCCCAAAGACTGCAGCAAGTTTTAGCATTTCAGCCCTGCTATAATGCCCCTGCTGAGGGCTGGCCAATTACCTTGGGCTCAGATTTAACAAGCTCAGTACTGGATTTAGCAGCAAATAATACAGAAACTACCCTGAAACATGCAACAAAGTTGAATTTTGTCCTTCAGTTGGAATTTTGATTTTATACATGACAGCTTATTTACTCTCTGCTCATGGTGATCATAATAACTTACTCCAAAACTTCTGGAAGTGTATAGTAGTATAGTAATACTGATATTTTCCCCAAATATTAGCATCTGTATTAGATTAAGTGTCCAACAACTAAGTACATAGCTGCAAAAATAGAAATCCAATGCAAATTGCATACAGATGTTCCAAATCTCAAATATATGCCATGATGAGTTACATGTTACAAAAGAATATTATAGCACTTTTTAACTTCCTTTAATATTTCCTCAAACATAGTGCAAATAATATTGTAGTTTACATGGATCCATAATTCACATTGTAATCCCAACCAAACTTGAATGAGAGTTCCCAAGTAACAGTGTATAAACAATTATAGACAGCACTCTAAATAATGAATAAAAAATCATGAAGTACAAGGTGCAAACGGAACAAATTGGGCCCAAACAACCCCACTGAAGATCATATAAACCAAAACAAGGGCTCCAGCACACACTGATTAATAGAGAAAACGAAAGAGTCATTCAATAAGCCAAAAATGTAATAGCAGTAATAATAGAACAATAGGTATCACACACATATGGAAATGCTACACGACTATGTTTTGGTTTAGAGTTCCCAAGTAAGTAACATTAATAAAAATATTATTGATTATATAGAGCCTTTACAAAAAACTATTTTTAACTGTTCTGCCAGGGCTGCCAATGCTTTATTGTTGATTTATTGTTGGTTTACTGTCAATTCAAATATAGTTCATACATATTCAAATATTATTTTAAAGAGATTGAATACTGCTCTCTTATTGACAAATTATTCCAATTTCTTTAATAAAGCAAATTTAGAAAAAGTGTGTCCTAATCAAACGTTAAAATTTTTAAATTAAACCAACTAAAACCATCTAATCCCTAACACAAAAGTTAATTAGTGTACTGCACTTAACAAAGACCATCATTAAAAATCTAATTATTTTTTTAATCTTGCTACACATAACTCCTACCTTGCATGCAATATTTCACGATCCTTATTGTTTTTAATTTGTTACTGGATCACAACCTACTGAGGAGAGAAATATGAAACTTGTAAAAATAAACTAGAAGCACAATCCCAATAGTACAGTAAATCTCCTTGTCACATGACATTGTATTAACTTATTGAAGAATCAAGGTAATGGCTTATATTTAAAGTAACAACCAATCCTTCTAGCTATCTTTTTACATAAATGTTGCATATTTTAGTTTAGGGTTTACTTGTGTGACATCTCGTATAATGCACACATTTAAAGTATGTATGTATGAAATTTAATTTACATTGATTAGATACTTCATGTGATATTGTATTTGCTTTCTATATAGGTAAGCCTAGTAGGCCTCTTTGGTATATACTGTAGTAAGGAATGTTAGGGTGTTTATTGTTATATATTAGAATATAGCGAACAAAAAAAGAGAGAAAGAGCCCTTATGCGAGAGCACTCTAGGAAGTATGGATAGACTTATGAGACAACCTACAAGAATGGGTTAGGAGGTACGGTGATCTCTAGACACATGAGGTAGGTATGATGACTGAGATGATATGATTTGTAAGTTAAAATAGTGAAACATTAAAGTGAGTTGTGCTCAAAGTATAAAATAATTTTTATAGCTAAAAAAATATTGCTATTGGTCCTCACATAAAATATCAATAGCCTCGATGAATGGCGAATTAAAAAAAATTACCTCTGCAGATACAAAATCAGTGACACATAGTACTAAGTAATGCTTGGTACTGGCTGTAACCCAGACAAATAAACATGCGTTCTCAATCTATCAATACGAGTGTCAAGTTGACAACGTGCCGTGTTGAACGTGAGTCTTGGAGTAATATAGCAGACCATAAAAATTCTATGACGGTACTTAGTCGAGATCAAAAGCTCGGTAGAGTCTAGGTATATATCCCTGGTGTGACTAAACCACTGTCCTAGATAGGCCCGTACGTGGTCGACGAGTGAGTACTTTATTGGATGTACGTTAATTGAATGATTGCTATGTCTGAGTTCATGAGTAAATGACCGGACTTGTAGTTGATCAACTTAACGTACAAGGATAGCCTAGTATTGGCTTATATAGTGTCCTTTCAATCATGAGTCAGCTGGCACATACATAGGGCACATGTAGGCAAAGAAGACTGTTAATAGCTATGTTAGAAAAACAATCTGTGGTTACGATCGTGTCTGGACATTGGTAAACCCTGTACACGATAACCCCAGGGTCTCTATTATAACGTCTCCCTAAATGGCTTGACAAGCAACTGCATATATCATATAATCTGTATCCAGATGGTATAGCATGATCGCAGATGGATACAATGAAAATAGTGAATGTATAGCAAATGAATAAAGTCGTGTTTGGACCTTGGGAGAGCCTAGTTTTTTGTTCACCCAGGGTAACTGCTATAAACAACTTGTTGATACGAATTTGCCAAACTAGCCTCTAGTAAGGTAAGTGAATGCAGATTCACTGCATAAGGATAGTACATAGGTAATTAGGAGACAGTGTGAACGCCGTATCTTGTTCAGTGTTCAGTTTCAGCGTTCTGCATATATATACAGAAGCTTATTTCAATGCTGGCTGCCCAGTGCTTGATATTAAATAAACACACTTTGAGTGCGAACAAAGAATACCTATCAAGAGCATAGGTGTTGAAAGAGGTGGCCCCTATTATAGCACTCCCAATGGTTGTAATGATGATAATATTAAAAATAATGCCCTTATTAGTATAATATAGTAAAATAATAGTGGACTAAAAAACACAAAATGTATCACTTTGCCGTGTAGGGTCTCAGTACTATGCCATATTAGTATAACAGGCTATTGTATAGAGGTAGGACAGGAGTGCTAAACCTCCTGCCGCACAGTTGAACTGAATGGCTATAGCTCCGTATTTTTCTAAAAGCGAAGATCGCCACTAGATGGGAGTATATTATCGTTAGTATTCTCAGTTAATCTGAGTATGACTGCTCCCAATGGCATAAGGCGATAATCGCCACTGACTGAGTGTGTGATATCAATTATTTAAAATCCTTGTGTACCAAGTCTGACATAGTAAAATACAATGTCTAAGACTCCCATGTTAGTAACTCCGGTAGAGGAAATAATATTTGAAATGCTCAAGTGTAGACAGATATTTAAATAGGGTGACTCTGTTGGAGCTCACAATATTACTAAAGTGTAACTAGTAGCTTTATACTGCGTGGTCTTCAGACTGGTAAATTGTCTCTGCAGTTATATTACTTCGTTTCTCACATTTGTGAGCATCCAAAATAATAAATATTAGAGTAAACTACGCTTATATATTGCACCTCTTGTGACGAAATGTAAAAACAGCACCTACAGTATGTGGGTTTATATATTTTGTGCCGCTCTTTCGGGTTTACCCCAAGACTCAAGTTCAACACTCTTTACTTTTCTTAAAGTGGAACAAGTGTGAAGAGACACACCTATCATCTGGATCAAGTTAACCTGTGGATACTTTCTCCAAAGTGGACTTACTTTGCGAGACATTTTCACTTGGACATTTGTTTATGTAAGTGCACTTTTCACAGAGATTGGATATATTTTGCACTGTATATAGGATAGTTGTGTGTTTTATATTTTTAAACAAAGTTTTTTTTTTTGCACATTAGGGCACATATTTAGCCCACGTGCTGGTATTCCTTTTTCCTTTATAAATTAAATAACTTAACTGGATTGTTGCTGTTATAGTACTGAGCCTGGTGACATTTGTGTAGGTGTCTTCATTGCCACCACTACTACTACTATCACAACTGCTAGGATGTCAATATTGGGGTCTACCACTAATGCTACATTATAGCATCACCAAAATCAGAATCTGTAGAATACTGTAGTATACAGGGTTGGTTCCTTAGATCTTTGGGGACCTCTGCAAACCACCTGAGGATTCCCCGGACGCCCACGGGTACAAGGCTGTGGACCCATGGGGGACACCTGCGGGGAAGAACTAGGGGCCCCACAGCTGTGGGGGCCCTGCAGACCCATAGGGACCATCCGAGGGCCCCCAGATCCCCATGGGAACCACCCGAGAACCCTCAGACACCTGTGGGGCTGACCCAGGGCCCCCCAGACACCCACGGGCCCACCCATGGAGACCCCATTTGGGGCCCATGGTGACCCGCGGACACCACCTGGAGGACCACAGCGCCTGGCAGGGACCACCCGTAGGCCTCCAGACCCTGGAGTACTGGTAAACTGTGGGGCCTGCAGACACCCACCAGGACCACCGGGGACTCCCGTGGGCCTGGGGTATTAACCCTGTATGTAAAATAATATATCATGTATTAATGGGGGTACAGGGTTATGGTGGGTTATGTATAGTTTAATAAATATGATGATGTTTATTGTGGGTAGCGGGGGAGGGGGAAGGGGGTATTGTCCCCAAGCCAGGGTGAGTAGGCCTCCCAAGTGGGTAGTGGGGGAGGGTGTTTAGGCCTCCCGGTGAGTGGTGGGGTTGGGTGGTTTAACCCCTTAATAACTATAGCGGTTAATAACCACTAAGTTGATGAAGGGGTTAGGGGACATTACATAAACTCTTTTTATTCTTGTGTAAGTTATGCAGCATCGGATGGGTACATGGACGGTGATGAACATGAGGATGCCTTCATCGTGGCAGCCGGACAAGGGTGAGTGCAATATGTATTTATTTTATTTATTGTGATGAATGTATTTTAAATGGGCAAATGCACCATTATCCATTTGTGGATAATAGTAATTTTGCACATTACTATACTGAATGTGTTAAGGGGTGGGGTGTATTTATTTACAAGTATTTATGTGTTTTTTAATTATTTTTTGGGGGCACAAAATTGTACTGCAGGCAAGCGGGGACCCCCAGGCACCTGCGTGGAACACCCTAGGGTCACCACCGGCCTACAGTATCATTGCTGTGCTTTCCAAAATTACATATATGTACTATATGTTGGGGGCACAGGGGGTTGGTGGTGATAGATAGATAGATAGATAGATCATTATTTATTTCTTGTAGGGCTATAGTGGTGTCGTTTTTGTATTGTGGCTAGCATGGGTGGGTGAAGGGGGTATTAGCCCCAACGGTGGGTGTTTAGGCCTTGAGGGTGGGTAGCAGGAGGGGTTAACCCCTTCATTACCGTAGCGGTATTAACCGCTAAGGTAATAAAGGGGTTAAGTCCACCCGCAAAAACCCCCGCAAGCCCTAAACACCCACCAAAGGCCAAATGCCCCATTCACCCACCCCCGCTAGCCACAATAAACCTGGCACGGGAGGTTAACCCCTTCATTGCCTTCGGTTTGCCGCTAAAGTAATGAAGTGGGCTGTAAATACATTTTTCCTGCCTCGGATGCATGCCGGGGGTCTCCGGTGCTTGTATTAATGGGTATCAGCTCCAGAGACCCTCGGCATCAATCCGAGGCAGGAAAAAGGCCAAAATATTTTCTAAGTGCTGTCCTCCGCCCGTGCTGATACTTCTCCCCAGCAACTTGCCAATTTTTGTTGGCGTCACGGATTGGCTGGAAAATCTCAATTCTAGAGTGGCGATCAGTTGCGAAAAGCTGATCGGGGCTACTAGAATTGAGCCGGTTTCAAAAAGTGCCGATGAGTGCCGAAAAGTGGCCTATCGGGGCTTATCGCCACGCGGCTGCCGATAACTTTTTTTCGGCAAAATAAATGCTAATTTTTTGTTTTTTCGGAAGTTTATCGGCACTTATTGAATCGCAAAGGCATTTATGGGGAAAAACGGCTTTTCGGTGTTTACTGCATGAGGCCCAAAGTCTCTAGGCACAATTTCCCAGGAGCGGGTGTTGTGCGCAAGTCGAGCTGGAATGCAGTCCTTGGTCAGTGGCGCCGCTCGCAACATCTGTTACTCAGCTGGAGCTGCTTCCTTTGTTCTGCCGCTGTGGTATTGGATCTGAGAACCTTACCTCTTACGAACTACTGAAGCTTGTTACGAATCTTTGTTACAATGTTAATCTTGGATGAATCTTGTTACATAATGAATCTCGGTTCACGATGGGCTGCAGGGTTTCTTATACACTAAACAGTCCTATACTTAACCCATGCAGCTAATCTACTCGGTGGGAATAATATTCCCCTCCCCCTCCCCCCCACCTATCTCAATACTTTGCAAAACCTAGCAGAGGGCTTCTTAGTTTGTTAAGGGCAGGCGCGAACCTCGCACCTTTGCCGCTTAGCATACCAGACCCAGACCCCTTACCTGGCAACATTTTGTCTGAGCTGGTCGGACATCTGACCCATTTGCCCGGACATTTACTAAGATGGGGATACTTGTGTTACACCTCCCCACTTGACACCTTAGTACGTCAGCGCATTTCAACTCCGGACTTTTTCCAGACATCGTAGCAGCCAGCGGGATGCTTTAGAAGTCCAGGGCTGAATATGCGCCGTTGCCTTGCAGGAATTTCCTGCCATACATTTCTAACGACAGTGATTACGAATAAAGTGTTTCATGTGTTTCTGTCATGTTAGATAAAAAATCCCTATGTGCCTAACATATTGGTACAATTAAAATAGGTGGACATTAATTAATCAATTTTTATATAACTCTATAAAAATTACGTTAGATGGTTTTTCATGATTTACCCCAAATGGCACTCACAGCAAATCTCACAGCTCTAGGAGCTTCCTAGCGAAAGTTAGCTAAAAGCCGCTTGTTAATGCTGCCAAGTGCTGGGTTTTACAACCATTGTTTCCTTTATGCGGTTACAGGAAAACACTGCCACAGTTATACATTTCATTTAGAAATCACATTAGTCTCGTCACCTTATACATGGTGGGAGACACATACATTTTTATTGAAATCACAGTGTTGGTGTCATTACTGGGGTTGCAGATCTGACAATCTACAATTCCCCAATATGGATCAGGGGCACCCATCCGGGCCAAATACCTTTATTAATGACCTGGGTACCCCGTTACCGTCACAGTCACCCCTCCTGGGAGGCCTAACCATCCGGGGCACATACCTCCTTTCCCCAACCCCTCTACCTCCAACAAAACATATCCCTCCTTGTTCCACAAACAGTAATGAGCAATAGCCCTATTTGCCAAATCTGGCTAATAGTGCTTTTGCCCATTCCGAAGCATAAAATATAAATGTACTGTAACAAAATATACATTACAATAAAAACACAAATACGCTGGACTGTGTTTTCCTTTTTTTGTGTTTTTGCCTTCTGGCACTGTGTAACACCTTTTTTGCACTTTATTGGGATGTTCATGTTTGGTATGTAGCCTAGTGTGTTGTTTACCCCCCTTGTTCCCTTTCCCAGTCACCCCGGCTATACCCCTTTCTGAGGGAGTATTTGTCTTGTTACTTGCCCTCTGACAATACCCTGTTTAGGATGTTCTGTTTAATCAGACTTTTTTCTCTTTTTGCATAAACTGCTTTCTGTATGACCTTAATTGGTGTCAGCGGCTTAGCTGTGCTACGGGTACTCTTTTATGTTTATAACAAATAAATGTACTGTAACAAAATATAAATTACAATACAAACACAAACACTAGCCACTTAATCCATTTATTGTCACTGTGGCTACCAATGCCCTCAATGGGGGCAGAGATACCGCTGAATGGAAAATATGTCTGTGACCAAATCTCTGCCGCTGCTCTGCCACCATGCAAGTCACAGTTGGGACTACTCACTGCAGAGCAATCTCGTCATCACCATCCCACCGCTGGGACAACTCACTGGCAACGCCGCTCTCTTTAAATGTTCTAAGGTGCGTGTGCGCCCCTCTGTGCATGGGCCCACTGCTTTGATACTATTTTTTAAAAGTCAGGACATATTTTTACATTACTTGTGCGTTACCATTGTGAAATTACTCAGCACTTAAAAAATTATTAATACTTTTAATCATTTATTACGCGCTGGTGGCTGGTGCACATTTAGCAGGGGTAACTTCAATATGGCAGTGCAGCGGGCATGTATCAGAGCACTGGAACACAGACATTTAAAGATGATGGCGATTGAAGTGGTGGGGTGTCCCAGCATCAAGATGGCAATGGAGAGATTGCCCTAGGTTGAGTAGTCCAGTGGCAACTTGAGTGGAGGTGCAGCACCAGCAGCAAACATCCCAGACCACAGATAACCACATTGGCAATCAATAGACAACCTACAATAAATAAAAGTAGTACTTACCCATGCCTATATGAAGGCCATCCATCTCCTCCTCAGCGGCACCAATAATCAATAAAGTGCTGATGCCTAACCATTAAAATACCATCTTCCGTAAAGTAACGCCTTATTTACCTTAGCAGGAAATAATCTACTGTATGCAGTATGTATGAGCTGGGTGGGATGTCATCTGGCAACCTGTTTATAGTATAATAGCATAAAATAATAGAATGTTCTGGTACTATAATTATAAGATATTAGTAATATACTATATACATTAGAGTAATGTTTGCTTCTGTACTATTGCTCTCTTTTGTGCCTCTTGTTATGAAACTGGAAAGCATAGGTAAATTAAAAAATAAGGCTATTAGTATCTGGATGGATGCCTATGGTGTGTTTTTACTGAGTAGAAAACAGCCTATAAAACCGTCCAAGCTTTTTATGAATTGCCCCATTCCATTCACCCTTACTTTATATGGACAAGACAGGTGATGTATAGTCTGACAAAATTATTATAGTAAGTGATATTCTGTGTTTGTGTCTACACTGTTTACTTCTATATCTCTCTACTTTTCTCAATATTTGCCTTCTGCAGAAAAAAGAGTAACAAAACCATATTTTAGCTTGATGAAAATTAGGTGTTAATGTCTTTCAAACGCTATCACCTGCTCCATGGTTTTAAATTGGTCATAGTTAGTGGATTTTAGTGCTTGTTTTGAGTATTGTATTTTACTTTCCCCTCAGACTTCAGATGGATCCATTCAGGTTATATTGGTTGAATATAGACAAGATGGGATATTACAGAAGCCCTTCATGTCGTTTTCCTTACCCCAACTGATGGAAATCACATAATTATAGTTAACATATCTGATTATTTGACCTAAATTAATAGTACTGTAGCTGAGAATAGAGATGGGTAAATTTATCAGAATTCGAGATGCTAATTCTTTGCAGTGTTATGACCAAAATTCAATTCACAGACAGATATTGTAGGCAGCTTGGACAGTAAAATAATTGACCAAATGCTCATGAAACAGCAACATTTTTACCTGAACCATCCCTTTCTGCAAATGTCATAAAAACTGGCACAAATGTTTATACATTAAATACATTTTCAAATGTTTATTCATTAAATGTGTTTGTGAATATTAAACATTTTGATTTGAGTGCACATGCGGACTCAGCGTGGGTGTACTTTACCCAGATACAGGAGCGCACTACCACCCAGAACATAGCCATGATGTTTATTTGGAAAGCCCCTTCCAAAAACCTGCTTCTGGTCTTATAAAAATGCAGCTTGGCTAATTCAAAGAGCAGGTTGGAAAGGAGGCTGCTTGGATTATTGCCCCAGGACACTGGATGCTCAAAAAAAGTGGGGGGGAAATTGTATCCAGAACTGCAGGATAATGCCCCTCAAGGTGGATTAGAGGGACTGCAGTCTGACTTATGAGAAATAGATATGATATACAGACTCTGGCTTGTTACAAATGGAGAAATTTGTGGGGTAGTTCATGAAGTAAACTAAATAATTTCTCATATTCAGAGCACAGTGAAGGATTCTCCAACTCAGATCCCAAGTTAGGCAGGGAACCAACTCTAAATACAGGAATAAAAGGAGAGTTCCCAGCACTCAATCCAAATAAAATAAGAAAATGTTTGTGAAATGTAAAAAAAAAAAAATATTTGACTGAAATATACAAATATAAACAAAGGTGTGAAAAGACTGTACACGGAATATGGGGTTTAAATGGAACTGCGCAACAGTGTACTATATACAGTAAAGTAAAACATGTGGTAAGGGAGAACAATGGGGTAAGGGAGGGAGGAGGGGAAGACAAGGGAAAGAGGAGATAATAGGGGAGTTAGGGGGGAAATGTTTTGGGGTGGAAAGCCATTTTTCTGGCTTGTCCTACAAGATCTCTGCAATCCATGGTACTTCCCTTAAACCCTATAGGGGCAAATTCTCCCTGACAAAATGGACAAATGTATAGGATAGGACAAAGAACCTAAAATCGACCGCAATATAATAATTTGTCCAAAAGGGCCTAAAAATAAAAAGATGAGGGGAGAAATGCAGGCAGTACTGCAGGAGGAGCCCCCTCAGGAGTGACAAGAGGAGTTACAGTCTGGCGCATAAGAAATAAATGTGAAAAATTGACTCCCTTGAACAACAAAATAGGCATGTGGCAAAGGAGTCCATGGAATGAGTACTTCTACCTATATTTTGCTCTCATCAGGTGGAACTCACCCTCATCCAGATAGTATCAGGGTGGTTTGCGAGGGGAATGGTAGGACACTATATGGAGCAAGAGATAGTACAACCCATTTCCTTGGCATGCTGTAAAAGCATGCCGAGGGTTGGTCTGCCAGCCTACTTAGTCTGAGGACAGGAGGAGCCTGAAGAATATTAGCAGATTGTAGGGCCAACATATACAACCGGAAGCAGGAGGTTGTATGGAGAAAATACCAATCCCCCCTGGTCTTGACCCCCTGAAGAGTGGGACACAAGTTGAAGGTGGTGTTATCCTTGATTTTCTGAAGAAAATGAAGTACAAATCTGGGGGTAGTCAGGCCCATGCGATGTGCTTGCACCACTGACTCTACCCAGTTTTTTATACGGCTGATTACCCTTCTTGGGCAGCAAAGTTAGCACTACCGCCATGAAAGAAAGTGGTATCTCACAATCCTCTAGGTCATGTTGAAAATCAGGTTCCACGGTCTCTCAGAAGGTTCAGAAGAACTCTGCGGTCAGCTCATCCAGCCCCAGAAACTTACCATAGTGCATGTGATTGATAAGGTCAGAGTAACAGGCTTATGCAGTCACTCCTAATCCTACTTGCTGTCTACTGGAAGATAGAAACCTGCATGCATCTGGATCAATGGTATCCAGAGAGAATAAGCTGGAATGAAAGATCCGGACCCTGTCCCGGATTCTCTCTGGAATTTTCAGAGGGGTTCTGTCATCTGCCAGAAGGCAAGGTGATGTGTCTTCTGTTTTTCCACTTTCTCTAGAAAATAGAAAAGGTGTGACCTGTGATCACCCAAAGGAAGTTTAGACGAGTTTGCACATGTTCCCCCTGAGTATGGTGATTTTACAGCTCATGTAGGGACTCATTCTCTCTACTTATTTGCACTGCAGGGATTGGTCCCCTAATGCAGGCAACTGCTTCTCAAGATAGAGCACCTCTCCTGTGGTGCCTCAATCCAAGCATGATGCTGCCTGTGTACACCCTTGGCATACCCCTTACACAAAAGGCACAAGTGCACCTTGCGTATATCCCACCGCTGACTCAACATGGCAAATTCACTCTAGCAATCTCTTCAGGCCTTCCAGATCTCTGGGACCATTGTTGCTCAAGGTCCTCCAAAAAATAATTGTTAAAGTGCCAGTAGGTGGCCAAGGGCTCTGATGGCATAAGCACAACCATCACAAATGCACAGTTATAGTCTGTGAATGGCACCAACCTAATGGCACTGGACTGAGCTTGTTACATGAAGTGGCTCAATAGATAAAGCCGGTGGATGCAGGAGTGGGACACCAGAACATGCAGCAATCTAATGTAATGTACATGAAAGTATCTGATACTATGTATGGTGTTCCATCCATAAGTTTACTTAGGAGAAATGGTTGATGTGCTGCAAGACCGACACTACAATAAATAGTCAAATCCTCACTTAATATACGTAAATATACTGCACTGCATAATATGCTGGTAATTTACAGTTGATGTTAAAATTATAATTTGAAGACATTATTGCATCTTTTCCAGAATAGTCTATCTTATTTACATCAAAGTACATTTGTTTTTACTGGTTTCTTTAGGTTTTTTTTCTGAATTAAAGTCTACAGTTGAACTTAATTTTTAAATGCAATCAGTTTAAACAATGATAGTAAAAAAAGATTATTGTACCCTAAAATTTCCAATATCTATAATGATGGACACTAAAACAGCAATTATGAGATTTCAAGAAGCAAACAAATAAAAAGCTAGTTCGTTGATATGAATTACTGCACTATGAAATGTGAGTGTTTGCATAATTTTGCATTATTAGATTCAGATACAGTAAATGATTTACTGTTTTTGCTTTGAGTCATTAAATAAGTAAAAATACTCTATGCTATTCAGTTTAAAAAGTAATTGGCTGTGAGGATTGCTGCTAAGCCCCGCACCTCGGACGCATCATATGACAACGTCAGCAGTGCACTCGCAACGCAACCTCCATGCGCGCAGAGGAGTGCATCTGCGGAGCCATGCCCCCGGCGTGGTCGTGCTGCGTCCACGTCCATCAATGACATGCCTGCTTCACGCTGAGCACAAACTACGCACGCGTGCCTTGCAACAGAAACAACCAAAAAGAGGAGAATCATCGTCTGCTTCTCACCTGAGTCCAATCCGGGCTCCTCCTATCAGTCTCCTGCTGTCCGGTGTCATTCTGCCTACCCCTCCTGATTTGTGCTCCCCCCTCTAAATGCCTTCCTGTTTCCCTTGCACATTTCTGAGCATAAACTAAGGTTTATGTGCAGTGCTCGCTGCTTGAAGTCTGTCTGTTTCAGTGCCTTGTCTGAACCTGCGCCTTGACCCTTGTTTGTACCCAGACCCATCTCTTCTCTAATCCTGAACTTTGGCTTGTCTTTGGATTCCTGCTCTCTCCTCTCCCTGACCACGGCTTACAGATGTTGACCATTCATATCTCTCCAACCCCGGACCACGGCAAGTACTACGACATAATCGAACTGTCCTACCCTGACCCGGCTTTACGACTCTGACTACGCACTCCGGACCCGGCTCCGTGGTTGTAGGGCGGTATTTATACACATCCCCACCTCAGCCCTGCAGTCTAGTCCTGTTTGTTGTGAGAGAAGCGTGACATTGGCTAATTATAGTAAGAATTAAATCAATTTTAATATTTGCTTACTTTCAGTCATATACTATATTGAAAGTCATCAGAAGATTCTTTGTAAAAAGGTCACTGTTTTTTTCTATTTGTGATTACTATTAAATGGAGATTTTGTGTTTTAACAGATTAGATTGTGCCTTCTGTTTGGCACTGCAAGTAACAATGTAACATTGTTCTATCATCTCAGGGTCGCCAACAGGCAACGACAGGATCTGGCTGTCCAACCCTGAAAGTTAGGGCTTAGACCATGTGAGGATTGTCCGTTGCCCCCCCCCCCGTGACGCGCGCCATGTTACCAGGTTGGGGGACAACGCACGTCCCGCTCTTAGGCCCCGTCCCAGTGACGCATCCCATGACAAAGTGGCTGACGCATGCCGCTCTGCTAGGCAGGGGGAAAACTGCACAGATCTCACTCAGGCTCCACCCCTGTGACATCACAGGTAAGGCGCACCACGCACAAGCGCCACACTACCAAGGGCACACGAGGGGTTAACTCTATAACCAATTAGAGAAAACAAGGTAACTGTGGTGCTCAGTAATTGTAACCAGTTCCATATAAAAGGAATAAGAACATTAAAGTTCAATAATGATGGTCCAGATAGATGATGGAGTGCCCCCAATGAATATAAATGAAGCTTGAAGGGAATAGTGACTAGTGGAGTCTGCTTGACATCCACAGCAATGAACACTATAATGAATACCCAATCAGCTATATTAAATATAAAGGACAATGTCCGTGGCATACAGGAAATGATGAAGCACTGCAGCTATTTACCTGTGTAACCCCAGGGGCACTCTGAACATCATGTTCATCTAGTCCCACTTTATCCTCTGTATGTAAACTTGCAATAAATTATCCCCTTTTTTGTCAATTTTGGAGTGGCCTGGCCCTTTTTTCTTCTCTGGATACCAGAAGAAGGATTTCCTCTTGCTGTGCTTCATCTTCATCTTGCTCTATCTCCAATTACTCTTCACCTGCGCTTCTCCCCGCCCCTGCCTATCAGTGGACTGAATATGTCTAGGAGGCGGGTTTCATTCATTACTCTGCAGCTGTGTGCTGCTCCACCATTGGCTGCCTCTTCCTTTAATACTCAGCCAGCCCTACTGCAAACTGGCTGAGCATAAACCTGTTTATGTACTTGTGTTTGCCTCAACACTCTGCTGCCTTTTTGCTGTCTTGTCTTGCATATCCTGTTCCTGTTTTGACCTCGGCTTGTATCTGGACCTCCACCTCGGCTTGTTATTGGACTTCTACCTTCTCTACTCCTGGACCATGGCACAGCACAATGACTATCTGACTTCTCCAATCCCTGACCATGGCAAGTATATACGACCATTCTGATCTCTCCTATACTGACCAAGCTACACAACTTTACTCTGCACTCTGGGGGCGGTCTCGCGGTTGGAGATCAGTGTAATCCAACATCCCAACCTCAGCCTTGTGGTCCTGTCCTGTTTGTGGTGAGCACTCGGTACAGACCAACACCCACTCAATACCCACTCAACACCTAGACCCCCCTTCTTATCCTTTTTTCCACAACTCAGCCTGAGGCCTTAAAATCATTCCTGGGCTGCCGCAAACCCTTTGCTTGGTCTGTATGGTCTAGTTAATATTAAGGCTCTATTCACCTCTATTAACCTTTATTAAAGAAACACCAAAGATACATAATGGAGGTGACGTCATATACAGAGATAAAACATTAGTGACAACACCCAATATCAAGGAATGTCTGGAATGTCAAAAAATGTCTGCACAAGGGTGGCCACTAGGTGAAGTCAAGCGATGCATGTAAATGTATAAATCAGATGAAATAGCATGCATATGATACTGACAATAAACAAAATGTTATAGCACATAGAACAAATTAGAATTAAGATGACAAATAAGCATGTGGGGTCAAGGTATCAAGTCTCCTAATCCATGTTGCCTCATTCTGTAGTAACACTTTCAACAGATTACCTACTCTCCTAGATATACTAAACCATGCTGTAAATGACTTGATAGCATAACTGACAGGCATTTTTCCCAGCTTAAAATGACAAAATAGGGAAGTGCAAGATTAAAAAATGAATATAATAGGTGCAAATAATGAAACACAATGGTGGGGTGGCTGCTGCTTTGTAACCAGCCCACCTCATATAAACAGAAGTGCACAAGGGTTATGCACCACAGTCAATGCACTTACTGTATGTTCCAATGGGAGGAGGGTGGTGTGGAGTAGTCATATGAATATTTATAACAACTTATATGGCCCTGTGTAAGTGATACACATATCAGAAGTTTATTTTCTCCTTTACCTCTTGTTCAGTCTGGGCCTGAATGCAATCTTGACGGACTGCTACGGTGGCCTCCTTGGGACAAGAATTAGAGCAACACGTGTTGCCGATGTACGGCTTCATCAGGCTCAATGATATTGCTGGGGAGTTGCTCCAAAGTTTATATAGGCACTACTTGATTAGTGGGGAGGTAATCTATTGAAACAGATCAGTAGGCGTGAAGCCTACTGGATCTACGAATTAAAGACACTCTCACCTAACGGTCTCAACATTGATTTCGATCTTGGCGTTTTTTTAAAATGATTTTTAAAATTATTTTTATATATCAATTTTTTAATTGATTTTTTAATGAATTTTAAGATATATTTAATAAAATTTTAATAAATATAGATATTCTAAAATATATAATATATTTTTAATAATTTCTATTTTTAATTCAAAATTAGATCTTGTATTGAATGGGTTTTTTAGTAATTGAGAGAAGCTGCAATCATAAGAAGCCACTAGCGTGCAAATGATGTACCATCAATTTGGAACAAATTATAATTATTAACTCTATTAAGTGTATATAATACATTAGCTGTTACACTCTGATTAATAAGTTGTAGTAGGCATGATCAGTAACAATTGTTTTATTTTTATATATATTTTTATGTCTGTCATATTTGTATATATGTTGTCTTTTTGTATGTTTAAGCTGACTTGTACACAGTACATGATTGACAGGCAGCACATCCAATCATCAGTTGCACATATGAACTATGAGTGACATTTTATTGAACCAATGAAATGTGCCCTGTCTGTATTTAAATCCACCATGTACTGAGCTCATCTTCCCCTGAAGAAGTGCGCATGCGCACGAAACGCGTTGGGCTATTGAGAATCATTGCACAGCTGTACTGTGAGAGGAGCAGACCTTCCAAGCAGTTTCTGGAGTCGCAGGCTGAAGGATTTGGTATCGGCAGTGATACCTGGTGAATCGTCCCACCCGTTGTGACGCACTTCCGGGCGCCGTCGGAGGACACCATGTGAGGCAGAAGGAAGCGTCGCCATTATCGGCCGAGATCATAGGAAGCTCCTGAAGGCATCTACATGTGGCACGCGTCCACCAACATCATCTGTCGGATGCACACACTACCCTCACCTGCGCCTATCCTAGAGACTTGCTGTAAGTAGGATTCCGGCAGGTTTTCCAGAAGTCATCATGGAGGTTTGCCCTCAACCCCTGTGATGTATAGTGTGAAGCAAAGGAAGTGACCCCAGCATGCTCTGTGTCCACTGATAGTGACACAGGGTTGGGTCTTTCTGGAACTATATAATATGCATCACTTCCTAAAGTTAGTGTGTTAAGTCTGAGGCAAGTGCCTGGTGCAAGAGCTGTGAGTCTGTGCAGCTCAAGTGTCAGTAGTTGCAGAGTGACAAGCTGACCCCACACTGTGTCAGGGCTCTGGCACAGTTGGTGGCCCTCCACTAAAAAACCACGAGAACACCTGCTACAATACAGACAGAAAGAACCTACCACACACATACCACTAGTGGCCACATACAACCCCAACCTAGAAGGTATATGAAAAATAATCATAGATCTGCAACCAATGCTGGCAGAGGATGTGACATTAAAAGAAATCTCCCATTTTTGCATTCCAGCAAACACCAAACCTCAAACAGAAATTAGTCAATAGAAAACTTCACAGCAAACTTAAAGACACTGATAATGGCACAAAGCCATGCAACAACACACGTTGCAAACTCTGCAAACATATATGCCAAGATCCCACAGCCAGGCACAACCATGGAACACTCAATGTTAAAGGATCATACAGCTGCACATCCAGAAACGTGGTGTATATGATTCAGTGCAACAAATGTTACCAAGGTTTCTACATTGGGGAAACCAGCCAAAAACTACAAGGCAGAATGGAAATGCACAGACACTCCATACTCCATCACGAAGAAGGAAGATACTGCTCACCAGTGGGAAATCATTTCTCACAACAAGATCATTCCATAAATGATTTAAAAATCAAAATCCTCAATGGAATGTTTAAACGCACCCAAGAAGGGAAAACATTTGAACTCGGAATGATAAGACTCTTTGACACCAAAACAAAAAGGACCTAATGTGGATATGGGGTTTCTCACACCCTATCAAAAATGTTTGTAATTATCCTGCTTGCCTCTATTCTCATCCACACTTTCTCCCCCCCCCCCACGCAGCATCCCCTTCCCTCCATACCATTCCTTGTCACCCTCCAGTGGCTTCTAACACTTTTAACAGCCCACCTTATCTACAGTACATATCTGTTTTTTTCTCTGCACTCTTTTAGCCATAGATTCCTTTGTTAATCACTATTGCTGACCCGAGGAAGAGAGGAGAACTCTCAAAAGCTTGTCTTATGACATAAATTGTTAGTCCAAATAAAAAAGGTATCACCTAATACTGAAGAACTCATTAATTCTGCAATATATATATATATATATATATATATATATATATATATATATATATATATATATATATGATACGAACCAATCCAAAGACCAGTAAAGAGACAGCAGACCGCTCGGGGTTAATCCAAAAGTCTATATTCACAACATGAAATACACGTAAGCCAACGTTTCGGTCCCACAGAGAGACCTTCCTCAGGGCCGTGCAACCCACAAGTGTAAGTGACCAAACATATATACCCTCACCCATAGTGCAATGCAAACAAAGGGAACCAATCACCAACAAGCAATCAGACATAATATGCAACATAGCTGTGCTCCATGCCCCCTCCCCTATTACCTGAATAACTAATTGATTCATCATGACATCAGAGTAAACACTTAAACTATTAGGAGAGAGACACCCTGAGACACTGGTCCCAGAGTCTACTGCCCGTGCGGGGGAACGTCGCGCGCCGCGCATGCGCAGTGGGCCAAAACACATTGTCTGCCAGGACGCCAGCAAGGAGAGTGCGCCGCGCATCACAGCTGTGCGCAGATGCCTCATTAACTCTCCCAGGCAACCAGAGATACCGGCAGCGCAAATCGCGCATGCGCAGTCTGTAAAACCGCCTCGGTGCACAGTAACCCACACACTGACAGCAAAAAAAAAGGGGCTAAGCAGAGTAGTAAAACACAGAGCGTTGAGGTAAACCACAGGGGGACAGATAGAGGTATAGATCACAGGAGCGCATAGCATCACCATAGTATATAAGGACAAAGGAAGTGCAAAAGTGCAGAGGGAGTGATGCAACAGAGAATGAGTGACAAACATATACAAGGCATAATGTAGAACTAAGTCAAAGCAAAAAGACAACTACAGAAAGCAGCTAAGTGAAAGCTCCTTATTTAGGCCACCAGGTGTCATAGTCCTTAGTTCATAGATAAGCCTTGCTTCCTGTTTAAGCAAAGTCCTGCCCCTGTCACCCCCACGGGGGGGGACTGGAACCTGCAGAATAGGCATACAACGAAGTGTGGCCAATGTGTGTCTTTTTTCTTTGAAATGTCTAGCCACAGGTAGACACTTCAGATCTATATCAGAGGTATCACTCAGTAGGGCTTTTCTGATGCTTGAACGGTGCATGGCCATGCGTTCTTTCAGCATCCTTACAGTCTTCCAGATGTACAGCAATCCACAAGGACACTTAATAAAGTACACCACGAATTTTAACTCACAGTTCAGTTGTTGTTTGATTTTAATCGGTACGCCACTATGCGGGTGGTTGTAGCTAGGGCCCAGCTGCATATAGTGGCAGTTGGTGCAGCCATGACAGCGGTACGAACCAGGTTTTTTGGCTAACCAGGTGGTGGGTGTGGCATATTTGTCTATTGGATCAGATCCAGTGACCATGTCACCAATATTAGGTCCCCGACGAAAGCAGAATAGTGGTGGCTCTCTAGCAAATGCACCAATCCTCTCGTCGTTCTCCAGGATGCGCCAATTGCCCCGAATGCAACGCTTAATGCTGTTTGTAGCAGTACTAAATGTACTGACTATATTAAGCCTGTTGTTCACCGGTCTACCTGACGAAGGTGTCAATAGTTCACCCTTGTCAACCTGTCCAACCTTTAGCAAGGCAAAGTTGATGTCCTTGGCCGAATAGCCCCTCTCCCGAAAGCGTGCGGCCATTTGAGCCAGGGCCCTTTGGGATTCTTCTGGATCAGTGGTAATTCTTTTCACTCGGAGGAGCTGGGAGTATGGGAGACCCCTCTTGAGTGGTACAGGATGGTGGCTGGCTGCACAAAGAAGCGACAAGGGGCACCAGGCAAGCGAGACGGTGATCTACAATCTATCGGACCACCCACTGACACCGGCAGAGGTTAGCATCCTACAGAAAGGCCTATCATTTGTGCCAACCCATATGCAGGATTCCTTTGACTGGGAGGTCGACATGTTTAGACTGCACAGACAATTGAAGCTAAAGGACTTCTTCTCTAAGAACATTGATATTAACTCTTCTGGAGACATTACCCCAAATCCATTCAAGACCAGGAGCACCTTTGACCCGCACTCACTGAATCCCAATATAGCTGCATTTATGAACTTGGTGACTAAAGACACACGGAAAATTCTGAAGAATCACAAGACCAGCTTCTTTAATACATCGAGAGAGGAGAGAGCTGCCCTGAAAATGCTACGGGAGAACAAGGAGATCATAGTGAGAGCAGCAGACAAAGGTGGAGGGATTGTGGTTTTAAATTATCAATACTATAAACAGGAGATCGAGCAACAACTTGCAGTTGTACATCATTATAGACGCCTCCCGGGGGATCCGACTATAGCCTACAAGAAGGAGATTGATGGCATCATCCGATTGGGCTTGAATAATGCCTGGATCTCGGAAGAAACCAGTAAATTCCTGACTCAGGACCACCCCGTGATGCCAGTATTATACACACTACCCAAAGTACACAAATCTATAGTTGCACCACCGGGCAGACCTATCATCTCGGCCCGTTGGTCGCTGTGCCACCCCCTTTCGCAATTCGTGGACTTCTATCTACAGCCACTGGTGGCTGGAATGGGTTCATACATCAAGGACACCACGGACTTCATTGAGCAGCTCAGTCATCTTTCCGTCAGAATGTATTCTTGCTACGCTAGATGTGTCCAGCTTGTACACCAACATTCCCCATGCAGGGGGCCTGGAAGCAGTACGCACCAAATTGGAAGAACATGGAGTCGAACAGGGTCCACCAGTTGATTTTCTCATGTTGCTCATTGAGGTTATCCTCCATAAGAACTTCTTTAAATTTGAGAAACACTACTACTTACAACTAACGGGTACGGCCATGGGCTCAAATATGGCACCGTCATATGCTAATCTATTTATGGATTTGTATGAACGGTTGCACATACTAACTGACACCACGCATGGGCGGCATATCGTCAAATACCTTCGCTATATTGACGACATCTTCATTCTGTGGACGGGCAGTGAAGATGAGCTGCTGACATTTGTTTCTGATTTAAACAAAATCCCCTCCACAATCCGTTTTACCCTTAACCGCAGCTACCAGGAAATCGCTTTTCTAGACACCATAGTGTACAAAATTGGAGGCACGCAGGCTACTAGAATTTACCGGAAGAGTACAGATAAGAACTCCCTTCTTTGTGCAGCCAGCCACCATCCTGTACCACTCAAGAGGGGTCTCCCATACTCCCAGCTCCTCCGAGTGAAAAGAATTACCACTGATCCAGAAGAATCCCAAAGGGCCCTGGCTCAAATGGCCGCACGCTTTCGGGAGAGGGGCTATTCGGCCAAGGACATCAACTTTGCCTTGCTAAAGGTTGGACAGGTTGACAGGGGTGAACTATTGACACCTTCGTCAGGTAGACCGGTGAGCAACAGGCTTAATATAGTCAGTACATTTAGTACTGCTACAAACAGCATTAAGCGTTGCATTCGGGGCAATTGGCGCATCCTGGAGAACGACGAGAGGATTGGTGCATTTGCTAGAGAGCCACCACTATTTTGCTTTCGTCGGGGACCTAATATTGGTGACATGGTCACTGGATCTGATCCAATAGACAAATATGCCACACCCACCACCTGGTTAGCCAAAAAACCTGGTTCGTACCGCTGTCATGGCTGCACCAACTGCCACTATATGCATCTGGGCCCTAGCTACAACCACCCGCATAGTGGCGTACCGATTAAAATCAAACAACAACTGAACTGTGAGTCAAAATTCGTGGTGTACTTTATTAAGTGTCCTTGTGGATTGCTGTACATCGGGAAGACTGTAAGGATGCTGAAAGAACGTATGGCCATGCACCGTTCAAGCATCAGAAAATCCCTACTGAGTGATACCTCTGATATAGATCTGAAGTGTCTACCTGTGGCTAGACATTTCAAAGAAAAAAGACACACATTGGCCACACTTCGTTGTATGCCTATTCTGCAGGTTCCAGTCCCCCCCCCGTGGGGGTGACAGGGGCAGGACTTTGCTTAAACAGGAAGCAAGGCTTATCTATGAACTAAGGACTATGACACCTGGTGGCCTAAATGAGGAGCTTTCACTTAGCTGCTTTCTGTAGTTGTCTTTTTGCTTTGACTTAGTTCTACATTATGCCTTGTATATGTTTGTCACTCATTCTCTGTTGCATCACTCCCTCTGCACTTTTGCACTTCCTTTGTCCTTATATACTATGGTGATGCTATGCGCTCCTGTGATCTATACCTCTATCTGTCCCCCTGTGGTTTACCTCAACGCTCTGTGTTTTACTACTCTGCTTAGCCCCTTTTTTTTGCTGTCAGTGTGTGGGTTACTGTGCACCGAGGCGGTTTTACAGACTGCGCATGCGCGATTTGCGCTGCCGGTATCTCTGGTTGCCTGGGAGAGTTAATGAGGCATCTGCACACAGCTGTGATGCGCGGCGCACTCTCCTTGCTGGCGTCCCGGCAGACAATGTGTTTTGGCCCACTGCGCATGCGCGGCGCGCGACGTTCCCCCGCACGGGCAGTAGACTCTGGGACCAGTGTCTCAGGGTGTCTCTCTCCTAATAGTTTAAGTGTTTACTCTGATGTCATGATGAATCAATTAGTTATTCAGGTAATAGGGGAGGGGGCATGGAGCACAGCTATGTTGCATATTATGTCTGATTGCTTGTTGGTGATTGGTTCCCTTTGTTTGCATTGCACTATGGGTGAGGGTATATATGTTTGGTCACTTACACTTGTGGGTTGCACGGCCCTGAGGAAGGTCTCTCTGTGGGACCGAAACATTGGCTTACGTGTATTTCATGTTGTGAATATAGACTTTTGGATTAACCCCGAGCGGTCTGCTGTCTCTTTACTGGTCTTTGGATTGGTTCGTATCATATTTACTCTCTATGGGACTAGCATCTGCTATTACTACATCTTCAATTACAGTGTGCTGACTGAATTTCATGTGTGTATATATATATATATATATATATATATATATATATATATATATATCTGAGTTAAGTTATGGTGAGTAAAAAAAGTGACAAAAACCCTCCACAGCAAAGCATATAGCAAATGTACATATACTGTATGCTCATTTGCATGTCTTAGGCAGGTCTGCAACCCCGCCTTTCACCATTATCACCCAGCACACAGCACTTCCACTGCAGCAAGGGATTCTGGGAAATTACATGCAAATGAGCACACAGTGCCACTTTTGCTTCAAAAACCATTTTATACATGGTTCCCTATAGGCTTAAGCTTGCTTAATGGGTCTCATCAGTGTGGGGTTGGTTAACTGGCTATGCAATGAAGCGAAAGGATGTCATTTCCCAGAATCCCTTGCTGCAGTGGAAGTGCTGTGTGCTGGGTGATAATGGTGAAAGGTGGGGTTGCAGACCTGCCTAAGACATGCAAATTAGCAAACAGTATATTTACATTTGCTGCGTCTTAAGGAGTTCTTCAAGAACAGACACAACCAAGATTATGCCAACACTGCAGAAGGAGAGCCGCAGCACATGAGCAGGGAGAAGCAAAAATCCAACTGGATCCCACAAACTGGGGGCAATCCCACATTGGACCGGTACATTGAAAGCTTCAGACACAGCGCCAAAACCACCATCCTGGACAAAGTAAGGAAACAAACATATAATCTGACACTGATGGAGAGGAAAGCCATAAAATCGCTAAAGGCCAACCACAACATAACAATAACACCTGCGGACAAGGGAGGAGCAGTGGTCATAATGAACACCACAGACTACCTGCGGGAAGCACACAGGCAACTCTCTGATTCAAAGTATTACACCCAAGTGCAGGAGGATCCAACTAAAAAATACATGCGAGAACTCAACAGGATCTTTAAAACACTCCCGATCCGCACAAGAGAACAAATTCTGGACCTGATACCAGCTAACCCAAAACCTGGTACATTTTACATGCTCCCTAAAATTCAAAAAGAGGGTAACCCTGGGCGCCCTATTATCTCTGGATCTGGCACACTTACCGATAATATTTCTGGCTGGGTGGAGGGCATTCTAAAACCACTTGTCAGGAACACACCCAGCTATATCCAGGATACCACCGACCAGCTAAAAAAAACTGAATGCCATTGGCCCACTCCCAACAGGAACACTACTAGCAATTATGGATGTAGAGTCACTTTACACAAACATCCCCCACGAGGATGGGATTTCAGCCTGCAGATACTTTCTGGGACCGCAGGAGCCACTCACAGAGACAGTGACTAAATGCATCGAATTTATTCTGACCCATAACTACTTCACATTTGGAAATGACACATACCTCCAGACAACTGGGACCGCTATGGGTACTCGGATGGCGCCACAGTATGCCAATCTGTTCTGCGCAAAACTGGAAAGTGACTTTCTTTCCACTTGTCACTTAAAACCCCTTACATACCTTCGCTACATCGATGACATCCTCCTGATTTGGACCTCTGGCGAATAGGACCTCCTACAGTTCTATGACAACTTCAATACGTTCCACCTGACCATCAACCTCAAACTCACCCATTCTCCGGATGAAGTACATTTCCTAGACATCACCATTACTATAAAAAACAACCAACTACAGACTTCTGTATACTGCAAACCTACAGACAGAGCCAGCTATTTGAGGGACAACAGCTTCCACCCGACACACACCAAACATGCAACCATCTACAGTCAAGCCATACGATACAACCGGATATGCTCCGACACAGCAGACAGAGACCAGCGGATTAAAGCCTTGAGATCAGACTTTATAAACCGTGGATATAACGACAGAATTGTAGACCAGCAAATTCACAAAGCCCCCAGAATACCAAGAAGTGATCTCCTTGAATACAAACAGAAGGAGACAAGCGACAGGGTACCTTTGGTGGTCACATATAACCCACACCTAGGAGCCCTACGCAAGATCGCCAGGAAACTACAACCCATCCTCCAGGAAGATACAAGACTGCAACAGGTCTTCCCTGAAGCACCCTTATTATCATACAGACAACCCCATAATCTCAAGAATATTATGGTGAGGAGTAAAGTATTCAGCAGTACAACTGAATGCGGGACAAAACCATGCCAGGACCCAAGATGCAAAACCTGCGCAATGCTCTACACAGTGGACACAATACAAATACCACACAGGAATCGGGAATACAAAATCAGAGGAAGGTTCACCGGTTCCTCCAGCAATGTCGTGTACCTCATCATGTGCATGAAATGCCCAGGGGGCTGCTACTACATAGGTGAGACAGGGCAGGGGCTAAACAAGAGAATGAACCTGCATCGCCACACCATCACATGCGGAACAAGAGACAGTCCTGTTGGCGAACATTTCTCTGACTCTGGCCATAAGATGAACGATCTGAGGGTTGCCATACTCAAAGGTAATCTTAAAACACCGAAAGAGAGACGGTTGCATGAATACAAATTTATGCAACTGTTCGGGACACTTAGCGGTGGCCTAAACAGAGATCAAAATTTTATGAGTCATTACTGACACAAGTGAACTCTCTTCACATGAGCGCTATAGGCCATGTCTGTACATACTGTGCTATATGTATGCACTCACAGCTGTCTGTCACACATACTTATACTCCTTGTTTTTCCATCCCTATACACCAATAGGGACCACATAGTATACACACACAGTTTTAGTTATGCTACTAACTCTCACATTTCCACACCCACCCACACCATTTATTTCCGCTCCCACTCCACACACACCTTTTGTAAAGCACTGTATATACTGTGGGCTCTCCGTTCATGTTAATTCACACTGATACACATACACACTCTTTCATCACTTGCTTTCAGGAACCTTTTGACACCTCCAGCCATAAAACACATCCACACCGGGGGAAGGACCAGCACAGATAACATTCCAATAGACACTGTTTATAGTATAGCTTTTGCTTGCTTCATTCATTGTAACATCGCCGGAAGAAGAGATCAGTGTATCTCGAAAGCTCGCACAAATAAAAGCATTTCGTTAGCCACAGAACGGTATCGTCTATTTATTTTTTTATTATTGAAGCTCGGTTAACACGGTACTGATACCTCTACATGTATGCATGCATGCATGCATGCATGCATGCATGTATATATGTATATATATATATATATATATATATATATATATATATATATATATATACTTAGTTAAGTTATGGTGAGTAAAAAAAGTGACAAAAACCCTCCACAGCAAAGCATATAGCAAATGGAAATATAACTGTATGCTCATTTGCATGTCTAAGGCAGGTCTGCAACCCCACCTTTCACCATTATCACCCAGCACACAGCACTTCCACTGCAGCAAGGGATTCTGGGAAATGACATGCAAATGAGCACACAGTGCCACTTTTTGCTTCAAAACCACTTTAAACATCGTTCACTATAGGCTTAAGCTTGCTGCATGGTCACAGCTTTAAGCACAGCCAGGGTTAAGATGCATAGCCAGTAAACCAGTAAAGTATAGGGAACCATGTTTAAAATGGTTTTGAAGCAAAAAGTGGCACTGTGTGCTCATTTGCATGTCATTTCCCAGAATCCCTTGCTGCAGTGGAAGTGCTGTGTGCTGGGTGATAATGGTGAAAGGTGGGGTTGCAGACCTGCCTTAAACATGCAAATGAGCATACAGTTATATTTCCATTTGATATATATATATATATATATATATATATATATATATATATATATATATATATATATATATATATACATTTACACTCATAATTTCTTCATACTTATTGGACCCTGTAATACAAATGGCGTGGAATATTACGTATTTTAATCAATCTAGGGCTTCATTGGTTAACGTGGTTACTGTTTGTTACCGTTTGGTTACCGTTTGTCTTAAAACAAAAAGACAAGGTATTGTGTTTATGACAGGTCAAGAACCTTTCTGTGGCTGTGCTTATATACAAAAAGAGTTAAATTGAGAGAGCATCAGGGATGGCCCCCTAAAGTGATATATGTGTAGTTTAAAAGGCTAGCCTGTTGCTGGGATGTCAGCCTCAATGAAAACTGTTACGGTCTTGAATTAGCACTTGTGCATCCCAGAGAGAGGTCACGACTTAGTTGAAGGATTTTATTAAATATAAAAAATGATGGGCCTGACAGCAATTCATAAGAGTAACAAATGGATATCTGTCACTGTTGCGATTAGACAAATAAAATCATGCCACACACTGCATGGGTAAGAAGTGCAAAAGACAGATAACTGTTTCTCCTGCAAAAATATATGTTAGTCTGTCTAAGTATTTGGGAAATTAAGTTATGAGTATTTATATATTGATTCTGATTTTAAACATCAGAAGAGAATGTTTTTTTTCCCCTTAAGTCATAAATGTCACCCAAGTAAAGGACTAACGACAGGGGTAGTTTTTATGTGTCTTTCAATGCAAGAAGGTCTGGGTATAATTATTTGCATGTTTGAATAAAAACTCAGAATTCAACAGTGGTGTGTTTGGGATGCAGACACTTGAATTTTCATCTTTCTGCGCCACTGACCTCTCTTGGAGAAATTATGACGTGTGGCAACGTACTGCTGCGGCCCCTCCTATCCTCCTACTTACCTGTAAAAATGCGGGGATGTTTTCTGTTTCTCACGGAGTTTCACGCACGGCAGCAACATCATCAGACAAGCGCTAATGGCGCTTATCATTGAAAGCGCCCGCGGCGAGGGAAAACAGCAGAAAAAACACCGCATCTGCTCGCGTTTTTAAAAAGCCCGCGGTGGCGGCCGCAGGAGGTTAAAGGCGGCCGCAACTGTATAGAGAATTCTGTTTGTTTTATACTTTTATTTTAAGACACTGTTCTGCATTTATTGTAGACAATGAAAATTAAACCGAATATCAGCTCTGGGAATGTAGTAAGAATAATAATTCACAATAAAAAATATATAAAGCTGGAGATTGTTCCAGGTTGTGGAATTAATGTATCCAGTGCTAGGAGATGGAGAGACATAAGGTGGGGGTAATGATAGTGCAAATGTAACAGGGTGTTTACTGTACACAGAGCGGATGATCCCCACTAATATATGTAACCCTATAGATGCTATGATAGTCCTCTTACCCGTCTCTCCTGGCTGGTTGTAGTGTGGAGTCCTGTACTCACTAGGGAACACCTCCTCGCCTCTCCTTTCTGCTCTGTAAGTCTGAATGAGTCAGAACTCACCTTCCTATACCCCCAGTGGCATCCTCGATCAGAGTAGATTCAGCAGAAAAGAAAGATCGATGTGACTGCCAAACGGCAGTCACATCGATCTTTCTTTTCTGCTGCATTTATTGTAACTGTATGTTCTTATAATATTATTTTAAAGTAATTTAAGCACTGTATTTTTGTATATTAAAGCCAAACTTTAATAAGGGATGCTTTGGGCTCTTTTTGAGCTGGTTGCATGCCTTGTAGAAAGTAAAGTACATTTTGGGACACATTTTGTTAGAACAATTTTTTGTGTGTTAATTGCATAGTTTTTCTTTAATAAACATGGACCTTATACTCTGCAAATAATTGTATTTGATATTTCTTGTGTGAGGGCAGCATACAGATATGATTGCAATCAAATAAGGGGCAAATATTAGCTTATTGAAAGTACTTTACCTTGCAGAGGAGATAGGTGAGTTGGCTAGAGTACAGTAGCTGTGTGTATTAACCCTGGTTGCATATCGAAGTCACGTGTTCACGTGTGCTATTCATGACAGATGGTATATTGGGATGGATTAAGGAAAGATATTGTTAATTTGAGGGACCTTTGAGAAGGTGAAAATTGGGCTGGCTAGAGAGCTGTGTCTTAACCCTTTCCTATAAGAAGGTCATGTGCTCATAGGTGTTCCATATGTGACAGAGGCAATAAAGAACTGTAACATACCACATGGGGGATTTAGAAGAATTGTATCCACTGTTTGCAACTTTTATACACTTACAGTACAGCAATGCATATTAATTATAGTCACCATTTAGACATTACACAGAACATTGAAATGACTACAGTATATTTTCTTATGGGGATATTCTTGGTTGTGTTTTCTGTGGTATGTACTGTTTTTGTTCCATTTGTTGGGAGAAAAAAATGATTATACTGTAGGTACAGAAATGTTAGATGGTGAAAATATAAATGTTGTGAGTTCCCATGCTTAAATGGTATGACTTCTTGACATTATTCTAACTGTCTTGGTAAAAAATAAACTAAAAAAATTTAAAACCAGGCAGATGTCAATTAACAATTTATCTAAATTAATTGAAAGATGTATGCTTATGCTGGGGCCCTATAGTGCATGTGATTCCTCAAATGTGTGCAAAACAGCCCCAGGCACCTTATAGTTTACTGTATTTTGGGAGCTGATCTGTATGTAATGCAGATAGGGCACAAGAGCGGTAAGACATCTTATTGTGTGGCATTGCAGCACTCAATATGTCCAGAAGTGTAAATGCAGCAAGCAGTTGTGGACAGGAGAGAGAGAGGGAGAAAGAGGGAGAGGGAGGGGAGAGAGAGAAGAGAGAGAGAGAGAGAGAGAGAGAGAGAGAGAGAGAGAGAGAGAGAGAGAGAGAGAGAGAGAGAGAGAGAGAGAGAGAGAGAGAGAGAGAGAGAGAGAGAGAGAGAGAGAGAGAGAGAGAGAGAGAGAGAGAGAGAGAGAGAGAGAGAGAGAGAGAGAGAGAGAGAGACCTATTTTGCTAAACTCCACAGTGCTATATATTTCCCCTCAAAAACACCTTGTAACAACACATGGAAAGAGCCCAGTGCAAAATAAGGAGCACACATGGAATATATGCTATGAGTAATTGAAAAAAAATATCTGTCTCTACACCTTTACTCCTGTCTCTCTTTTTCCCTCCCCCTCCTTCCAATTTTCCCCTTCTCCCTCTCTCCCTCCCATTCTCCCTTGCTCCCCTTCCATCGCTCCCGTTCTCCATCACTCCTATTCTCCCTCAATCCCATTCTCCCTCTCTCCCCTTAAAAACCCAAATGTCAGGGTCTATAACTTCTTGGTAAATCAAATGTCATAACATTTGCAAAGGCCATTGGTATTGCATGCACTCAAACGAAGGTAGGCGAATGTCACTTTTTAAAGCCAATCCATTAATATCTGTGATTGAGATGTAATGCTACTGTACATTAGCAGCAAATTTCAATGTTATAAAAATTGGCCCATCTCTAGTCTTAGGAGGGATTGCCCCTTTAATAGGTCTTCATTGGTTGATTTTGCTGTCACAATGTGGACAGCAGTGATAGTAACGTGTCACAACTATGCTGCCGAGCTTATAACCGATTACATAAAATTTTTTGAATGAGATTAACCGTGTTAATAAATGTCGTGCTTAACTGTAGTGAAATACATTACAACAATTTGAGAATTGTAAAACAAACAGGAAGGTGAACACTTTCAATGTGATTGGCATGAATAACCATTCTGGAATACACTGTAGTTTTCTGTCAGGCAAACCTGGTAAAGTTTTAAGGTGTGCATATAGTATTCAAAGAGAAAAAAAGAAAATGAGGCAACAGCAAAGCATTTATGAATTTTACTTAGAAAGAAAATAAAGGAAAAGTCTGGTAATTCACTGAACTCTTAGGTAACTGTGTTCAACTTAATGACAATAGTGTCAATGATGAACAAGGTCAGTAGAGACAATAGCAAAATTGGATGCTGCAGATTTCTGTTTGATCCTATTAGCCTTCTCAGCTGGGCAAGGCCATTCAATTTCCCAAGCACTTTACTTAGCTGAAAGTCTGTTCCTTTAAATTAAACCAATATCTATGATTGGATTCTTCAATGAAGCACAGCACAAGAAGTCATGAAATCTTCCCACTGTAACTTTTTTTTAACACTGACTCTGCACTTTTTCCAATTAAAAATCTGAGATTACAGTTCCCAATGTCCCCCAGGTGGCTAATGAGTTTGGGATGTGACAAGTTATGCCACAGGAAATAAAACTTAGTAGGTGGTCAAATTATTGTGGTTCGTACCTTGATTTTGAAGTTGCTTTGAGAAAGCATCATGCCCTTGGTAGTTTTGCTGGATTAGCCATTCATTGTTTCATGGTTTCATTCATCTACAGTAATATTGACCACGAATATGACTAGCTACGAATAGCCTACTCCCTTACTTTCATTGGAAAAAATGCAGCGCGTAATTAGCTTCTACCTTGTAAATAATTTATGGATTGAAAATAAACGTTAATAAAGAGAAAATACAGATTCTTTGTCCCAATAAATTGGTCTGACACAGGTTTCTTGCAGTTCCAAATTATTAATTTGTCCAGAGTCAGTTAGAATAAGCTATAGGCAAATTCAGACAATGACAGATTAAAAATGGAGAAGAGGCTTGTGCTATTTCCATACTGTATATCTATTTCTGTTCTGCTGCATCTATTCTCAAACAGGATTCATATAGTAATTCCTAACTACTAATTTAACCTATGCATTGTTTGATAGCTTGAGACAATAATGCTATTAAAAATCCTTGGGAAAGTCTGGGCACAAAGCTTATACTCTAATCTTGGGCTTGGACAAACATCATCTTGTACCCAAAATGTACTATAAACAATTCACTTGTTCTAACTTTCCTACAGATCACTTATTTCCCTTAATTGTGATTTTCTTACATTCCATAATCTAACAGACAACATGTATTCCTAATCACTTCAATTCCATTAACAAACCCCTAAAAAATTGAAGATTTTTCTGGGAAATGTGATTTGGCAATTATGATTTTAGTAATGAAAATGTTAGTAATATAATTCTAAATATATACATCATTAATATAAATAGTAATATAATAGAATATATAATAAAATGTTAAATGTCCAAACACCTTTTGGTATCGTCATATTCTTGTCTGATAGATAACAATTCTTTGGTATAATACTCTAAAACTGTCACGGTTGTGCTCGCCACAAACCAGGACCGGACCGCGGGGCTGAGGTGAGGTTATATAATCACCGACCTAAGACCATTTAGTCGGATCCGGAATGCACAGTTTGTAGTCGTACGTAGTAGGGTCGGGACTGGAGAAGGCAGCATAGTCAGTGGATGAGCCAGGGTCAGGATGGAGACATCAGGGAGAACGTTATCCAGGCGGAGTTTCGGCAACAGGTAGTCAAGAAGGTCCTGCTTCAGCGTAATAGCTGCAGGGCGGGAGCGGGTATTGCGCGGGTGGCGACCGCGGCCCATGGTACCAGTCTCAGCAAGGAGAAGGTTGACTGGAGTGGGCACACCGTCGGCAGCACTGGTAAACCAGTGCTTCAGCACAGAAGTGAAGGCAGGCCTCTGGAAGGAGAGAGAGCAGCAGGCCTCAGTAATTTGTCGGCAGGCCTCTGCTATGGGAAAGGTAGCAGGCCTTAGAGAACAGGGAGCTGAAGGAAACACTGGGGATCCACCGCTTCAGCACAGGAACCAGGACACAGCCTCTGCAATGGAGAGATAGCAGCAGGCCCCAGGAGCCAGTAGTCAGGCCTCTGCTATGGGAAAGGCAGCAGACCTCAGGGAACAGGGAGCTGAAGGAAACGCTGGGAATCCACCGCTTCAGCACAGGAACCAGGACACGGCCTCTGCAGTGGAGAGAGAGCAGCAGGCCCAGGAACCAGTAACCAGAACTAGGACAATAACAGAGTTAGTAACAAGAGAGAACAAGCCAGGGGCTTGTGGCAGAACACCTGGTAACATCAAAGAAGGATTATGCTCAGCAGAGAAGCATGGTGGGGGAATGCTGTATTTAAAGGTCAGCAAACCAATAGCAGAAGGGGCGTGTGACAGCATTGCTCTAATGACTGAACGCAGGCTGAGGCTGCAGTAATAGCTTGCACAGCTGCAGTAGATATCAGGGGGAGTGTTCCAGGACTGCACAGGTCTGTAAGGCAAGGTAAGCAGTAAACTGAGGTGTGGATTCCTTACAAAAACAACCCTGACCTCTCCTAATGACTTATATCCATTCTTCATCTCCTCCTTCAGATTATTTGTATCAACTAGATTAATAAAAAAAAAATCTCCAAATCCTAAATGTATAATTCATTCCTTGGGGGTACAATTGTGTGTACTATTTTGTATTATTGGGGCCCATATGGTGAGTTTCATCTAGAGTGCACTATAATCCTTGTTTCATCCATTTAACTATGGTGCAATTATGAGTATGCATTTCTATTGATCTGTACTGTATATTGATACCAACAGGATCTCCCTTGTTGTAAGTATATTTAACAGTAGATTTTTACATATAGAGTTAATTATTTTACACAAATTTGTTGTTTTTAATTCTGTGTCGGCTCTGTATCTCATGAAACCAAAACATTCACATTGACTTTCTCCCGCTCTGCTAACATCCTTATATCTTGTTTAACTTTCAAGTCGTACATTTTGTAACAGTGGCCATAATAGAGTGTAAGCCCTTCTGCAGCTAGAAAAGTAGTTGTAATGTGATTGAATCGATTGTTTTTCTCTTATGTAACAATAATGATGTTACATGAGTAAATTGTAAATTAAGATTACCTGATGGCACTTCTTAATGGAGTTTTAACAGAAGATTTTTCTGGCATACCAGTATACCACTGTAATATCAAGTAAATCTTTAATGATATTCACAGAACAATAATGTCTTTATATGATCTCCCTGTCACAACTGTATGTGCTCATCACAAACAAGGTGTGACTGCAGGGCTGAGGTGGGAATGGATATAAACGCCACCCATAGCCGCGTGGGTATGTCTGGATTGCAGGTTGGTCAAGGTAGTCAGCATTACCAGCTTCCCGCTTTTAAAATGTTACCACTCTACAGTATTATTTTGGACAACACACTATGCATTGTGATTCAATTACATGTCATAACCTGTAATAAAATTTCACACCAAGAAGTTTATTGATTATATTTCACTTCATGGTTAATGAACAACATTAAGTGACGCATTTTTTAAATATTTAATAAATTTTAAGATTTAGAAAATAACTACTGTACATATGTGTCACAACGTGCTCTCCACAAACAAGGAGTGACCATGGAGTTGAGGTGAGGATAGATAAACACCACCTACAGCCGCGTAGGCCAGATTCATCTCAGATTTTACCAAGAAGCGTCCAAGTTACAGCATCAGTGGTTCCGGAGTGTGAGGGGTTAACTACACCATAACAAAGATTTGCACCCCTCTTCCAGAATTTGTTTGAGCTAAGGATTCCTGAACAAATCCTGTAAGGACATTACGAAAGAATTCCTTTTGGCGGAGATAAAGGGCTGGCAATTTGCGCCTCTAGCCAAGGACTGTCGCACGGCTCACATCGCGCACCCACTTCATGTGTGCAGGGGTGCCCAGAGACTTTGTTTCATTCAATGGACATTTTATTTCCCCATCCCAGTAAGTGTATATTGACTGTAATTGTGAAGTATTGTTGGTTTGTCTTAAAAGGAACTAAATTACAATTGATTTTACCCGTCTTGTACTGCTCAGTCCAGAATCCCGGTATTATTTGTTGGTAAGACCTGGTCTACCGTGACAGGCTTATATTTACTGGTGGCAGCGGCGGGATGCTGACTGAGCCTATGTTATAGTCTCCTGCGGGATTCTATAACATAGTGGGGGAAACTCGTAGATTGCGAGCTGCCCAGACAAGTGGTAACTTACACACGCTTCACAAGAGCACAAGATAATTCACCTTGCCCTTTGCCCATAACCCTGTGCTAACATCATACCATGAGTAACCGCTCAGGAAGGTTCCAATCCTGGGACCGAGCTCGGATCATGGAGAGATGTGAGGGCTATGGATTGCCGAAGGACGTTCGGTCAAAGCCGCAACTGGAGGAGGACTTGGAGAATCAAAATGCCAGAATGGCTCGAAAGGAGGGGCCTAGCCCCTTGGCTGCTGTGGAAGCGGACACCAATCAGCCCGGAGTGCAGGAGGTCGATCCAGTTCCGGTGCTGCAAGGACATGGGGAGGGAGCAAGTGACAGCCTGAGTAATGGTGGCGTGGCGCCAGTGGGTGCGGAGGAGGTAGTCACTGCGGCTACCGGACTTACCGCCTCTGGGTTCACAGCGCTCCTGACCGCATGGGGAGAAAAGACTATAGCAGCGGAGCGTATACAGATGCTGGCCGCAGTGCACGGAAAAGCCCCACGCTCACACCTTGTCAACGGGAAACAGGATATTCCCTGGGTGGACCACCACAGCTTCAGCAATTTCGTGGATGGCACGGATGAGATATATGCCTTTCTCAATGACTTTGAAACACAGTGTTTCCGGTACAGGTCCCATGACGGGACATGGTGCTGAGACTGCATCCATTGTTGTCCGGTAAAGCCAAGCGGACTGTGCAGGGTATTCCACACGTGGATGCCGATGACTACGGTCATATAAAATGTATGCTGCTCACCCAGTGTTCCCTCACCCCAGAAGCCTACCGGGGCAAGTTCCTTACTGGGTAGAAATACTCCCGGGAATCCTATGTGGACTATGGAGCCCGCATGGCTTTGCAGGGGACTCAGTGGGTGGAGGGTTATGGGATCACCAAGTTCCATACACTGATGGACTTGATGTTCCAGGATCAACTACTGCAGCAGCATCCCTCGGACGTGAGGGCGTGGGTCTTTGACCACAAACCAAAAACCCATGTGGATGCTGCGAGGATGGCGGACGAGTACGTGGCCAGCAGGGCTCTGATGACAAAATAGTGGCTTCCAAAGATGTGACCATCCCGGCCAAGGGAGCCAAAACCACCCCTCAGTGGACCCACAAGCCTGCAGCAGAAGGTGATGCAGCCAAATATGCAGAGTTTAGACATGAGAGGCTGTGTTTTACCTGAAACAAGGTCGGACATCTCAGGCCAGACTGCCCGGATCGGGACCGGTCCGGGGGACTCCATCAGGGACAATGATCACCAGCTGCGAAGCCGGTCGCCTGTTTGCGACTGGCACACACAGAGGAGCCAAGCACAGCCGTGCAATCAACCCACAGAGGGACGTCCAAGGGAGAACCTGCACTTGCCACCTCAGGACCAGCAGTGGAGATCGGGGGACATCAGGTCGCACCAGTCGGGATGCAGCCCAACGATGACCAGCAGAAGCACATGCGGAAGGTGACCATTGGGGATCGGCAGGCAAGCGGCTTGCTGAACTCCGGTGCCACCGTGACTCTGGTGCGCCCTTATATGGTGCGGCCAGAGGATTTGCTCGGGATGCAAGTGACCATGCCCGATGAGGGACCGCAGTCCATCCAGGTTGCCCGGGTCTTTTTGGATTGGGGTGCCGGACATGGCATAAGGGAGGTGTATTGCCCGGGTTAGATGCTGACATCCTCCTTGGCAATGACTTGGGGCATGTTACCTGCATTTTTACAACTCAGTAGCCCCTCTTGCAGCAATCACCTGGAGCCAGGCAGCAAAGATCACAGCGGAACCATCCCCTGTCACCCTGCATTTGGGACCTACAGTTCCAAGGATCTCTGCGGAGACCAGACAGGTAAGTCAGACTAAGTCGCACACTGACCCTGACTTACTGTTCCCTTTACCTGTTCCCAGTCCCCCTGACTTAGCCTTGACAAGTGGGTGGCCAGAGTTAGGTACCCAGTTTAGGGATGCGGTGCAATCCGACCCCACCCTGGAGGGCATGAGGCTTTGGGCGTCCGAGTCTAAGCCAGGGGACGGGTTGGATTACTTATTGTGGCACCACGGGCTTCTGTATAGAGAGAGAGGGACCACAGGGTTAGATGAGTTATGGATCGGTATGTGACAGCTAGTGCTACCCACGGAATATAGGCAGCAGTTGTGGGTAGCCTACTCTATTCAACCTGCGGGTCATCAGGGGGTCACTCGGACGAGAGCCCGGCTGTTGCAGTGTTACTAATGGCCAGGGGCATCCAGGGCTGTGGCAGATTTCTGCCGGTCCTGTGATGCCTGCCAGTGAGTGGTGTGACATAGTCCAAAGATGTTAGGCAGCTTTCTGCCCCGCTTTAGGTCAGAAAGTGCAGGAATAGTTAAAAATGATCCATTCCCCAGCTTCACATTAACTCAGGCTGGTGGATGGAAAATACAGACCACAGATTACAATGTGTCTAGTTCTCCCTCACCTGCTCTCCTAATCACTAGCACAGGTATTAGAGCAGAGAGGTTTGCATTTCACTCTCTCTTCTTGGAGCCTGGAGACTGGGGCTTTCGCTGCTCCCCTGTATCCAGTTCAGGGTGGACGGCCCCTTCAAGTAACACAGTACCAGAGGATTTGCCTGGACACTTGGGACCGAGTTCCCACCATGAACAGATAAGACAAACAAATCTTTATTGCTGTATCTAAAAGACTGCTTTATCTAGTGACCGTAAATGAGAGGGCATTCTTTTAAACTGGGGAACCAGGTTAGTTGGCCCAGCAGCAGTTAGAGAGGCTGATTCTGTGGTGTAGTTAGATCCCTGAATGGGATAGGATTTTGTTTATTTGATTTGGTTTGGTTCTGAAAAGTGACACTGTGTGAAATGCTATAACACTGATGTGAGTAAACCGCTGAAGGTTAATGTCTAATTGCCTCCTGCCTACACATGTTAAAGCTGCAGTCCCTTATTTGGATGAAAATAAAGCAGGCAGAAGCCTGAGTTAAGCAATTAACCCTAGAAGACTGTGTCAGGAAGAACCCAGACAGACGTCAGCGCTACAAAAGAGGGGCGTTTGTCACAGTGGGTAAGGTGGGCGATTGTGTGAAGGCACCCCTGAACCCATTACTGGTAATAGGGGAACCCTTCTAGAGGGTAGCCATGGACCTTGTGGGACCCCTCCTGATTCCCAGATGGTCCGGGAAGCACTACATCCTCATGGTGGTGGACTTTGCCACCCGGTACCCTGAGACGGTAGCGTTTGCAACCATTGATGCTAGGGCAGTAGTAGCTAAAGCATTATTGACAATTTTTACTAGGGTATGTTTCCCTAGTGAGATCCTAACTGATCAGGCATCACCATTCATAAGTGAATTGCTCCAGTGTCTCTGGGATGTGTGCGTGGTGAAGCACCAGCGCACGACCCCTTTACCACCCCCAAACCAACGGACTATGTTAGAGGTTCAATGGTACCCTGATGCAGCTGCTATGGACCTTTATAGAGGCAGAGGGAAAAGACTGGGAGATTCAACTGCAGCACATACTGTTTGCATAACGAGAGGTACCGTAAAAGAATCTTCAGGCTTTTCTCCCGTTGAACTGCTATATGGTCGCAGGGTATGGGGACCTTTGGACCTGTTCCGTCAGGGATTGGAAGGGGAGACTACCAATACTGATGCTTCTGTGCTTCAGTATGTGTAAATCTCAGAGACCGGTTAGAGATGCTCATGTGGTTGGCACAGGACAACCTCAGGGCTGATCAGACCAAGCAGAAGACTATGGGGGCTATGCACTAAGCTCAATGGCTTTGCGTTCTGATTTTCCTAAAAAGTAGGTTCGTTAAAAAGTGAGGCCGGGGACGCGATTACTAAGGCCTTGAGGCCATTTTTTAACGTACCTGCTCAAAATAGCTCAAAACAGCCACAGCGTACGGTTTGCTTTTTTTCCCCCTGCTAGCGTTCTGAACCTCTCCGTTCGCTACCTGATAGAAAAAAAAGCCGCCTGTAACATTTGCATGGAGATTTGCTATCTCCATGCAAGACTGTTACAGGCGATCCTACACTAAATAAATAAATTTTAATTATAGTGTACATGAGCAGGGGGTCTCCCGAGCTGAACCGCATTGGTTTCAGGTCCGAGGACCCCCTACTTCTGGAGTTACAGGCCCCGTTATGGGGTGCCGGTATCCACAGTAATTTTAAAGCTTTCACGTCACGTGACCAGGAAATGTACATTCAGCAGGGGATACCGGCACCCCATAAAGGGTCCTGTAACTCCTGAAGAAGGGGGTCCCCAGACCTGAAACCAATGCTGTTCAGCTCCGAGGACCTCATGCTCATTGACAGTATTAATAAAGCAAACATGATCATTCATTTTTATATGTGTTCATTTACATGCTAAGGCAATGATGGTCCCCTGAGGTTCATGTATGTCCCCTTATTTTTCTGGGGCATATGTCGGAGAGACCATGGAAGGAGTGAATCCATGTAATATAATTTTCTTGTCAATTACAGTGTGTGTCATTATTTTTGGGTTGGGACATGGCAGTGTACTGGTTAAATTCTGAAATGCTGACGTCATCAATTTAGGCAATCACCTGAAAACAATAGTAATCACACTTGTGGCCAACTATTTGGGAGGGATACCCTATATAAAGCATCCATTTTACTCATCTAGTGTGGGTGTTGTTGTGAGGAGAGATAGAGTCGAGTTGGTGGTAGTAGTTGGAGAGAGTTGGAGGGAGTTGGTGATTTGTTGGTGAATATTGAGTGAGTTGTCTTGTGTTATTATATTTTGTTTATCTACTTTTTTGTATTGTTAGTGTGATTGAACTTTGTTAGTGTGTCATTTTTCTTTATATTTGTTTCTTGTGAGTGGGTCAAATAGAGAGGATGAGTGGACGTGGGAGTGGACGTGGGAGTGGTTTGGTGGCTGGTGGGAGTGGGGGTGCGGAGGAGCGTTGGAGTGGGGGTGCGGTGGAGCATGGGAGTGGGGGTGTGGTGGCTGGTGGGGGAGTGTTGGCGCATGGGAGTGGGGGTGCGGTGGCTGGTGGGGGAGTGTTGGAGCGTGGGAGTGGGGGTGCGGTGGAGCGTAAGAATGGGGGTGCGGTGGAGCGTGGGAGTGGGGGTGCGGTGGCTGGTGGAGGTGCGGTGGCTGGTGGGAGTGGAGTGAGACGTCGTTCCAGGGCAGGTACATCCCGTGATGACACTCCAGGTGGTGGAGTGCAGGTGGATGAGGGTAGCAGGACTACTGGACTGGGAGAGAGGGACACTGTTCACCATACAAACAATGATGATGATGATGATGATGATGATGATGATGATGATGATGATGATGATGATGATGATGATGATGATGATGATGATGATGATGATGATGATGATGATGGAAGTGATGAGGGGCATCAACAAGCCAGGCGCGGCCGGAGGGCATAAGAAACCCCCGCTTTACACATCGCGAAAATGACATCCTGGTTGAAAGTGTCATGGATTCCTATGAGCAACTCTATGGATCATTAGCATGTAAGTTTGGTATTTTAATTATTCGAGAACAATATAGACATTAGGTTGTATATGCCGCATTCTCATGTATTAACTATATTTCACATGTGTAAGTTGTGGGGTTCTATAGAACAATGAAGGGACATCGAATCTGTCTTAAGTACATATAGAACATAAAAAGTGTTGTCCGCACTCATAATGAATACTAAACAATCAATGATACTTTAAATGATGATATATATATGAATGACTCAAAGTGAGAGCAATTGATTGTCAATGTGCCTACAAAATTTCATCACATACAATTAACTGAAGGGTGAGGGATGGTGAGGGAAGGGTGAAAATTGTCATTATGAAAAATTATGGGATATGATAAACACATCACTAAGAGGGAAGGAAGTGGTTTAGATGAGACGCAGGGGAACGCGACGTTTCGTGCTCACTTAACCCTTTTACAGGCCCATTATCATAGTCAGCACAAAGTGGGACTATGGGCCTCATGCAGTAAGCCCCGATAAGGCTTTTTCGGCATTTTTTCGCCATTTTTTGCCCTCCAGATTCAGTAAGCGCCGATAAGTGGGAATTATCGGCAACTTTTCATCCCGATAACAAATTATCGGGATCCGGCTGCCGATAAGCCACTTATCGGCACTTTTTGAACCCGCTGAATTCAGGAAGCCCCGATCAGCTTTTCGGTGCTGATCGGCACCCCAGATTGGAGAGTTAATCGGGAATCCAGCCCGCCAACTAAAGTTGGCAAGTTGGTGGAGGAGAAGCATCGGCACGGGCGACACTTAGAAAAAATCAGCCCTTTTTCCTGTGTGTGATTGATGCCGGGGGTCTCCGGAGCTGATACCCGCACCGGAGGCCCCCGGCATGCATCCAAGGCAGGAAAAAGGCATGTACAGCCCACTTCATTAACTTAGCGGCAAACCGCTAACGCAATGAAGGGGTTAACCCACCGTGCCAGCTTTATTGTGGGTAGCGGGGTTGGGTGAAGGGGGTATTTGGCCCTGGGTGTGAGTTTAGGGCTTGCGGGGGGGTTGCGGGTGCACTTAATACCGCTACGGTCATGAAGGGGTTAACCCCTCTCGCTACCCCCCGCAAGCCCTAAACAATCACCCCTTCATCCACCCCCACTACCCACAATAAAAAATAATCACACACACCAGTCCCACAATAAATAAATAAATAAATATAAATAAATATCTCTATATAAATAAATAAATATATATATATAACCCCAACAAACCCTAACATACACATATATGCACATCAATGATACTATAGGCTGGCGGGGGCCCTCGGGTGTTACCCGCAGGCCTGCAGTACCAATTATGTGCCCCCCCAAATTAATGTCTAAACACATACATACTTACAAAGAAATACCCCCCCCCCCTAACATACAGTATAGTAATGGCCACAATTACGATTATCCACAAAGGGATAATAGTGAATGTGCCAATTTTAAATACATAAATAGCAATAAATACATTAAATACATATAGTACTCACCACCCATGTCCGGCTGCCACGATGAAGGCCATCCTCCTCTTCATCCTGCCCATGGCCCCCTCTGCTGCTGAAAAACAGACACAATAATGAAAACATCCAATGTAATGTCCCCTAACCCCTTAATCACCATAGCGGTTATTAACCGCTACAGTCATTAAGGGGTTAACCCACCCTCACCCACCACTCGGGACGCCTACATACCCTCCCACACTAACCCCCACCCCGTGAGGCCTAACCACCCTCACCCAATACCCACAATGGAGGCCTACCCACATACCGTTGGGGAACCCCCCCCCCCACCCCCAGTACCCACAATAAAAACAATACAGTGATACATAATAAACATCATTATATTTATTAAATACATTACCCACCCCCTGTGCCCCCCCATAAATACAAGATTTATCCTTTTACATACAGGGTTCATAACGCAGCCCCACGCGAGTCCCCGGTGGCCTGGCGGGGCACCAGACAGACCTACAGGGTACCAGCAGCACTTTTGAAACAGGTTCTGGAGGCCTGCTGGTGGGTCCCACCAGCACCATGGCCCCAAGGTGGTCTCCTTGGGTCACCGTGGGCCACAATTGTGTCCCCACGGTAGGCCCAAGGATGTCTGGGAGCCCCGGGTCAGACCCACAGGTGTCTGCGGGGCCTTGGGTGGTTCCCACGGGGGTCTGGGGAACTCACGGGTGCTCACTACGGGTCCGCGGTGCCCCCACAGAAGTGGGACCACACATCTTCATCCCCGCACCTAAGGGGTTAATTGATATCTGAATGCAATTACAATGTATTGGCTTTGTTTTGGCTATGTATTTTGTGGGCAAGACAAGGATGTTGCTGGCGACGGAGACTTCTTATTGATGAGGTCAGTAGTACTTTATTTATTTGAACATGCTAGTTAATGTTTTTAATAATGGGCAAATAATCTATTATCCATATCTGGATAATAGTTATTTTGCAGATTATTATACTGTAGGTGTTGGGGGGGGGGGGGGGGTGTATGTATTGAATGTATAGGCCAGGTTTATTTTTTTTACATTCAGGGTTTGTTCCGTGATTCTGCATGGGACCTCTGGAGACCACCTGTGGGTCTCCTCCGGTATCCCACGGGTATCAGGCTGGTGGTTCCACGGGTGACACATGCAGGGATGAAGCGGTGGCCTCACATCTGTGGGGGCACCGCGGACCCGTAGGTGCGGGGATGAAGATGTGTGGTCCCACTTCTGTGCGGGCACCGCAGACCCGTAGTGAGCACCCGTGAGTTCCCCAGACCCCCGTGGGAACCACCCGAGGCCCCGCAGACACCTGTGGGTCTGACCCGGGGCTCCCAGACATCCTTGGGCCTACCGTGGGGACCCAATTTTGGCCCACGGTGACCCAAGGAGACCACCTGGGGGCCATGGTGCTGGTGGGACCCACCAGCAGGCCTCCAGAACCTGTTTCAAAAGGGCTGCTGGTACCCTGTAGGTCTGTCAGGTGCCCCGCCAGCCCACCGGGTCTCGCGTGGGGCTGCGTTATGAACCCTGTATGTAAAAGGATAAATCTTGTATTTATGGGGGGGCACAGGGGGTGGGTAATGTATTTAACAAATATAATGATGTTTATTATGTATCACTGTATTGTTTTTATTGTGGGTACTGGGGGTGGGGGGGGGGGGGGGTTCCCCAATGGTATGTGGGTAGGCCTCCCTTGTGGGTATTGGGTGAGGGTGGTTAGGCCTCACGGGTGGGGGGTTAGTGTGGGAGGGTATGTAGGCCTCCCGAGTGGTGGGTGAGGGTGGGTTAACCCCTTAATGACTGTAGCGGTTAATAACCGCTATGGTGATTAAGGGGTTAGGGGACATTACATTGAATGTTTTCATTATTGTGTCTGTTTTTCAGCAGCGGAGGGGGCCATGGGCAGGATGAAGAGGAGGATGGCCTTCATCGTGGCAGCCGAACATGGCTGGTGAGTACTATATGTATTTAATGTATTTATTGTTGTTTATGTATTTTAAATACACAGGGGGTGTATGTTGTTTATTGCAATGTTTATTGGGGGCAAATGTCCCCAATAAACATGCAATTCTGCCTTAACCCCTTCATTGCCTTAGCGGCTATCCGCTATGGTAATGAAGCAGCATTTATGTATTTTTAATACTATTGTGCGGGAGCAGGGGGCCCCCTGAGCTGAACCGCATTAATTTATGGCTCAGAGATCCCCTGCCTCCCTTAGTTACAGGCCCTGGTTTGGGGCATCGGTTACAGTGTCGCCGCCATATTTATATCGGGCACGTCGCGAATGGGACGCTATAATGATGGCGGCGACACTGCCACCTGATGACACATTCCGGGGCCTGTAACTCGGGAAGCATGGGGTCCCTGGTCCACAAAGTGATGCAGTTCAGCTCGGGGGACCCCCTGCTCACTGTACAGTATTATTAAATAAATATTCATGCTGCTTCGCTACCGTAGCAGATACCCGCAAAGGTAAGGAACGAGTCTTTATTGATATGTGTGTTTTACTGATAGTGTAGATGTGCAGAGGGTCTCCGGAGCTGGACCGCTTTGGTTTTAGGTCTGGGGACCCCCTACTTCCCGAGATACAGGCCCCTTTATGGGGTGCCGGTGTCCCTCTGCTTGGTTTACATGCCGCGGTCACATGATCGGGACCTTTAAATGCAGAGGGACACCGGCACCTCATAAAGAGGCCTGTATCTTGGGGAGCAGGGGGTCCCCGGACCTGAAATCAATGCGGTTCAGCTCCGGAGACCCCCTGCACATATACACTATCAGTAAAAGTTGTTTAAAAATACTTTCTTTTTTGTCGATGTTTGCGCTGAGAGAGCGGCTTGTCTCTCTCTGCTGCAAACACCTGTTGGCACAAAAGGCGTATCGGAAGGCTTATCGGGAGCCAGGCTGTATCGGCACAGGCTCATCGGCAGCTTTGCTTTCGCAGTGATTCGGCAGGGATCGGAAGGAATCGGCCCTTACTGAATACTGCGAGGGCAAATCGCCAAAAAAAGGTCTATCCGCCACCTATCCGCCACACTTGCCGAAAAGATTTTATCGGAGCTTACTGCATCGAGCCCTATGTTACTTACCCACTCCCTCACACTAATTTCATCACATTGTTAAAATATATGGTATTAAGATGCCATTACTGTTAATTCAAGACATGCCTAAGGTTACATACAGTTGTTAAACATGTATGCTGTAACGGAGGTGTGCAGCTCATTGTTCACATGTAATTTGTCAAAATGCGTGCATGACCTACACTAATAGGTGTCTGTAATTAGAGGGACATGTTATAATTGTTACAATATTAACATACAATGTAGGAAAGGGGTCATCACAGCTCTACCTTAATATTCATCAATGTGTAAGAAAGTGGCGGTGCAAGGGGAATGAGAAATATGTTTACAAAAATGATCAAGAGATGATCACTAAAAGATACCCACTTGATTGCACTCAGCCTAATTATCGTATTTATTAAGACACAACAATAAGCGTCCAAAATTGCATTTATGATGCAAACACCAGGGAAGGTAAGTGCAAAAATAATAAAATTTTATTTAACTCTTCTATACGAAAAAATATATAAATATACACATACACTATAATAAAATATTAAAACCGAAGTCTGCCTATTATTTACACAGTATCTACCAGCTCATGCATATAAATCAGATATCACCTGTGCTAATGCCAAATTTTCCACTGATATCAAATTACAATCTTCTACATGAAATAAGGTAGAATGTATATGCAGAGATCTGGAAAAAGATAATACCCAGTCATGGGCCGTTGCATGGAGGGGTTGTCTAATGATTGTTACTTATATCTTCAATGTTTGATACAAGATAAAGTATACATTGGTATGGTGTTACATTTCTAGCAGTTCAGGATGTGTATCTACCCGTGTTCATATCTCACAAGTAGCAAATCCTACACATTTAATCCAGTCAGTAACACTGTTGTGACCATTTACATACAAATGTAGCTATCGTGAGCAAATGTTGGTATATGGCTAAATCCAGCAGATATTTATAACATTCACATTGGAGGTTAATTGCCTCTTTTACACGATATATCCAGTGAATGACCTTACATAGGAGGAAAGGTATGGTCAGATAGTTTCTTGAAGTACGCACATACTGCTTGCTAATAAGGAGTATATACCAGCTAGATGACCACAATCAAATCTTATAAGTAACAAGTCATATACAAAATGTCCCAATCAAAAATGCTATCTGGGCTGTTTCAAAACAGCCATCACAGGTAAACTTTAGTATACGGCTCAAATCTACAGCTAATTTGTAGCATTCATACAAGGGGTTAATTCCCTCTTAGCGTATACAAGCCTTAGTAGCTTTGCTTAACGTGACTAAGGCTAAACATTTGCTTATCTGAGGGTAAGTATAGACCAATACAACCGTGTCTCTGCTTCCATGCGTCTAGTGTTTGTTCAGCATACTGTGTACTGCATGCTCCTCCTAGCTGGCTGACGTTATCAGTGGTAGCGTCGCCAGGCTGCCCGACAGCTGTTTCGCACCGTAAACCGGCGCTTCTTCAAGCGTATAGAAGAGTTAAATAAAATTTTATTATTTTTGTACTTACCTTCCCTGGTGTTTGCATCATAAATGCAATTTTGGACGCTTATTGTTGTGTCTTAATAAATATGCTAATATTAACATATAGCATGATTTAAATACTGAAATTGATATGAACACTGTTACATATACACAGGTAAAACCAAGACCAGTGTGAAGTCAAAATTGTGGGGCCAGATAGGCCGAGCTGTCTCATCAGCTGGTGTCTTTCCAAGGACATCAGAGACGTGTAAAAAAAGATTTGGGGACATAAAACATAGGCTCAAGAATAAGATGGCACAGGCCGGACGCATCACAAGTGGGACAGGAGGTGGACCTCCAGCATCACTGAAGTTACAGTCTTACGAGGAAAGATGTTATCAATAATGACTCCCCGCCTTATATTTGGAATTGGAGGGAACAGAGATATTGGGTCATCTCTTTCACATTTGACACCAGGTGAGTCGTATGCTATGAGATCAATATTTACTTGAGAAATGCAAGCATTTTAAAAAAAATACAATAATCTTTTTAGATGTGAAACTGAAATGTCAACATTACACATGTCCTTATTCATTTATGTCAAATATGCTTTTTATGTTAAGCTGCAGTTCAATAATTATCCTGCATGTGTGTTTTTGGATAGCAATCACTAGTGTACTGACCATAAATACTTGTAGCATGTTCAGTTTTAAACAAAACTACTTGTAAATAACAATTGTATTTGATTTGAACAAGCATGCTTGTTCCTCTTGTTCATGTATGAACCATTCACATTAAGCATATTTAAATATGTCGTCAAACTCCGCACATCAATACAAGGACAACTATAATTTCGCAACCTTTGCAGTTGTTTATTTAATTAGAGATTGTACACAAACTATTGCCGTTATGTAAATTGTATAACTAAAACATAAACAGGACATTGAACTGCAGCTTTAACTGATGCACATCTCCAAATTTTCGACAAAACATATGTGAATTTACATAGTATGTTCAGCCAAATAAAGAGGAGCACAAAATTACTTAGTCATTATGTTGAATTTAAAATGTTGTTATTTATTATATGGTGATTGCTGAGGACATGGATTCTGATGTGCCTGCATCACCACAACAACCTGTCCGAATTGAGGATGAGATGACAATAGATCCCACACATATTAGTGTCCCAGATGCGTATGATTCCGGACCTGATTTGCTTGGATTCCAGAATACCCAACCAAATCCTGAAAGTGATGACAATGGGGAGATCCAACTGGGCCAGGGAGACCAGGTTTGTGCTGAAGCATTATCAAATTTAACCAGCCTAGAGGCCAGGTTTATCAAAAACCAGCAAGATCAGTCACACATACAGCAGCGGCAGCTTTTATTCTTACAAATCACCGGCTTTTACCTGGCATGTTCCTGGAAAGCCACGCTGTTCACCCAGAGCATGCCACGCTCCCAGCCAGGCGCATGCCCGGCTGACGCGCGGTTGATGTGTTAATTGATAATGGTTCAGGATTTACTAGGCTGCACTACTTTGCGTGTCCGCCAGATGGCATAAATTCATGAATTGTAATGCAGTATATATATATATATAAACCCTGTCTTCCCATAAGAGAAGGCACAAAAGCAGCAACACTCAGATAAAGCAAAAAGACATGTATTAGCAGTTACAAAACAGCACACTATAAACCCAACGTTTCGGTCCTAGGCAGGACCTTCCTCAGGGGGGTGCTACCAGACAATGACACCCAGAGAACATATATACCCCATAGTTCACCATGTGAGGACAATTAGAGGCAGCTAATTGTACAATCCTGGAGCTCCACGAGTGCAATCAGTGTATGAGGTAGTACGGCGGCCATCTTGGAAATTAGGAGACAGAGCAATGTATGCTATCTCACATGGGCAGATGAGTACAGGCTCCCCCGGTGGACAATAAAATCCTAGCGTCCAATGTTGCAAGGAAACGCATGTGTGGCGTCATAAAGTCCTGGGAAGTCAGCTCAAAGTAAAGTTGCGCATGTGCAAGGCTCTGTGACAGCACCAGAGTGTCACGCCGATCTGGTACCCCAGTCAGTGTCCCATTCTGGTGCTGTCACAGAGCCTTGTACATGCGCAACTTTACTTTGAGCTGACTTCCCAGGACTTTATGACGCCACACATGCGTTTCCTAGCAACATTGGACGCTAGGATTTTTTTGTCCACCGGGGGAGCCTGTACTCATCTGCCCATGTGAGATAGCATACATTGCTCTGTCTCCTGATTTCCAAGATGGCCGCCGTACTACCTCATACACTGATTGCACTCGTGGAGCTCCAGGATTGTACAATTAGCTGCCTCTAATTGTCCTCACATGGTGAACTATGGGGTATATATGTTCTCTGGGTGTCATTGTCTGGTAGCACCCCCCTGAGGAAGGTCCTGCCTAGGACCGAAACGTTGGGTTTATAGTGTGCTGTTTTGTAACTGCTAATACATGTCTTTTTGCTTTATCTGAGTGTTGCTGCTTTTGTGCCTTCTCTTATGGGAAGACAGGGTTTCTATATTGATTTCTATGGAGCATGCACCTTGACTTTACATTTGTTGCTTGGAGTGCTGGCTGCTGCTTTTTGTTATATATATATATATATATATATATATATATATGTATATATATATATATATATATATATGTATATATATATATATATATATATATATATATATATATATATATATATATATATATATATACAAAGGCAGATGTCACTCGCAATAAAGGTAGAAAGCCGGTGCTTGTCCCATATAATATTGAATAAAATGTAGATTCCTTACCAGGCAGACCGGGAGTCCAAGACCATGCAGCAAGAACCGAGACAGCCCTCAGATTGATATCAAATATAAATGTATTGAAAAAAAAGGCACATACAACCGACGTTTCGGTCCTGAAACAGGACCTTTCTCAAAGGAGTGCTTACCCTTATGTGACAAAAACCACCATTATATACCCACATGCAACACCATTAGCAAACAGTGATAGGTTAACAACCTGCCCCTCCTCTCTGGATCAGCTGAAAGCAATTATACACAAAACGATCTAAATGACATCATTGCTATGCAATCTATAAGACCCGGAGTGTCTGTATGGGGGAACCCTTAAAGCAGAAGCCCGTGAGCATGCGCAGGTGTGCAATGTCAGGCGCGAGTGTAAATGTATAGACCCATGCGCCGAAATACAGCGTCTAGTATCGCCATAGCGATACCACAGAAGGGGGACCATCGCGCATATGTATACTAATATGCCAAAGCACGGAGCGCGAGAGAGCGACACCATTGCGCATGCTTATAGGGACAGAATATGAGCGTCTCACATTGCCATGGCGATATAATACCGGGGCAGTCATTGCGCATGTATGCGCTGACAGTCTGAAACACGGAGCGCGAATGGAAGCCCATTGCGCATGCTTGCAGGTATAGGATGTAAAAGCCAGAATAACTGGTAGAGTATGAACGCAGCTTAAACGCACAGCCTAAGGGTAAACTGAAAACATTAATGAGCATGAGATAATGCATCCTGAGGGGGCACAATACAGTGTGAACACCAAAGTGCTGAATAAAGATAAAAAGCAAGATATAAAAACCATGAGTGTGTAGGCAAGGAAGGGAAAGGAAAAAGGGGGGGGTTGAGAAGCAACATACAGGGGGACAAAAACAAAGGAAACTACAAAAGGATAATGGGAAAGGGGAAGGTAGGAAATGAGGGAAAGGAACCAGACAAATTAGAAAAAAATTAGAATAAAAGGGGGAATAATAATAAACAATAAAGACCAATGGGTATACTGAGGGCCATGTCAAGGACAATGGCAGAAGTGTATAGGGGAGGCAAAAAAGGAGTGTATGTAAGATAAACTGATAAGGTTGAAATTTTTAAATAAAGCAACTAAGTCTCAAGTCCTCGTTCAAGCCATAAGGTGACAATGTCCTCAGATCGTGAATGGCTTTGGCCTCCAACTGGAGCAGCAATCTGTCACGATCCCCACCACGTGTTGGTAGGTTCGCTTGTATAATCGGCATACATTTCAGCGATGAAAGGCCATGACGGTGTTGTTTGAAATGTCTCACCACTGGGAGGAGTTTAAGGTCATCATCAGCATTTTGGTCCAGGATTGCCTTACGGATAGTTGACCTGTGCACAGACATGTGTTCTTTCAGCATGCGGCTTGCTTTGCCTATATAGTAAAGGCCACAAGGACATTTAATAAAATAGACCACAAACTTCGACTCACAGGTCATAGCAGTCTTAATGCCGATGGATTTCCCACTATGTGGATGTGCAAAGGACTGGCCGGTCTGTAGAAAACCACAGTTGATGCATCCATGGCATTTGTATACACCAGGTTTTCGCTGAAGCCATGTTGTAGCATTGGCATATTTGGTAGTTGGATCAGCCTGCACGAACATATCCCTTAAGTTCCTTCCACGGCGATAGCACATTATTGGTGGTGTCTGACAGATGCTCCCAATTTTAGGATCATTGGCTAGAATGTTCCAATTTCTTTTAATACTGCGTTTAATAAGATTGGACGAAGTAGTGTAAGTGCTGCTAATGTTAATTGATTTGTTATCAATTATTTCTGTAGAAGGTAAAAGCAGGGAAACCCTGTCAATAGCCCATGCCTTAGTTAGGGCCACATTAACTTCCGATCTTGAATATCACCTATCCAAAAACCTCTTAGCCATTTTCCATAATGCATCTTTGACCAGCATAGGGTCACTGGTAATGCGTTTGACCCTTAGCATCTGAGAGAATGGGAGTCCTCGTTTCAGTGGTTCCGGATGGTGACTCAAAGCACACAGAAGAGTGTTTCTATCATAGGTTTGTGTAAAATCTCAGTCGCTGGTCTACCATCTTTTTTATAGACCACTGTGTCTAGAAAGGGATTACGGTCCAGGCTGTAATTAACAGTAAACCGAATCGTTGACGGTATCGAATTCAAGTAACAGATAAATTGTGTCAGTTCCTCCTCCTTTCCACGCCAAATTAGGAAGATGTCATCAATGTAGCGGGTGTAATGAACAATATTGTTGGAAAAAGGGGCATCGTTAAGCAAATGCAGTTGTTCATAGCTATCCATAAATAATTTGGCGTATGCCGGGGCCATATTAGAACCCATCGAAGTCCCTGTTTGTTGAAGGAAGAAATCCCGTTCGAAATGGAAAAAGTTCTTATGCAGTATAACATCAATCAAGAGGAGAACAAATTCACTTGGAGGCCCATCATATCCCCCAAGATGGGAAAAGTGATCCCGAATGGCCTCCAGACCCTCAACATGTGGGATATTGGTGTAAAGGCTGGAGACATCCATGGTTACTAGAAACATATCTGAGATGTCATATGCTATCGTGCCTAATTTGGTGATAAAGGCCGTGGTGTCCTTCACAAACGATGACATCTTCGCAACCATAGGTTGCAACAGGTGGTCCACAAATTGAGAGAGTGGGTGACAAAGTGATCCCATTGCTGCAATGATTGGTCTGCCTGGCGGGTTGACGATGGACTTGTGCACCTTCGGAAGTACATAGATAACAGGGACTATGGGGTGGTCTTGGGACAAAAAAGTAGCGGTTGCCTCCGATATCCATGAGTTGATAACTCCTAAGCGGATGATGGAGTCTATTTCTTTTTTATAGACAGAAGTAGGATCGCATTTTTATTTTTTGTAGTGATTGGTGTCCATTAATTGTCGCAAAATTTCAGCTCGATAGTCAGTATAGTCCATCAGGACAATACCCCCGCCTTTATCAGCCGGTTTGATGATAATCTTGTCATTAGACTTCAGGGATGCGATAGCCTGTTTCTCTTCGACGGAGAGGTTGGAGAAACTCCTTTTGTGTTGTTTGATGTTATTACGAGTATCTTTACTCAGGAGTCCCATAAAAGTGGTAATGCTGGGATTACTCACAACTGGATCAAAGGTGCTCTTAACCTTAAGTTTTGTATCAACATAGGTCATCTGATCAGCAATAGTAGGTACTACCTCAGTTCTAGAGAAAAAATCCTTAAGACGTAACTTGCGATCTATTTTGAACATGTCAATTTCCCAGCGGAAAGGGTCCTGTGAGGTGGTCGGGACAAACGACAGTCCCTTCTGGAGAACACTGATCTCTGCGGTTGTGAGGAGGTGTGACGACAGGTTGTAAATCACTTCCTCCTGGGATGTCCTCGCTGCTTCTTTGCCACTCTTTCCAAGGGACCTCTTCTTCCCGGTACCTCTCCTGACCGCTCTCCTACGTTGGAGTCTGGAATGGGTGGCTTGTGCGTACTCGCTGTGCCGCCACCTAAAAAAGGATCGGAGTGTGTCCCTTCTGGGGCATCCGAGAAATCTGTGTCAATATATATATATATATATATATATATATATATATATATATATATATATATATATATATATATATATACTGTATAACAACAACCCCTATAACCCCTAACATACAGTACTGTACAAATACAGTACTGTATATGCACATCAATGATACTATAGGCCGGCGGGGGCGAGATGTGTTTGCCGCAGAGAGAGAACCGCTGCTCTCTCTGCGCAAACATCGGCACATTAAAAATTATTTAAAATACATTTTTATTCATAGTGTAGATGTGCAGGGGGTTTCCGGAGCTGAACCGCATTGGTTTCAGGTCCGGGGGCCCCCTGCTTCCCGAGATACAGCCCCCTTTATGAGGTGCCGGTATCCCTCTGCATTTAAAGGTCCCGATCACGTGACCGCAGCCTGTAAACAAAGCAGAGGGATACCGGCACCACCTAAAGGGGCCTGTATCTCGGGGAGCAGGTGGTCCCCAGACCTAAAACCAAAACGTTTCTGCTCCGGAGACCCTCTGCACATGTACAGTATAAATAAAACACATATATAAATAAACACTCGTTCCTTACCTTAGCGGCTATGTGCTATGGTAACGAAGCAGCATTTCTGTATTTTAATAATATTGTACAGTGAGCAGGGGGTTCCCTGAGCCAGAAATTAATGCTCAGGGGACCCCCTGCTCCTGCACAATATTATTAAAATACAGAAATGCTGCTTCATTACCATAGCTGATAGCCGCTAAGGCAATGAAGGGGTTAACACACCGTGCCCGCTTTATTGTGGGTAGCGGGGGTGGGTGAAGGGGGTATTTGGCCCTTGGTGTGAGTTTAGGACTTGCGGGGGGGTTGCGGGTGCACTTAACCCCTTCACGGCCGTAGCAGTTAATACCGCTACTGTCATAAAGGTGTTAACCCCTCCCGCAACCCCCCCTGCAAGCCCTAAACTCACACCAAGGGCCAAATACCCCCTTCACCCACCCCCGCTACCCACAATAAAGCGGGCACGGTGGGTTAACCCCTTCATTGCCTTAGCAGCTATCAGCTATGGTAATGAAGCAGCATTTCTGTATTTTTAATAATATTGTGCAGAAGCAGGGGGTCCCCTGAGCATTAATTTCTGGCTCAGGGAACCCCCTGCTCACTGTACAATATTATTAAAATACAGAAATGCTGCTTCGTTACCATAGCACATAGCCGCTAAGGTAAGGAACGAGTGTTTATTTATATATGTGTTTTATTTATACTGTACATGTGCAGAGGGTCTCCGGAGCAGAAACGTTTTGGTTTTAGGTCCGGGGACCCCCTGCTTCCCGAGATACAGGTCCCTTTAGGGGTGCCGGTATCCCTCTGCTTGGTTTACAGGCTGCGGTCACGTGATCGGGACCTTTAAATGCAGAGGGATACCGGCACCTTATAAAGGGGGCTGTATCTCGGGGAGCAGGAGGTCCCCGGACCTGAAACCAACGCGGTTCAGCTCCGGAGACCCCCTGCACATCTATACTATGAATAAAAATGTATTTTAAATAATTTTTAATGTGCCGATGTTTGCGCAGAGAGAGCAGCGGTTCTCTCTCTGCTGCAAACACATCTCGCCAGGGGACGGTCTATAGTATCATTGATGTGCATATACAGTACTGTATGTGTATGTGTATGTTAGGGGTTATAGGGGTTGTTGTTATACAGTATATACTGTATATATACAGTTTATACTGCATTACAATTCATGAATTTCTCGGCTTCAAAGACAACAGCTCGCAAACGCCCCCATGTGTTTTTACACGGCATTGCAGTATTGCAGCAAGCGGGAATAAAATGCTTAAATCACGGGCGCGACATAACGCAATACATCCCGGGCGAAAACGACACTAAACCGCACTGCACCGGGATATTCCGAAATTCGCGGAGCTAGCCAAGTAAGAATAAAGTTGGTCGGTACTGTACACTCTGAAACACATGAGAAAATATATGAAGAAATGAAACATATGAGCAAAATAATGACAAGACAACAGGACACACTGGACAAAATGGCAAATAGCCTCTCTGTCATAGCCACATGTATGGGTCAACTTGTGGCCCATGTCCAGGCACAGCCTCCGCCACAGGCACAATTACAGACACATAGCCAGCCACACACACAATCGGATATACACATACTATCCGATCTGGAGCTATGATCAGATATAGATCTAATATCAGAGCCAGAGAGGCAAATAGCTCCAGAGAGGCAAATACAGGCAGAGATCCAAAGTGAGGCAGAGATCCAAAGTGAGGCAGAGATCCAAAGCGAGGCAGAGATCCAAAGTGAGGCAGAGATCCAAAGTGAGGCAGAGATCCAAAGTGAGGCAGAGATCCAAAGTGAGGCAGAGATCCAAAGTGATCCAGAGAGGCAAAGTGAGCCAGAGAGGCAAATTGAGACAGACACACAGCCAATGCTACATCAGGATCATAATGCACTGGATCCTATGTCCCAGGCTCTTCCCCTGGCCCAAATACTAGCACTGGCACTGGCACAACTATTGGCAGTGGCTCAAACACTGTCCCAACCCCCGGCACTGGCACAACCACTGGCACAAACCCCGGGACTGTCTCAACCACTGCCACAAACCCCGGCACTGGCTCAACCACTGGCACAATCCCCGGTACTGGCTCAACCACTGGCACAAACCCCGGCACTGGCTCAACCACTGGCACAAACCGCAGCACTGGCTCAACCACTGGCACAAACCCCAGCAGTGGCTCAACCACTGGCACAAACCGCGGCACTGGCTCAACCACTGGCACAAACCGCGGCACTGGCTCAACCACTGGCACAAACCCTGGCACTGGCTCAACCACTGGCACAAACCCCGGCACTGGCTCAACCACTGGCACAAGCCCAGGCACTGGGCCAGCATGAAACGGCAAGAAGAAGGCAATGATCAAGTCACTGTGGATGTGATCCCACACCAACTCCTCCCACACGTTCATCACAACGACTATCCAAAAAAAAAAAAAAACAAGGTCTTATTATTGTTCCCGTAAATCTTCATATTCAATTATTAGCATTCATTAAGGTTCAGCAAACATACTTAACAATGTGCAATAATCAAGTGTGTATGTAACACAAGTAAGGTGCATACATGTGAACGAAACAGCATATGATTTGGCATGTGTGAATAATGTATGTCATATCTATCTTTTATACCGTCTTAATTGTGAAAAATTAACATTATAAATATTTGTTCATTTGAACATGTTATTTCACAAAACAATTCTATCCAAAGTGTGTTTCAGAGCTTGGCTACTGAATCCTGTATAATATGCAAGTACACATTTCATAAGATACAGAACACCTGTATGTGGGAGAAGAATACATGGACACTTCTTCCTTTTGTATAATGACCTTGTACAATGTTGTGCAAATAATGCAAGTTTGGAGACTTTGTAAGAACCTTGAATTAAGGAATAGTTTTGGTTACTGTACTCCATTCCATTAAAATACATTCAGTTTGAGATGTGTTCTATGGAAAAGCCTCCGCTTTCTTACGCAATGCTAATATATAGTGCCATTGAAAATGAAAGGAACAAAAAAGCTACGGTCTCACAGATCTATCAATATCTTACGGATATCTACCATTATTATCAAAATCATCCTCAACCTAAGGTATGGAAAAATTCAATCCGACGTACTTTATCAACCAATGCTTCTTTTATTCGAAACCCACCATCTGGCACAAACAGGGGTGGCTGTTGGTCATTTCATGAATCCGGTATGCGTATGTCTGCAAACGGAAATAAAAAAAGACAGACAATTGTTGGACACGACTACCATGATATAGGTGCCCGCAGCGGTGACATAAATGTTCAGCAGAATGTCTTTTTTCAACCTGAGTTGGACTACCAATACCAGAACCATAACGGAGCAACATATTACGATAACATGTAGAATATCGAGTTTGCTCAAACAGATGAAATGACACAAAGTTACTATGTGTATCCGCCTCCGTACATTGTATAAGATGCAAACAGTTATGGAGTAAGCTACAACCCTGCAGAGCTGAACCCACAGAACAACGAATTGATGGACTACAGCGGCTACATCGCAAACCAAACTTCTATGGCTGCCCCGAATATGAATGCAATATAATGCAGGTACCTATATTGTAAAGACTTTATAAACTGTGTGAATCTTTTCTTCCCGAATGACACGTTGTATTCATTCAGCATGCGCGTAACATTAGGGAAAAATTTTTTTTGTTTGTGTAAATTAACGTGTCTCTTTTACCTTTTCGGCTGCTTCTGATCATATTACAGAGATCTCGCTGTGAAGATCACAATATGCCGGAACACAGTTCTGTAAGAAGGTAAGATCTATTTACTGATATACGTGGCAATATTTTGAACCGTGCTGTGCAATGGTGGTTGAAATCAGAGATATTCGTGCGCAGCCCTTAAATGACAGTCGAGTACGTGTACGCCCCTTTGTGAAACTACAATAATTGTAAACATAAAATAATTAGATATGCAGAAATGCAGTACATATCTTAATTAGTGTAGTTTGTATATGGCTACATAATGTTATGTGCCTGATGAATATTGGTTACTCTGTTGTAGAAATGGCAAGCAAAGCAGCATTTTACATGTCATTATGTCACATTATGCAGACTATTTACTGTTTTTATCATTGTGTATGTAACATGTTTGTGGTACTAGCATGTCAACAAACGAAACCTTAGGTAATACAGTCAGTCCTCGGTTATCTGACACAATGCGTAGCTCCAAATGGAGTTGTAAAGCTAAACGTCTTAAAGCGAAACATGCTTTCTCATAGCAACACTGTTAAAAGTAAAGGTTGCGTTTTTTTTTTTTTTGGCTTAATAATTTTGTATATACTCCTAATATTGTACCAGGATAATAAAAGATGAAACACATACACATTTTATCCTGTGTGTATATGTATGTATGTGTGTATATATATATAAATTAGTGTGTGTGTGTGTAAAGAAATATATATTAGTGTGTGTAAAGAAATGATTATTGACATATATCTTCTTGTTATGCAGTAAGCATTTTGTGGTTAGATGTAACATTAATGTTGTTAACGAAATGATTGACGTTTAGTACATATGTACATTATACCAACCGTGTGTTTAGATGCATCATTAAGTAACTATGTAACCGATATATTACTTACATTAATATTATATCTACTTCTTTCACAGATGTTCACAGCTCCGTTCAAGACAGAAGATAATGTGAATGCATGTATCCAGATTATACACACAATGCAATGTTACACACACAACGAGATGATGTCAGATTATATGATATGTATTGTTAAAACTTACATGTGAAAAAATTAGCAATTAAGGTCCTGCGAGTCTCCACCCCATTGGCTGTATGGTCCCTAACCCCTGCAGGAGGCACGACAGGATCCTCCTCTAAATCATCACAAATGAAGATTGTGACGTAGTGCTATGTTGTGCAGAATGCACTTTGTCACCAACCTCTTGCTGGCGAATACTGTAGCGCACCACCAGATCTATCAAGACACCTAAAACGACTTTTCAACACTTTTCAACACTCCAAATGTCCTCTCGATCACCGAGCGTGTGGATATGTGTGCGGCATTATATCGTTCCTCTGCAGGGGTTTGAGTATTACCCAGTGGGGTCAGAAGCCAAGGGCGGCTACCATATCCTGAGTCGCCTATAAGAGAGTCAAATGACATAAAGGTTAAAAGATGTAAGTAAATTCCAAACATTGTTTATTGCCTTTTCATAATACATGACAGTGAATAATATAGAACACATGCCCTAACAATGAAATCCTGATCTACCATTACGATGCATGACATGGATTACATATAGAAGTTAACAAAAATGAATGATTTGATGTTAATTAGAATCTTAGCAACACACAATGAAACATTAATCTGGACATTAAATGTATAAAATACAAAACATACTGTGACAAGCGCTATACCTAAATTATAAGTATGCAGTGCATATATGAATTAATTAGTGCAGTGCACAACTAAAGCAGCCTGGTAATCTACTGAGGAATATCCCAAAATAAACCTGAAAACAAGAATACAAATACAAAAATAGACATAAACCTGGCGCATATGTAAATACAGTGAAGTGATAATAAAGTCCAAATAAATAATACAGACTTGTGGTCCCAATCCTGAGTGGACAGCTGATGATAGATGGTATTAAAATCACAGTTCACAGAGCAAAGAGTATACATTCCTCCTCACAATGTAGATTCAACCTGCAGATGTGTGACATAAAGCAGAGAAACAGGACATTGCGCAGTATATTTGGTTGCCAATCTTGCCCTTTTTATCAAAGCTCAATGAAATGCCTACTTACTAGAAGTAGATAGGATACATGCAGGGGAGAGAATCTGTACTTGGAGCCTTCTGGGTCCCGGTCGCCTCTGGTGTAACACGAGCCCCTCGTGGTGTCCTCCGCTTCCGTAGACGTTAGGAAGGTCTCCCTTCCAGGAACGTAGTCTCCTAGATCAGCTTCAGGATTCCTTTAGCCTCTTACTTCCTCCGGTGGGGATAAAAGAGGGCAAAGGATTGCGCAGTAGAAAAAAACTTTAATGACGCCTACCTAAAACATATAAAATACTCACAAAAGATGGTGAGTGTAAAAACAAAGAAGTGCCGGACCCAGCACAGCCCAAACGCCGCACTCAGTCTTTGAATGTCCTTCTCGGTGCCGCGTGTATCTCGTGGGATTCCGGCGCGGTTTGGATGACGTCACCGTCTCCTCTTCAGTGACTAGCAGCTAGAGTGTGTGGGGCAGTACCTCTTAGGCTCCTCCCTACGCGTTTCGTGACGGGGAAAGTCACTTCGTCAGGGGATTGTGGAGCCTCGTCAATCCCGTGTGCAATATATAGCCCCAGTTTAACCCCTCGTGTACAGGAGCCACTTTGGACCAAAAATGACAGGGTGATTAAACTTTCTGATAATTACCATCTGATGGGTATAAGCTTAATCACCTCTGAAGCGATTCCTTGACTCACTTAGGGATCGTGGGATCACTAAATACATAAACAGTAAAAAATGTAAAAATGTATATAAACATATCATAATGTGTAATGATAAAATTATATTGGATGAGAAAATAAATGATTAGTACAGTACATCAAAGAAAAGATGCTAAATCGAAATCGATGTTTAACCCTTTAGGGGAGAGGGTCTTGAGAGTATAGATCCAGAAGGTTTCTTGCTGTGAAACCCTCTGTAGTCTATCCCCCCCTCTAATACCCACCTTAGGGCAATCTATGCCGATACATGTGAGCCCCTTTGGAGATTGAGTATGGTGCAATTTGAAATGGTTGGAGACACTGTGTGTTTCCAAACCATTTTTAATATTGTACACATGTTCGGCAAATCTTCGTTTCAGTGGTCTCCCCGTCCTGCCCACATATTGTAATTTACAGGGACATTCTAAAAGGTAAACACAGAAATTAGATTTGCAATTAATGAATGAATGGATTTCAAAACTTTTGCCGGTTACATTGGATTAGAATTCTTTACATTTTGTTCCATAACTACAACCAATGCACTTCTTACAGGGGAAATAACCTTTAAGTTCTTTTAACCACATTGATTGTTGATGTTTCCTAGGGCAACTAGGGGCCAACTGGGATTTTAAGTTTTGAGCTTTTTTATACACAATTTGCGGTTTGTCAGGTAATATAGATTGTAGAATAGGATCTCTTTGTAGGATCCCCCAGTGTTTATTAAACACTTTGGATATCTCCCTGGACATACCGTTAAATTGTGTAATGAAAGGGAGAAATACTTTATTTGTATTTGCAGCTGCTTTTTTAACCGGATGGATCAAGGAAGCCCTTTCTATGTTGTTAGCTTGATCAATAGCATTTTTAACAACTTTCCCATTGTATTTTCTATCTTTAAACTTATTGCCCATGTCCTCAATTTGTTCCTTGTATACTTCCATTTGTGAACAATTTCTTTTTACCCTAAGTGCTTGTCCTTTTGGGATATTTTTTAACCAATGAGGATGGTGGTGGCTAGATGCTAAGACATAGGAGTTAGTATTCACCTCTTTGTATGTAATAAGTATTAGTATGTATCTCATTTTTAACAGTGTAGAGAGTTAGATCCAGGAAGTTTATAGACTGTGGGCTACTACTAAACGTAAATTGTATATTATAGTCGTTTGTATTGAGATGTTCTTTGAAGGCCTCTAGTTCTTCTTTAGTCCAGACGCATAGCACATCATCGAAGTAGCGTTTCCAAAGTACCAGGTTTGCACCATATGGGTTGTGGTTTTGGATGTAATTTTCTTCCCACATACCCATAAAAATGTTAGCATAACTTGGTGCAAACATGGTACCCATCGCGGTGCCACACGTCTGGAGGTAGTAGCAGTCATCATGAGAAAAATAGTTGTGGGTAAGTATGTACCTGATGGCCTCTATAATGAATATTTTAACTGAGGATTACATGTTGGTATCTTTATTCAAAACCCACTCTATGGCCTTCAGACCGATTTCATGGTCTATGATGGTGTAAAGGGACACCACGTCGCATGTGACCCAAATCAGATCTTCTTCCCATGTTAGATCTTCAATGGTCCGTAACACATGCGACGTGTCCTTGAGATGTGATGGTATTTCTACCACATACTTCTGTAATAGATGATCCACAAATTGAGATAGGTTGGATGTTAGGGACCCTACCCCTGAGATGATGGGTCTACCTGGGGTTTTCAATGGATTTTTGTGGATATTCGGGATAAAATAGAAGAGTGGTATTTTAGGTTGTTCTATTAATAAGAAATCCAACTCTTTTTTTACTGATAATACCCGTATCATACGCTTTTGCCAGCCATTCTGATAACTGAATACCATATTCCTTGGTGGGATTACCTTTCTGTGTTTTATAGGTTTCCCTATCACTTAATATTCGTTGGGATTCTTCCTGATAGTAGTCCCTGTTCATGACTACTATCCCACCACCTTTATCAGCTGGCTTAATCACTATCTGATTATTATTGGATAATGATTTTACTGCTTCCTTCTCATTTGTGGTCATATTTTGTTTTTTACATCTGATGTCTTGACTCAGGTTTTCTAAGTCTCCTATGACCATTTCCGCAAAAGTGTCTATAAACTTCCCTTTACACATCTTAGGGTAAAATGTTGAACTTTTCTTAAATGCAGTTAGTGGGGACTTCACTACATTTGTACTTGCTGTGTCCATGTTAACAGCTCTAGTGACTGCATCTTTGATGAAATATTTCTTTAGTGTTAACTTCCTAACATATTTATGTACATCAATAAATGTATTAAACATGTTAGGCCCCTGGACTTGAGCAAAAGTGAGTCCCTTTTCTAGTACTTTTGTCTCAACATCTGAAAGTTTGTGATCACTAAGATTAAAGATATTCTGTTTTTTTACCAATCTCTGCCTGCATTTATTCTTTTTCTGTTTTCTTGTTCCTCCTCTCTTTCCTCGGAGACGTCTGCTTGTGATCTTTTTCTTTCTAACTCCCTGGGTTCTTGCTACTCTCTCCTGCTCTCTCTCCTGGCTTCGTGAAATGGCTTGTGACCTCTGCGTTGCTCTAAAAAAGGAGGAACAAATCTTTTATTATTTTCTCCATCTCTATCTTCTCTTTCATTTGATCTCCATAGTGGTGATCTCTCCCTGTATTTTCTACAAGTTTGATCTCCCTCAGATGTCTGTAATCTAAATGATTCATATCTTGTATGACTATTTTCTGGATTCTTCAGATCTTGTGTATCTTTTTTATCTCGTTTATCAGTCTTTGTCTCATTCTTCTTACTTTGAACATGTTTGGAATTGGAGTTTTTATGAGACACTTTACTTGTTTTAATTACCGGTGGTGCTATATTGGTTACTCCTTCTACATTATCTGTTGAGACTGTCACCTGTTCTTTTTTCAAGTTACGTTGTTTATTTTCGTCATAATCTTTTTTATCTCTTGCAAATTTAATTTGCTTATTCAATTTAGTTTCTCTATCCAATTTTTCTATTCTTAAAATCACTTTGTCCTCTAGTTCCTTATATTCCTTTAGTTCCATAAAGGGTTCCAGATTCTCCTTAATCTGATTAATCTCACTGTCAATGATCCCCAAAGTAGAGGCTCTTTGTTTGATCACCAACTGTATGAGATTAACAGAGCATTGGTCCAGAAAGAAATTCCACTCCTCCATGAAACGTTCTTTACATTGGTCTAACGTGGGGACTTTTAAAACTCGTAAGCCTCTTGGGATTCTCCTGCACTCCAGATATTTTTTCAGAGCGTAAGAGTCCCAAGTTTGCTTAACTTCCTGATGTAATAGTTTCTCTAATTTTGAGAACTGCGTTTCTAGATTTTCTATTTTCAGATCCATACAGTCTGGGTTTTCATCAAACACCCCATCAAAATTGCAACCTCTAAGTGCTCTATTAGTGAAAAGAGCCATGCTAATGACAAAAGTGAATTAGATGAATGTGATGTGTAAGGTGAGCAGCTATACAGTGTGGGATAACAACATATAAAATACAAAATATACTGTGACATTAAATGTAGTTGTAAGTGCAGTTTATGTAACATTGACTGACCCAATAGCCAACCTTCCTCGAATTCCCCCGCTTCAAATTTGCGAAACACTAACGAGTTTTTTAAAATATGTGAATCGTGGCAGGCACCTGGGAAGTGAGCTACCACACTCAGAGTTTTCATGTATGCGTCACATACGACATTGAGCGAGTGGTAATTTTTCCTGTTCCGAAAATCCCTCTCCTCTTCACGTAATGGGGTCAGCGCAACATGTGTGCAATCTATAGCACCCATCACATTGGGTAGCCCAGCTACATTATAAAATGCAGTCTTCAGTGCCTGCCACTCTGTTTGCTCACTAGGAAAATGTATATAATCACTAGCGCGTCAAGTCAGTGCACATAGAAACTGGCTAAAGGTCCACGAGAATGCCGACTGCGAGACCCCGCCTACTATGCCCACAGTTGTCTGAAATGAGCCTGAATCAAGAAAATGTAAGGAGCTCAGATTTTTAACAAGGCCAGGCACTGCATGACACCTGTCTGTTGTTGGCTCTAAATCTTCTCTTAAAACTTCCTACAGTTCCAAGATAGCCGCTGAGCTCAATCTGTAACGCCTGATAATTTCTTCCTCCGTCAAGCCCTCTAGGGAGGTTCTTTGTCCAAAATTGCGGGGGGCTATATGTCTCACAACACGGATCTCCCTCGCTTCCCTCTCTCTCCTCTCTCTCCTCTCTCTCCTCTCTCTCATCTGTCTCCTCTCTCTCCTCTCTCTCCTATCTCTCCTCTCTCTCCTCTCTCTCCAACATAATCTCCCCCCTCCTCCTCGCACAAAAAATCAGAAAAGTGCAATCTGGTCACAGTTCCATTTCTTTGTGGTAGGTAAGTGCCTTCTTCTATCTTTTAAATAGGCAGGCTAATTAGTCAAATGATTATAAATAAGAAACAACACGAAGGGTTTGGGGAGTGATCACACAGCCACACCAGTTGAGTGGAATGATCAAATGAACAAATATGGTAATCAAAATTGTGGGTGTAAACTGTGAACTGAAAAGTGAATCAGAAAAAAGGGAAGGGAAAACACAGAATGGATGTGCCCCCTAAAAGAATTCACTAAACTGCACACCAACAAAGTGTAAAATTTAACTTTTAATAAATTTACTTAAAACATATATTACCAAAACGTTGTGAACTGTGAATTAAAAATAAATTAAATCAACAATACGCAGCATCCGTGTCAGTGAATGTATGATTATACAATCCCAATTAGCAACTAAATGTTGGTGGGATGTAGAGGACAGAGGATGCTATAAGTCAGGGTGTTAACCCCTCTAGAGCAACTGTGAGACCAGATGGTAAGTATATATAAATGTATACTAGTCAGTGAGCAATTACATAGATGAAAGTCCAGCAGTCCTGCTTGAATATATACCACTAGGCACTTGGAGTGATAATTTATGATATGTGAAGATACACGTGCTTAAGTGGTAACACGGACACATGCAATGATGATAGTAGGGAGTTCACAGCATAGTGGAGCTGGCACTCACAGCGTTATTATCAGTGAGTTACCCAGCAAAAACTCTAAGTGAACACATGTCATGAGAAGCAGGGAGGCAGACTCACTGACTGTTTGAATAAATACCCAACTACTAAGGTCTACACAGATTGAACCAGGAGACTACAAAACACTACATTAAAAAAGCTCCAAGTAGGAGACTGACAACATTGCGCGTCCAACGCGCGTTACCCTCCAGCAAAGGAGCTTCTTCAGGGACAATTTTTTGCTGGGTAATTATCACTGCAAGTGCCTAGTGGTATATATTCAAGCAGGACTGCTGGACTTTCATCTATGTAATTGCTCACTGACTAGTATACATTTATATATACTTACCATCTGGTCTCACAGTTGCTCTAGAGGGGTTAACACCCTGACTTATAGCATCCTCTGTCCTCTACATCCCACCAACATTTAGTTGCTAATTGGGATTGTATAATCATACATTCACTGACACGGATGCTGGGTATTGTTGATTTAATTTATTTTTAATTCACATTACAAAACGTTTTGGTAATATATGTTTTAAGTAAATTTATTAAAAGTTAAATTTTACACTTTGTTGGTGTGCAGTTTAGTGAATTCTTTTAGGGGGCACATCCATTCTGTGTTTCCCCTTCCCTTTTTTCTGAAATGATTATAAATGATGACACGTGTGTTGGTTAGTATTGTGAACATATTAATTTTACTAATTGTACAATTCATTGAAATGTGATTTTGATGTGTTACACACATACAGTAATGAAATGTGATGTCATCATCAATTATGCACCATTCGAAAATAAACAATGTAAGCGATGCTGTGACACAATATTACTAATTGACACAAAATAATAATTCTATTATTACATTTCTCAGAAACATGTTGAGTCATGAACATAGTACATCTCTATAAATAATGTTTGTTACTGTAAAGCTGTGTCAGAAGGGTGGATTATTGGCAATATGTTTGTTTGGTGATGACGGGAGTATTGCCCTTTAAATTAACCCCCTGCTAACGTTTGATGGAACACTATAAAGTTTACAAGATATATGTAATTACATTGATATACAAATACAAGGAAACATGGGGTGACCTTTTAATGTAAATTGTTGACTATCGTGTCCGGGGGATACAGATATATTCACGCCAACATCCGTGGACCCCCAGACAGCTTGGAGGAGCACCCATTTACCCCTCAGAGTAAATGTTGTTTCTTTCTCCATCTGAATGTATGTTAAACAGTGAAAGACAGAATTATGCATATGTGGATAATATTATTTTATTACACTACAATACTATACTGTATGTGTTATGTGTTTGTATTAATTGGTATGGTTACTTGTCATTGGGTCTGGCACACGATTGGTCACGCATGCAAACGGGGAACCACAAACAGTCACGGACCCCCCAACACACCCGCGATACCCGCGCGACCCCCGGCCTCCCTCGGGGACCCCCGCGGGGTCAGCCGCGACCCCTGGGCTCCCTCTGGGACCCCCGTGGGGTCAGCCGGGTACCCCCACCTACGGACCCCCGCGGGGTCAGCCGGGGACACCCGCACGACCCTCGGGGACCCCCGCGGGGTCAGCCGGGGATACCAACCAGCCTGCTGTATGGGTTTTGTGCATGCAAAAAGAAAAAAACAGAATTTTTTTTAAGTCCAGATTTCTTTGCATCTACTCTGACCTCACGTGTTCTGATCAACACAACTTTCGCGTTTGCTAAGGTTGCGTTGCTTAGTGCATCCCGCTTAAGGGCAGAATTTCACGCAAACAGGGCTGCGATCGAGCAAAGTTTGACTTAGAAAAAATTCCTGAAAAAAGTAATTTTTAGAGCGCAAAGTGCCTGTTTGCGTTGCTTAGTGCATCGGATTGAGACAAAAATCACGATCGAAGAGCACTTTGCGCTCTAAAAGTGACCTAACGGAGCTTAGTGCATAGCCCCCTTGGTATGATCAGAATGCCCATAGCAGAGAGTTCATCCCAGGACAGCAAGTACTTGCTCTCAAACCCATTCGAGAGAACAAATTAATGGCTGCCTGGTCAGGACCGTATCCGATATTCCGAAAGATGGACGAGTGCAACTATGTTGTACAGGTAGATGCTAAAGTATAGAGGAATAAGATGTATCACATTAATATGCTCAAGGAGTATGTGGCACCGAGTGTGTCATGGCAGACCAAGACTTATCTACAAATTTTATAACGGGATTCTACACTGAGCACACAAGTTGAGTAAAATAAATTGTAATTTATTTCTTTTCAGGCAGACACACAAATCTTCACAATATACACTCAATAAAACACTTACTGGGATGGGGGGAACTAAATCAATTGTCCTTGGAACAAAACAAAGTCTGTGGGCACCCCTGCACGCATGCAAGTGGGTGCACACAATGATCCATGTAGCAGTTCCTGGCTAGGGGCACAAGTTGCTACCCCTATATTTCTGCCAAAAGGTAAAAGTTTGTTTAGTCCTTACAGGGTTTGTTCGGGAACCCTTAGCTCTAACGAATTCCAGAAGAGGGGGAAGATCCTTGGTTACGATATTATTGACCCTTCACACTCCGGAACCGCTGATGCTGGAACTTGGTCAAATCGTTGTTAAATCAGATGAATTTGCTAGGGACTGGCCAGCAGGCATTTTTATAGGGTTGAGGGTCTTATACCTTACATACATAGCCAATCCCTCCCTTGGGAACATTTCTCCCACCTATCCCCGACTTGCAAGGAGTTTGCAGTAAGGGCAGAAGTTGCATCCCGGTTTGCATGGAGCAGGCGCTAACTTTACACCTAGGCTCCTTTTCAACTCCGGACTTCTCATAGACATTGAGGCACCCACATTGCAGGGTGCCTTTGAAGTACGGAGTTGAGAAATCCCTCGGTTCATACACCCTTAACATATTTGCATGCTAAAGGACTGTTCCCGGGCTCACAGAAAAAGTTTTCCTGTCTTCACATTTGAAACCAACAGTATAACACAGTTTATTAATAAAGTATGTTCTGCTTGTGCCACTTCTATAAACTTTATATGTGTGTGTACGGTTTCTTTATTCCTTGCTTCACTCCAAAATGTAGAGTGCTAGCTCACTAATATCGCGAGTTAGCTTATTTAATTCAACAGACTATGATGTGGTTTGCGGTTTCAATTATTTCACACGTCAATTTACTTTCCCTCTTTCAATTTATGAAGCTAACAAGGTAATGAATAAATTTTGACAGAAAGTACTTCAGCTAGACCGCAAACCACTTATTCAATTAACCTTACGGTTGCGAGGTCTAGGGTTTAGAAATTGATAGCTATGTTTCAAGGCGGCCACCCATACACAGCCACTCTTCTTCAATCAGTGCTTGATTTAGCGCACGCAGCTCCCCTTGTGTCGCAAAACCAATTGGCACAGTTCACATACAATTCTATTACTGCAGCTAGGGATTGAGCTGCAAAATGGGGACAATAAAGATGGTGCAGAGAAAAACATATCAGTGTGGTGCACATACAGTTAACCACTTCAGTCCCAATGCAATTTAGGGTTAATCAGTTGGGTATAATGCCTTTATTACTGGCCTGATTAACCCCCTATCACCACAATCGGTGCTGGCCATTTGTAGCCCACCGATGGGGGATGAGGCGAGCAATGCTCTGCCAGATCTCTTATGGTACTCAAGCAGGTACTGTAGAGCAGGTTGAGATAGGGTCTCAGCTGAGTGCCAGGCAGAGAGCAGAAGCCAGAGCATTGCTAGAGCAGTATAGAGTTCTGTTCACAGATATGCCGGACAGGACGTATATCACAGATCACCTAGTGCTCACAGGTTATCTGCACCCTCTGCATAAGCATGCTTACTGAGTGTCAGCAGAGATTAAGGGCAGTATAGAGAGGGGGGTAGAGGAGATGCTGGCCATAGGTGTAATTGTACCATCCCAGAGCCCTTGGGCTTGTCCGGTAGTCCTGGTACCTAAGAAGGATGGAACCATCCGGTTTTGTGTGGACTACTGACAGCTCAATGCTGGGACGGTGTCATATGCTTATCCCATGCCCCGCATTGACAAATTGCTGGATGAAGTTACGGGGGGAAAGTATCTGACCACTGTGGAACTCAGTAAAGTTTACTGGCAGATCCCCTTGACCCAGGAGGCTAGGGAGAAGTCAGCATTCATTACCCTGACTGGCCTCTATGAATTCCTTGTGATGCCATTCAGGATGAAGAATGCCCGGCTACCTTCCAATGCCTGGTCAATCGCTTACTGGAGGGTATGCAGGGGTTTTCACGGGCATACCTAGATGACATTGCTGTGTTTAGTAATTTGTGGGACTCACATTTAGTGCATGTAGCTGCGGTGCTAGCCAGAAGTAGTGAAGCGGGACTCACCTTGAAACCCACCAAGTGTTTAGTAGGGTTGGCAGAAGTTCTGTACCTAGGGCACAGGGTGGCAGGCACCTCAAACCAGAGCCAGCCAAGGTGGAAGTGATAGTGCAGTGGCCTGTTCCTAAGACCAAGAAGCAGGTCGTGGCTTTTTTAGGCACCGCAGGCTACTATAGGAAGTTTGTTCCCAAGTAAAGCGCCATTGCAAAACCCCTGACTGACTTGACCAAGAAGCGACAGTCTGTTCTGGTAGTCTGATCTGCATCCTGTGAAACTTCCTTCCAGGCACTGTAGACTGCACTGGCAAGTGCTCCTATCCTATCTGCACCAGACAAGAAGTTTCTGGTGCAGACTGATGCCTCGGACCATGGCACCGGCGCTGTACTCAGCCAAGTGGGGGAGGAGGGCAGTGAACACCCAGTAGTGTACCTGAGCAGAAAGCTGCTGCCCAGGGAAGTGGCTTAAGTCACCATTGAAAAAGAGTGTCTGGCCATTGTTTGGGCTGAGAAATGTCAGCCCTATCTCTACGGTCGGCCATTCACTGTAATCACGGACCACAACCCGTTAAGTTGGATGCAGAGGGTGTCCGGGGAAAATGTCAAGTTACTACAGTGGAGTCTTGCTTTGCAGGAATTCGATTTCACCGTCCAGCATAAGAAGGGCAGTGAACATGGCAATGTGGATGGCATTTCCCGACAGGACAATCCTTGTGACTTAACAACCTCAAGAGCTGCCAGGCCAGCCCAACTACAAGATGAAGTGGTTGGGGCAGTGCCTGCCCTTTGAGTTGGGGGAGGTGTGGCGGGCAGAGGGTTAACCAGGCCAATAATTAAGGTATTATGCCCGGCTGGTTAACCCTAAACCGTGTTGGGACAGAAGGGGTTAAATGTATTGCAACCATCAGCCTATGATTTCCCCTACACTACCTTTATTCACCCTGTTTTGCAGCTCTGAAGCTATCTGCAGTTAAATTAATGAATAAAAATGTGCTAACTGTATTTGTGGCACAAGGGGGAGCTTCTAGCGCTGAACCAAGCACTAAGTGAAGAAGCGTGCCTGTGAGTAAGTGGCTGCTTTGAAGATGGGTATCACTTCCTAAGCCATAGACCTCTAAACCGCAACGTCAATTGGATAAGTGGCTTGCGGTATAGCTGAAGTGCCGTCTTGTCAAAATGTATCCAGCGGTCTCGTTATCCACTTAAGCTGAATTGTTGGCGTGTGTCTGCGGTTACCGATCAAAAGCCGTCACGGATACATTGTATGTCGGCTTGTTACCCAGACCAATTATAGGTCAAACCGCAAACCACATCACACAGCCCATTCAATGAAGTGGATAACTTGCGCTGTGTCAGTGTGGCTGTGGCAGTGGCAGTGTGTCAGAGTGGCAGTGTGTCAGAGAGGCAGTTTGGCAGTGGCAGTGTGTCAGTGGCAGTGTGGCAGAGTGGCAGTGTATCAGAGTGTCAGTGTGTCAGAGTGGCAGTGTGTCAGAGTGGTAGTGTGTCAGAGTGGCAGTGTGTCAGAGTGGCTGTGGCAGTGGCAGAGTGTCAGTGTGTCAGTGTGGCAGTGGCAGTGTATCAGTGGCAGTGGCAGAGTGTCAGTGTGGCTGTGTGGCTGTGTCAGTGGCAGAGTGGCAGTGTCAGTGTGGCTGCGTCAGTGTGGCAGTGTGGCAGTGTGGCAGTGGCAGTGTGTCAGTGTCAGTGTCAGTGTGGCAGTGTGGCAGTGTGGCTGTGTCAGTGTGTCAGTGGCAGTGTGTCAGAGTGGCAGTGTGTCAGTGGCAGTGTGTCAGTGGCAGTGTGGCAGTGTGGCAGTGTGGCAGTGTGGCAGTGTGGCAGTGGCAGTGTGTCAGAGTGGCAGTGTGTCAGAGTGGCAGTGTGTCAGAGTGGCAGTGTCAGTGGCAGTGTGACAGTGGCAGTGTGGCAGTGGGGCTGTGGCAGTGGCAGTGTGGCTGTGTCAGTGTGGCTGTGTCAGTGTGGCAGTGTGTCAGTGTCAGTGTGTCAGTGTGTCAGTGTGTCAGTGTGTCAGTGGCAGTGTGGCAGTGTGGCTGTGTCAGTGGCAGTGTGTCAGTGTGTCAGTGTGGCTGTGGCAGTGTGTCAGTGTCAGAGTGTCAGTGGGGTAATGTGAGGTGAGGTGCAGGGGAGTGAGGTGAGGTGCAGGGGGGGGTGAGGTGCAGGGGAGTGAGGTGAGATGCAGGGGGGAGAGGTGAGGTGAGGTGCAGGGGGGAGGTGTAGTGGGGTGATGTGAGGTGCAGAGGGGGAGGTGAGGTGCAGGGGGGATGTGTAGTGGGGTGATGTGAGGTGCAGGGGGTTGATGTGAGGTGCAGGGGAGTGATGTGATGTGAGATGCAGGGGGGAGAGGGATGTGAGGTGAGGTGCAGGGGGGAGGTGCAGAGGGGGTGAGGTGCAGGGGGTGGGGTGTGTGTGGTCTGCAGGGGGTAATGTGTGTTATGTGGAGGGGGAGTATTGTGTATGGCTGAGAGGGAGAGATAGGGGTGTGAGATAGAGGGTGAGTCTCGCAAAGGTTGATGATGAGGGGTGCAGGGGGAGATATATGAAGATGATGAGTGCTGGGGGAGATATGAGGATGATGAGGGGTGCTGGGAGAGATACAGCACCGACAAAGTTTATTGCAGCAAATGCCGCCGGTTCACCGGGATTTACTCCGGCTGGTGCTGAGGAAAGTCAGCACATCAGCCGCATCCAGCCGCGTCCCCTCTGTTCCCCCCCCCCTCCAATCCGCGCGCAATTTAAACATCTTCCCGACCCTCTAGCTGCGCCTGCTGTGCCCCTCTGCTTCCCCGCTCCCCCGCTTACCTCACTTCAAACCTTCAGGGGAGTCGGGGAAGCCAGGGCAGCCGGGGAAGCCGGGGAAGCCGGGCGCTCGCTTGACTGTGACGTCACCGACGTCACGCGAACGAGCCGCTTCCCAACGCTTCTCCACGCTGCCGCCACGCATCCTGCCGAGCGGCATTTGCTCGAATAAACTTTGTCGCTACTGTATGAGGATGATGGGGTTCTGGGGCAGATATGAGGATGATGACGGGTGCTGGGAGAGATTGATGTGGGGTGCTGGAGGAGATATGAGGATGATGATGATGATGATGAGAGCTGCTGAGGGAGATATGATGATGATGACGACGACGACGACGACGATGAGGATTTTACCCGTGCGGCCGAATCTGTTTTTCTTGGAGCAGTTCGGCCCTTCTCGCTTTACAAGTTGTGCAGGCCTGATCTAGAGTGTGTATTTATTGTGTGAACATATATATGTATATAGGTCCTGTAATGGGCAATTCCACATAGTAGAATCTGTTACAGGTGGAAGCGCTGAAGAACATCGTACTAGGATGCACCCCAGGCTCCGAACAGCTGAGGCTCAGACCACCTGTGAGCCACAGGTATTGCACCACACACACTGTAGTCACATCACCTCATAGAGGGTGGGGGATATATGTGTTACTGATGCAGCCATGAGTATCCGAACACTTACCTGGGAAAATCTGGGGCAATACCCCAGTAATGCTGCAACATTTCTGTGACATTTCTGCAGACAGATTAATGGCCCATTGGATTAACACAGCCGCTGTCCCTGGCAGTCCCATTCAAACTGAATGAGACTGCCAGGGACCCCCGTTGTGTTAATCCGATAGGCCATTAGTCTGTTTGCAGAAATGTCACAGAAATGTTGCAGCATTACTGGGAGATTGCCCCAGATTTTCAAAGGCAAGTGTTCGGATACTCGTTGCTGCTACATTTGTACATGTAAAAACCCTTCAATCTATTACAGTGAATAGTTAAATAATATCATCTTACTAATGAAGCTTTTATAATATGAGCATCCATATAAACACTCAGCTCAAGTGATAGCCCTCATCAGGTGCCTTTCAAACTAAGTAGAACCGCTCTACAAAAGCTTTTGCTTAGCATTTTGAACTTAGAAGCACCTCACTCCGGGTCCTTTGAAGGTTTTTCTGTAGCCACGGTTCTTCCTTCAGGAAGATGCAGTCCAGAATACCTCTCGTATGTCAGTCTTAATTATTATCCAGACAGCAAAGTCTTGAAAAATTGTGTATATCACTGGATCTTCTTCTTACCAAATACATGTTCTTTTTCTTCTTGTTCTTTGGTCTAGACCACATACCAGAGCAAGGCCCTTTTGACTTCTAACTTTAGCCGCCTCTCGAGGTTTTTTTTGAGTGCATTTTTATTTCTCAGTCTGTTTTTCTGGTTTGCGTCTTTATAAACAATTCCGCAATGCCCTTTAAAAAAGGGAATAATTAGGTTTGTGTTTATAACCAGCTATAAGGTTAAGAGGGGGCTAAGTTAGTTTGGGTCTTGCCTCTCTCTTCGGCAAGTGTAAGTAAAGGGGGCAGAGGTGTTTAGGCCTCATATTATTTTCAAGTCCTAAAATATATGAACTTTGAACTTTAGCACTAAGGCTTTGTCCATAATGAAAGCAAGCGAGAGTGATACAGTGCTACATGCCTCACGCTAGCTTTCCTCTCTGGCGGTCTGTGGACTGTAGGTTTTTGGAAAGCGAGCAAGGGGGTGGAGGCATGGTCCTGACGTGTGGGGGCTTATCAAGGAAGTGTCATGCATAAGAACACGCCTTTGGCAAATAATAAAATGCATAATGCCATGCAATAACAGAAGGAGATTCCAGAAATATATATACACTATGTCAGGGTTGCACAAACTATTGGTGCTGTGCCCCCCTGCCTGCTCCCCCCGGTGCAGGCATCCCCCCTACCTTGTTTTCCGGCATCAAATGATGCCGCAGGGTTATGTGACATCACGCTGTGACCCAGCAGCGTCAAATGACACTGTGTTGCCATTGTGATGGGTCATGTGACATCATGTCACATGGTCCGCAGCATCATTTAATGCCGCATTGCCATTTCAATGCGTCACCACGCTTCTGAATCCTGGTAAGTTGAGAGTTGCAGAGGCCTTACGCGATCCCCTGGCATTAAATGAAATGCCTTGGAGAAGAGCACAGGGCCACTGCAACCGGCCGTGCCCCCCCCCCCTGAAAATCTCACGTCCCCCAGTTTGCACATCCTTGCACTGTGTCTTGCAGGAAAACACACATTTAGCAAATAATATAATGCATAATGCCATGCTGCAAACGTATTCTGCAAACATATGCATACTCTGTAATGCTTGAAAACATGCCCTGTTAAAAAATGTTTTTATAAAATGTGATGCATTTATATAAGCATTCTACACTACAAAAAAATAAAAATAAATACATTTACAATTATATACAAGTAATGGACAATACATCAGAAAATTTTATTCATGAATTATAATTGAAATTTGTGTCATGGTATGAATTAAATGTTCACGTTTGTAAACCTCAGAAATCAAATTTTCAATAGTTGAGTTGTCCATATTCTCACAGCAAGCAAGCACAACTCAACTGACAAAAAGTAATTTGAACAGTATCCAGGCAGAATAGCTTACTAAATTTTCATTGGCTGTAAGCCGTTCACATGACCAGGCTGTCTCGCTTAATAGCAAACAAGTTTGTCTCCTCTGCTTTTGGTATCCTTGTATCTCACGTGCACGTGCAAGCTTGCACTCACCATGGCCATGCGATTTGGAATACACACATTTGTTTGTAGCTCGAGCTATGTAACTCGCTCCATTTCTTGCACTATGGACGAGGCCTTAGAAAAAGCAGCTCTAGCTTCTAGCTAAATCAGCTGCTGTATGTGAATATTTTTGCAGTACTACAGATGTACACTACTGACACACTTTATTAAAGTGTGGCCGGTTCCGCAAGCCGGGAGATTTCCCGGCTTGCTAGTGGCCGCCCCTCGGCGTGCCGCGCGTCATAGACACGCGGTCACGCGTCTTCGGGAGCCAGCGCCCCCTGCACACGCGTCCAGGGCTCCCCGAGGGAGCCCTGGTGTCCCGCGATGTGCGGGACGGCGGCAGGGGGTTCCGGGGGACCCGGCGGACCCGGCAGCAGTAGGGAGAACGCCCCGATCGGAGGGTTACAGGCTACTGCTGCGGCCAAGAACGGGCAAATGCTCGAATAAACTTGGCCGCAGCAGTAGCATGATACAAGTTCCCCCTGCGCATCATTTGAGCGGGTGGACTATGGCCCAAGCGCAGCCCTGATCATGGCCAAGATCACAATCCAGCAAGATCACATACAGTAGTAAATGAAGTTGAAAAAAGACATACGTCCATCAAGTTCAACCTATGCTAAATTTAAACAACAGATACTTTATCCTATATCTATACTTACTTATTGATCCAGAGGAAGGCAAACAAAAAACCCCAGTGTCATATTATCCAATGATATCCCACAAAAGGATAAATAAATGTATTACTGACTCCAAGAATTGGCATTCGGATTACTCTCTGGATCAACATTCTTACAATGTTTACTTATTTGGTATATCCCAGTGTACCTTTCCCATCTAAAAAGATGTCCAACCTTTTTATTTTAACAAATCTATTGTATCTGCAATCACAGTCTCCATGGGTAATGAATTCCACATTTTAACTGCCCTTACTGTAAAGAACCCTTTCTTTTGTTACTGGTGAAATCTCCTTTCCTCCAACCTAAAAGGGATGCCCCTGAGTACTTTGTACTGCCCTTGGAATGAATAGTTCATTTGAAAGCTCCTTGTACTGTCCCAAATATATTTGTATATAGTTATCGTATCCCCTCTTAGACGCCTCTTTTCTAATGTAAATAAATCTAATTTAGCTAGCCTCTCTCTTCTCATAAGATAGATTGTCCATCTCCTTTATTAATTTGGTGGCTCTTCTCTGCACTCTCTCTAGTTCCAGAATGTATTTACTAAGGAGTGGTGCCAAAAATTGTACTCCATATTCAAGGTGTGGTCTTACTAATGCTTTGTAAAGGGGCATAATTATGTTTACTTCCTTTCTATCCATTGCCCGTTTAATACAAGAAAAAAACTTGTTTGCCTTTGCTGCTACTGCATGACTTTGGGCACTATTGCTAAGCCTGCTGTCTACAAGCACTCCCAAATCCTTCTCCATCAAGGATTACCCAAATGTATCCCCATTTAATTTGTAAATCCCCAGTTTATTCTTGCATACCCTTACATTTATCTGTATTAAACCCCATCTGCCATTTACCTGCTCAAGTTTCCAGTCTCTCCAAATCCTTCTGGAGAGAAATTACATCCTGCTCTGATTCTACTACCTTACAAAATACTGCACCGACACACTTTATTCGAGCAAATACCCGGTATGTACCTGGCAGATACCTGGAATGCGCCGCTCCTCACCTCTGACAAGCCCCGTTGCATTTGCCTTCCCAGCCTGGGTTCATGCCTGGCTGATGGGCGGCTGATCTGTTAAATGATAATGATTAGGATTTAATATGCTGCAATGCTTCGCGTGTCTACCAGATGGCATAAATTCATGAATTGTAATGCAGTATATATATATATACTGTGCAGTATTGCAGCCAGCGGGAATAAAATGCTTCAATCCCTGCCTGGAAAATAACTCAATGCACTCGGGCAGAAAACAGTTACAAACCTCAATACACCCGGGTATACCCGAATTCGTGGGACTAGCCGAGCTCGAATAAAGTGTGTCGCCAGTGTATAGTATCATCAGCAAAGATGGAGACTTTGCTCTCAATGCCAACCTCAAGGTCATTAATAAACAAGTTAAAAAGCAGGTGTCCCAGTACAGATCCCTGGGGTACTCCACTCACAACCTTAGCCAAACCTGAAAAAGTTCAATTTACTGTATGACAACCCTCTGTTGTCTGTCCTTCAATCAGTTTTCAATCCAGGTACATATATTTTTGTCTGAGTCCAATTTACTTTATTTTGTACACCAACCTCTTGTGTGAAACCATATAAAAAGCCTTTGCAAAATCTAAGTAGACCACATCAACTGCCTTACCCTGGTCTAAATTCCTACTTACCTCCTCAAAGAAACAAATAAGGTTAGTTTGGCATCATCTATCCTTCATAATTCCATGCTGAACTATTACTAATAATTTTGTTTTCCATTTAGTATTCCTGATTATTATCCTGAATTAAACCTTCAAGTAGTTTCCCTACTATTGAAGTCAGGCTTACAGGTCTGTAATTCTCCGGTTGGGATCTAGCTCCCTGTCAGGGTCTCCTAGACCTCCTGCCTAGCCATAGTTCTTCTTTGTCCACTGGGTGTGCTGCTGCCTTCTGTTTCCTCTTGGTTCCCCTGTCTGTCTGTCTTCTTGTTGCTCCTCTCTCTGTCTTATAGCTCTGCTTCCTGTTTGTTTCCCTTGCCTTTGTTTTGAGTCAGACTCCTATTGCACATGCCTCTGTCTTTGATCCTGATTTGTTCCTGTATTGATTCTGTTCTTATTAAAGGCCCTTGCTGGTAATCTGGCTTGTCCCTGTTTGTCCCTGGTCTCAGTCCCTGCTCCCCGTTCTCAACCCCTGCTCCCAGACCTGTTCCTGCCCCTCTGTCCTGTTCCACTCTCCTCGTTGCCGACCTCTGCTTGTTACCTGACTGCACTGTCTGCCGCCTGCCTCGGACCCTCTGATTGTGACCCCTACTACGCTCCTGCTGTTCTGGCCACCGAGATCCTACCCGCCACAGGAGTCTACCATGACAGAAAATGAAGGCCACTTCTGGATCTCGCTGGAACAGATTCTCTGTCTTCCTGCTTCAGCAGACCCCATTCGCTTGGAGGAAGATAAGTACTTTATTTTGTTTTTGTTTATCAAATCCCAGTTGGGATCCTGAAGGTTTTGTTGCTGCAAAGGTTTCTGCAGGGTTTTTTGTGCCACTTTCTCCCTGAGAAGAATTTCCTTTTACAAAAAAAAAACCTTCCCTGCAGTATCTGTTTTTGCCATTTTCAGACTTTCATTACCTGGACAAGGATTGTCTCTGCATTGTGGGTGGGCCACTGCAGATTTTCAGACTTGCATTTCTATTTAAGACGGTTACCTTGATTTACTGCTTTCCCTGGTTGGACCACTGCTGTTCACAGGGTTCCCATTTCAAAAGACAAAAGTGCTCCCATTATTTTGTTGCTGCATGCTGTGATTTTCCAGCAATCTGTTGTTCTTCCTATGATTGGTCTCAGGTTTCCCTGTAGTTTGTTTCTCTGTCTGTTATTTCCATGCTTAATTCTAAAGTTTCAGATCTAACTACAAGTTTTTTCTGTAGTAGTTTCCTACTGCACATATAGAACACCCATAAGCTCATTTATGAGCTTGTGGGTGTTCTATATGTGTTACAATACTTGTTCAGCTGTTCTTAGCTGATTGGAGGGTGGCAACCTCCTACCTAATTTAAGCTCACCCCTCCCACTTTTAAATGGTTAAAAGCTCACTCCATAGCATCTCCCACTCTCAGGGGAACTTGCTTGCTTGCAGTGTGATTGTGACAACTCTAATACAGAGTAGAGACTTAGAACTTTACAACTAATTTTGACAGATTTATTATAAATCATTCTTCCTGGCAATGCACAGGTTATTAAGAATTTATATTAGTGTAGGGACCCTTTAGGTGTGGTCTGCCGTGCAGTGGCTCAGGGGCTTACAACATTTTGGCCAAAATGTTAAACTAAAAGACTATTTTATTTAATAGATATCAATACATGTATATTTAGGCACTGTATCGTGTATAAAGTTTCGCTGGATGTGCATTGAGCTCTGTCTGTGTTTCATGTTCGTCTCTGGTTTTAAAAGTAGTTTCCTGCTGTCTATGATATTTCTATGCCTGATTTCTAAAGATTCAGATTTAACTGCAGGTTTCTCTGTATGATATCCCTACGCCTCGTGTCTAAAGTTTCAGATTTAACTGCAGGTTTCTCTGTATGATATCCCTACGCCTGATGTCTACAGTTTCAGATTTAACTGCCCGTTTTCTCTGTCTATATGATATCCCTACGCCTGATGTAAAGTTTCAGATTTAACTGCCGGTTTTCTCTGTCTATATGATATCCCTAAGCCTGATGTCTAAAGATTCATATTTAACTGCAGGTTTTCTGTTTTTATGATATCCCTATGCTTGATGTCTAAAGTTTCAGATATAACTACAGGTTTCTCTGTCTATGTTTTTTCCTTGCACTTATGATACCTCTGTGACTGATGCTAAGGTCTCAAAAGGTCAGCTCTCCTATCTTGTGTCTCTCTGTGTCTAATATTCCTGTTGTTCGTTCTAAAGCTTCTGCTTTAAAAACACATTTCTGCTTTACTGGTTTCTTGGGAAGTTTGGTTTCCCTACAGTATGTCCGAAGTTATGGCTCCCACTCTGAAAACAGTCTTGAGCAGTAAATGTGAACACCGTACCACTGATTCTTCAGAACTTCTCAGAGCAAGGAAGAAGAAAAAGAAAGGAGGTATTACTGCGGAAGTTACAGAAGGAATTAAGGATGAACCTTTAACCCCAGAGTCTGCATTTGATTAAAGAGATATGCTGCAGCTTAAGGCAACTCACAGACTTATCCCAAGAATAGTGGAAGAAAAGAAAGAAGTATTTAATCAAGGAAAAGATGCCCTAACTCAGACACTTCAATCTGCACGAAAAGAGATTGATCCTTGAGCGAGCCTTGTGTGTGTGTGTGGGGGAGGGGCCTACAGGGTACAGCTGCATGAAGTTCAAAGATAATGACATACTTTAATTTCAAAAGGCAGTTCATCATAATAATATGATGCCTACACTCCCAAATACAGTACATAAAAAGCATACAAATCAACCATGTGCAGTCAAACGCACAGGGTCGTAGTGAAAAGCTACAGCACAGATTGAATATCATAATATCAAGATGGTTTTTGCAGGCTTGTGGAGAAAATAAACATTAAAAATTGAGGAGAATTTTTTTTTTTTTGGTCACTCACTCAAGCAAGCAGTGGTGGGTGAAGTTACAGGCCCATGCGCAGTAATCATCTGCTGTCAAGCAGGAATGTGATTGAAACCAGAAAGACACACGTTAAAAGGAATGGTGTGGGAGAGATGTACTGCACTGTAGATAAGATAAGAAGTTAAAATACCCTGCAGTGCAGTAAATTATCCTGTGTGTGTCCGAGCGAGGGGAGAGCGCTGTATATGCCAAAATGTGACACTGTTACAGTACTGTTCATGCCTGTGCGTTTCAACAATTTTCAAATGAGACATACAGTACAGCACTGCAAATGCATGTATACTACAAATATGCAAATTTACAATTACTGCGCGTGCACACGTAGACTGTGTACTGACGTAGGTTGAACTGCTAAGGTATTAAACTTCCAAGACAACAGCTCACGAACGCCCCCCTGAGTTTTTAGACTGCGTTGTAGTATTGCAGACAGCGAGAATAAAATGCTAATATAACACTAGCGCTAAAATAACGCAATTTACTCCGGACCAAAAATAAAACGCACCTGACCGAGATTATCAGATCGCCGCGGATACAGACGATTTAGACTAAAGGTGGCCGCCACTGTAGATAAAGCGCAAGAAGCCAAAGCTGCACTACAGAGCTGTCTATCCTCAGCAATTGCTAAGTGTGTTCTCCAGGAAAAAGAAAAGCACCAGTTGGAGAGTGACCTGGATGTCATGTTAGGTGAGCTGGAGAGGGCACATGCTGATGCTGCTGAGGATCAGCGCCTCGCTTCTAAAAGTAACAAATTCCTGGAAATCTCTATGAAGGAGATTGACAGGCTTAATACAGAGCTTAAAGTCTCCCAGGAGGAGATTTGCTACTTCAAAAAAGAGATGGAAGTCGTTCGGGAGGAGAGATACTACTTGAAAACAGAGATACGTTCTATGAGAGACGCCTCCGAAGAGTTAAATAGTAGGTTTGAAACTATACACCAAATGAGTAAGAACTTCTTTGTCCAAGCCAGTGAAGGAGATAAAAGACTCCATGAATTAGAAGAGGAGAAGAGACTATTGATAGAAGGAAAGTCAAGGATGCAATTAGCACTGGAAAAAGCAGAGGGTGACTTGGAAAAAGAAAAGTATCAGTTGGAGAATGACAGGGTGATCTTGTCAAGTAAGCTGGCGAAAGCTTACGCGGATAATGCCCAGTACCAGAGTTTCATGGCTCAAGTTGGCACAGCACTGGAAGCATCTCAGAAAGAGGTTCACAGGCTTACTACAGAGCTGGAAGCCTCTAAGGAGAAGAGTTGTCACTTAAACACAGAACTATGCTCATTGAGAGAGATCTTCGGAGGGTTAAATAGCTGTTTTGAAACTGTAACCCAAGAGTGCAAGAATCTCTATGTCCAAGTCAGTGAAGGAGATAAGAAACTCCATGAATTAAGAGAGGAGAAGAAACAGTTAGCCCAGGAAAAGTTAGACGTGCAGACAGCACTGCAGAATACAGAGAGAGTGCTGCAAGAAGAACGTGTCTCGCTGGAGCAGTGCACACAAGCAGAAAATATACTGCAGAGTCAGCTGCAAGAATTGCGTACACATCTGCAGGGCACCAAAGAGAGATGGGTGAAGGCTGAGGAAAAGCAGCGAGTTCTGCAGGAAGAAAGTTTCCAGACTGCCCACAAAGTAAAGATGCTGCAAGAGTATTTGAGTACCCAGTGTGTCCCCACAGAACAGCATGAGGAGCTGAACGCCACACTGAGCATAATCAGAGCCTCGCTGGTGGAGGAGCTTAGAGCCCAGGTGACCCTGTATGAGAGGGAGCACAAGGCGGTCCAGAGACTGAAGCAAGAGTTAGAGGAGCACAGACACTGCTCCATCCATACCAGCCAGTACACTCACGAGAAAGAGACATGGAAAAGACATGCTGCTGAGACCCTAGCAAAGAAATTTTCAGAGCCCCAAGACGTGATGAGGGATGCATGGAAGAAAGCTCAAAATGATCACAGTGAAGAGATAAAAGCCCTGAGAAGACAATTGCAGGATGCACTTAACCAGGGATCCCTCACTGAGGAGTGGAAATTGCAACAACACCTAAAAATGAAAGAGCTAAAGCTGACAGCTGAACACACATCACAGTATCTCACTGCGCTGCAGGCGCAGATCGCTGAGCTCAAGACACAGCTTGCCAAAAAAGAGAGGGAGGAGGTGTCCATCAAGTGGCTGGCCTGACACTGTGCTATGGGGTCAAGATGGCTGATGCCTGCAAAGTGTTGAATCACACAGCCCATGAGAAGGCCCGGATGCAGCTAGAGCTGGACAAGGTGTGGGAGGAGTACCGGCAGCTACAGGTCAGAAATAAAGAAAAAGAATCACATTTAAGCCTTGTTCCAAGTCAGCTGGGAGAGATGGAGTCGCGACTCAACTCCAAAGAAGCTGAACTGACAACTGCTTTGAGTGGGAAAAGAAGTGCAGAAGGACAGCTTCAAGAGCTGAAAACTCAAATAGCTGGTCTTTCATTGGGTGCTGCCACGAAATGGCAGTTGCAAGAGGAGACCATGGAGAGCGAACTATGTGTTCCCACTGACTCAAGTGGAAAGGCTGTACCCGTCCTTGATGCCCACGTTCCTGATGTCTCTGCCCCTGCATTTGGGTTGAACGCACCCATTCGGAGGTTCCTTGCAGCACCCAATGTACCTGTTGCTCCTGTGATTAGAATAAATGCACCTCTCACATATTTCCCATCAGCACTTGACGTACACACTAAGTTGGCCTTCCATCAAGGTTTCCCTGAAGAGCCTGGAGGATCGTCCGGAGAATGCTCTAGAGAGGGGGGAGTAATATCAGGGTCTCCTAGACCTCCTGCCTAGCCATAGTTCTTCTTTGTCTACTGGGTGTGCTGCTGTCTTCTTGTTGCTCCTCTCTCTGTCTTATAGCTCTGCTTCCTGTTTGTTTCCCTTGCCTTTGTTTCGAGTCAGACTCCTATTGCACATGCCTCTGCCTTTGAACCTGATCTGTTCCTGTATTGATTCTGTTCTTAGTAAAGGCCCTTGCTGGTAATCTGGCTTGTCCCTGTTTGTTCCCTTGTCTCAGTCCCTGCTCCCCATTCTCAACCCCTGCTCCCAGACCTGTTCCTGCCCCCCTGTCCTGTTCCAGTCTCCTCGTTGCCGACCTCTGCTTGTTACCTGACTGCGCTGTCTGCCGCCTGCCTCGGACCCCTGCTTGTCACCCAACTGCTCTGTCTGCAGCCTGCCTCTGACCCTCTGATTGTGACCCCTACTACGCTCCTGCTGTTCCGGCCATCGAGATCCTACCCGCCACAGGAGTCTACCGTGACACTCCCTTTTTAAATATAGGCCCCACATCTGCTTTACGTCAATCTTGAGGTACTGAGCCAGTTGAAATGATTTGGGTATTACTGAACTTAACTTCTTGAGAACTCTTGGATGTAGGCCATCGGGGCCAGGTGTCTTACATACTTTATTTTTTTCTAGCCGCCTATGAACTTCTTCCTCATTTAACCAATTGTTCATTAAAATGGAGGTTGTGGCTACATCATGCAGCATTACAATTGAAATTGATTCTCCGTGTTAAACACAGAGGCAAATAATTTATTTAATACCTTTGCTTTTGCTTTATCTCCAATAATCTGCCTGCACATCTCACACTGAAAGGGTCCTATATTTTATTTTCTCATGGTTTTTTTGTTATTAAGGTACTTAAAGAACGTTTTAGGGTTGATCTTACTTTCTATAGCAATCCTTTTTCATTACCCATTTTTGCAAATTTGATTGCCCTTTTGCAATTTGTCTTACACTCCTAATTCTGATACGATGCCTCCGTCCCTTCTAACTTAAACGCCTGCCCCTTCATTTCCATTTCTTCCGCTATCTGTTTATTTAGCCACATTGGTTTTGATTTATTTCTTTTATACTTATTACCCAAGGGTATACACTGATAAGTGTGCTTTTCTAAGAATGTTTTAAAGACTGCCCATGTATCTTCTACATTTTCCCTGCAAAAATATAATCCCAGTGTATTACTTGTAGTTTAGATCTCAGTTTATTAAAATCTGCTTTCTAAAGTTTAAAGTCTTTGTTGAACCCAAGTAATCTGTTTTTTGATCATTTATTTCAAATGAGACCATGTTATGATCACTGTTACCCAAATGTTCCAGGACTTGAATATTTGTTATTACGTCTACATTGTTTGATATGACCAAATCCAGAACTGCCCCTCTCCTGGTTGGTTCCTCAATAATTTGGGTCATATAATTGTCTTTAAGCACCCCCAAAAACCTGTTTCCTTTTGTTGTAACGTTAATCTCATTGCCCCAGTCTATGTCTGGATAATTAAAATCCCCCATTATGCAAACTTGACCCAGTTTTGATGCCTTCTCCATTTGCAAAAGTATTTTAGCTTCCTCAATCTCACAGATATTTGGTGGTTTATAGCATATTCCCACAAACATTTTCTTTATACTTTTACCTCCACTGCAAATTTTTATCCACAAAGTCTCTACATTTTCATCATTCCCTTCATAGATATCATCTCTTATAATAGGTTTTAGATCCGGTTTAATATATAAACCTACTCCACCTCCCCTTCTATTTGTTCGATCCTTCCGAAAAAGAGAATAACCCTCTAAATTAACTGTCCAGTCATGAGTTTCATCCCACCATGTTTCTACATATTTGATATTACCAAATCCAGTATTGCCCCACTTCTGGTTGTTCCTCAATAATTTGGGTTATATAATTGTCTTTAAGCACACCCAAAAACCTGTTTCCTTTTGTTGTAATGCTAATCTCATTGCCCCAGTCTATGCCGGGATAATTAAAATCACCCATTATGCAAACATGACCTAGTTTTGATGCCTTCTCTTTTGGCAAAAGTATTTTAGTGCCTCAATCTCACAGATATTTGGTGGTTTATAGCATATCCCTTCAAACAATTTCTTTATACTTTTACCTCCACTGCTAATTTCTATCCACAAGGTCTCTACATGTTCATCCTTCCATTCATAAACATCTTCCCTTATAATAGGTTTTAGATCAGGTTTAACATATAACCATACTCCATCTCCTCTTCTATTTGATTGATCCTTCCAAAAAAGGGAATAACCCCCTAAATTAACTGCCATCAGTTTCATCATACCATGTTTCAGTAATGCCTATGATATCATACTGCTCCCTTGCATACTGCTCTCTCCCTCAAGCTCCCCCATTTTGTCTGTCAGGCTTCTTGAATTAGCGCTGTTCTATACTGTGTGCGGCCGTGCGCGCGCGCGTGCCTGTGTGAACACACATGCATGTGCTGCAAGCTTTTTGTGTGTATGCTTTGCGCAAGTGAGGTACTGTATGTATGTGTATGTATATGTGTATGTATGTGTGTATATGTATGTGTGTATATGTATTTAGGTGTGTGTGTTTAATTAAGTTTTGAAATTAATATATACTTTAATAAATTGTTTATTAACATTGTACATACACACACACACATTTCAACGGTTGTAGCAGCATAAATTCTTTATTTTCTTCATCCTCTCCCCTGTCGGCCGGTTCCACACACTGCCGTGCGCACGCGCGGCACCATTATAGAAAGGCTGACTAACCTCAGCCAACTAAACCTGCTGCGCGCGCGCACGCACGGCGTAGCGCACACATGCAGTATAGAACAGCCCTTAGCAAGCATGCATTTGTTTTTTTTCAGCCTGTACTATTATCTTATCTGCTCCTTCCTTTCTGCGCCAACTTAGTTTAGTCTTTAGAAGTTTTCTAGTATTATGTGTATTTACTATGGGTGTCTCGCTGCTTGTCAAACTCGCACTTGCCCCCATTCTACCTCCTTAACTCCATGTTTCCTCATCTATTCTATTTAGTTCATTATCTGTTTCATTCCCCACCCCCATCCATCATTGTTTAAAATCTCATCCAACCTTTTTAACATTCACGGCCCAGAACAGGGGGAATTTCTCATAAAGATTAACTGAGTGGGGGTACCTGCTTCTAAATGAGATTGCATATGTTTATTCTACCAGGACACTACCAGTCTTTAAGAGGTGCACAGAGAGAGCAGAAAGAAAGAAAGAGCAGCTCTTACAGCCGATCTAGCTATTTTTATTGAGCAGGGAATTTTGCCTTTTAATGGACGAAGATGAGAGTTATTCATAGATTAATTTATATTGTACAAAGCTGTCAAAACATATCCAGCAGTCAAACTACATATGTTGAAGAACAACATATTTGTTGTAGTATAAAATACAATTTATAATGTACACTTGAACAAATTTGAAGTTTTAAAAGCTCTGTACTCTCCAATTTTATCTAATGTATATAGAATTCTCATGTTGTTCCCTTAACATTTATGACAAACAATACCAAATCTATCCTAGACTATAAAACAAATAAGAAATGACCAGTGATATAGTCTGAGGTAAAATAATGCTGTGATACTTTGTGATTTCACTTCAATAAATGCTCTTTGAATTCTTATATATTTTTTTTAATTACAATTTGTGTATTCTCTTCTGAGAAGATGACTGAGATATGAGATTTGAATTTCCTCATTATTTGTCTGTAATCAATAACTAGTATAACTATTAATGTTCTAAATATTATAAGCAACACTATTTTAGCATACTGTAGGTTATTGTAATTAACATAAAGTTAATACAGAGGGATTTACAATTGGTATGAATATAACATATTTTAAATGGGTTACTCTGGAATCATTTATTTCTGAGTGATAAATTACCCTGTCTCCAGTGAACAATCAGCAAAATGAAGAGGGATGCAGGAGATGTATTAATGACTAGCTGGAACCAGTCTGATTTATGTATAATATGTATGAGAACTACAGGGAAGCAAGCAGCTGTGATGCACAACTTAATTAGGTAATAGACTATAACATTTGTGTAATTCCAAAACTTTTAGCTCTGCAATTTTCCATAAGAATTTGAGATTAGTTAAAGAGTTTAAGAGAAGCTAATTTAGACAACAACCATGAAACAATCTGAATGTATTATATGTAAAACAGGTAAAACATTATGAATGCATGGAAATTGTGAGTCTTTGAATTAGGTTTTATTATGTGTGTATTAACCACCATGAATTAAGAACTCTCAGGCGTTAAGATAGGGGGATTTGACAGGGAAATATCACTTTAAGAGGAAGGTTAATTCAATGATTAGTAGATTAGTGAAGACAATAGAGGGGAGGTGGAAGGGAGTTAAAGAGGTTTAAAAAAGGGTCAGATAAGGACTATAATATACTGATTCCAAAAGATAGGAACTTCATTGCTGCAAGAAACTGGGAAGCAGATTGTTGAAATAAGGACTTTCGTAGCTGATAGAATGTAGGGACAAATCCTAGAAGTATGCCAAGTATGCGGTGAAACCATATGAAGAAGAGATGGAGGATCCAGGAGGGTATCAAAAGGTTCCCTCTGAAATTGCCCTCCTGATAGCCATTAAATTTGACGCACTGCAGTTTGGAGCAAACTCGGTGTGGATGGATGTGCAAGACATGGAGGGAGAAGTCAGGTGGGTGGAGTATTGGTAGGGGCCTCTACTTCCGCAGGGGAGGAGGAAGAAAAAAAATGCACAGGCCTAAGGCATGTGGGAAAGCATGCAGCAGCAAGATATCATTCTGAGGTCTGGTTATAAAGCAAGAGATGGGAAAATAAAACCTTGAGGTGTACCATCCAGCCATGAAGAATTTTAAGAAGCAGCACACCAGTGGGGCAGCTGAGGGAGTTGAGGTCTAGGGCTGGGAGGTAGAGGGATGTTTGGTAGATGGGTTTGAGAGCGGTGGGGTAACCACAATAACAGCTATATCCCTTTATATGTAGCATTCCTGTTTTTAATGGTCCTGCTAGGACAACACTAATTACTTAATATAATATCCATTGTGAAGATCCATTTCCCATCTCCTCGTTACAAACCCTTATACTGATGTGTATTCCTTTATTTGGATGTACTAATACATCATTGATGACATAAATGCCTTTATAAGACCACATAAGATTTCCACTCATGAAGTACATACCCTTCATGGCATCCCTGTCCATGGGCCAGAGCTTCTGCTGCATGTTTAAGAAACACTGCAAACCGCAGCATATAGGCCTGTCTCTTCACCTCTGCTGTTGCTTGTGGTGCCAACCCCTTCGTGTAGGTCCACACGATATCTTGTCTCCACATCAACTGCAGAGCATGCCAAATTAAATCCACTGCCCTTCCACAGGCCAGCACAGTGGATTTACCACACAGTCATAAGGTACAAACAGGGAACATTGTAGCGATGTTATGCCTTCAATCAGCAAACTTGTCCTGAAAACATTGAGGCGTCCTCCAAAATTTGAAAGAAAAAAGTCAGAATATTGGCAGTAGATATAACAAACATTTGTATTTACTTCTATGCCTAAGGATATGTCTTCATAGCTTCTACACACAACAATTCACAAGAAACACCCAAACTTGATGTCTTCATTGAGACCTCTAGGGGATAAGGTTTTGATATGTAATATTAATCTAGCTTCTAGCTGCAATAGTATCTTATCTAGGTCATACTCATTGCAGCCAATTTATTTCACCACTCTTTGAAATAAAAGTCCACCGGTTGTGACAAAAATTAATCAGTAGCTGTAGTGCAGCATAACACCTTCTGTTTTGAGGAACAATGCAGATTTACCATCTTCTTGAATTTTCTAGTGGGTTTATAAATATAATATAACCCACAAGGGCATTAAATGAAGCATATGACATATCTTGAATCACAGTTTATGAATTCCTTATTCTTGATATTTATTCCATCATGTGGATTTAGATATATCTTCCCGGTTATCAATATTGATAATTCACACACACGTGGCATTTATATACTCCAATGGGATGACTCAGCCACTGTGTCTCAGCAGAATATTTATCCATGGGGTCTGTTTGGACCAATACTGTAGGTGCTCCACATTTTTATCTCTTTTGTAAAAGCTGCCTAGTATACTATGTAAAAATTTACCTAGTTGTAAAGGCAATATTTCAAATAACATCATCCTCTATCATTTATGCAAGAAACCACACTTCAATGATGTCTCTTTCACCTAAATTGAGGTTCTGGCCACACCAACACCCCCCATGTCCTCTTCCCTCACTCCTTTCCCCATATCCCCAATACCATCCATAATCCCACTTCCAGAGTCATTCATGGGGATCAGCCCTATTTCATTCCCCTCCTCCTGTGACATGAGCTTGGGTATTGCCATAGATGTGCCAGCTATAGGTGGAACAGCTAGCGGGGTATCTTGACTGACCCTTGAGTCCCAGAGTATAGCTGTGTCTAGCACAGTAGATACAATGAAACACAATTCCTCTGGACTATTTTCCATTTGGGAGGAGTAATGGAGGGCTACCAACATCCATGTCCAAGTGCAGGGCCTCAAGCTATATAGCACACTGGTCGTCCTCCCCTGACTCCTGAGGTACCTTCCTATCCCCTCCCTGTACTTCCAGATCCCATGACCTTAAGGCCGTTGGATCTGGAGTGGGGTCCGGCTCAGGCTTGCTGATCTTAACCAGTGGCCCGGGCAAGACCACCCTGTGCGGAACAGACATCTTGTTCTGCTTAGGATTCTTTAGATGGTTTACATACTGTAGTAATGTTCACCCCTCTTGTCCTTAGCCACCCTCCTATGGGTTCAAACTTCCTCTTTCTGGGGGAAAGTTCACAGAAGGTGTTGCTGCTGTCTCCCCAGCAGGAGTTTCCTCCTGCTTTCCTGAACTCTGTAAGGTGTTCGTCAGACCAGTTCATCAGCATTTAACCAGGATATGTTGCACTTAGAAATCCTGCACTCATGGGAACTTATTCTATTGTAATATTGCAAGTGTCCACAATGATTGAGAGAGAGGAGAAGAGCTACAACTCCCAGAGGCATTGCAACATAAGGCTCTCCTACTTTCTGGCTGAGCCATATTTAAAGACCAGGAAGTTCCTCAATCCTTTGCGTTCCATTTTTGGTCCTCACTACTGTTTATGTCTCTGTCCTGTATCCTACCAGCTAAGTATTCTGTCTGCCTCTTTCATGGTCCTGCTAGGACAACACTTAATGCTTAATATAAAATCCATTGTGAAGACCCATTTCCCATCTCCTCGTTACAAACCCTTATACTGATGTGTATTCCTTTATTTGGATGTACTAATACATCATTGATGACATAAATGATTTTATAAGACCACATAAGATTACCACTCATGAAGTACATACCCTACATGGCATCCCTGTCCGTGGGCCAGAGCTTCTGCTGCATTTTTAAGAAACTCTGCAAACCGCAGCATATAGGCCTGTCTCTTCACCTCTGCTGTTGCTTGTGATGCCAACCCCTTCGTCTAGGTCCACACGATATCTTGTCTCCACATCAACTGCAGAGCATGCCAAATTAAATCCACTGCCCTTCCACAGGCCTGCACAGTGGATTTACCACACAGTCATAAGGTACAAACAGGGAACATTGTAGCGATGTTATGCCTTCAATCAGCAACCTTGTCCTGAAAACATTGAGGCGTCCTCCAAAATTTGAAAGAAAAAAGTCAGAATATTGGCAGTACTGTAGATATAATAAATATTTGTATTTACTTCTATGCCTAAGGATATGTCTTCATAGCTTCTATACACAACAATTCACAAGAAACACCCAAACTTGATGTCTTCATTGAGACCTCTAGGGGGATAAGGTTTTGAGATGTAATATTTTGTGTATAACCTTGGATCTTCTCTGGATTTTGCATTGCTTAATCCCATAAGAAGAAAAAACAAGAAACGCTTACAACTCTTAGTGTAGTAAATTAAATCAAATATATTGTATAAATGGTGAAGGTGAGAATTTCACGTACAAGATACAAAACACATTAGAATGTCATGCAATATCCAGCATGGTAGGTAAAAGTGATATAATAGGCGCTGTGCATCTGCTTTGCCCCAAAGGCGCACAGCCTGATGGGGCTCCCCAAGAGCGGCACCCCTCTGCAAAGGACCAGCGTGCTAAGGTTTAACATTTGCTTGTTCTCTGTGGAACGTCAACCCCACCCACTGGAATGTTAATGAGCCATGAGGATACAAAGAGCTTTTGTTCACAGCTGCATTGCTTCTCAGCCACCCACCCCACTGTGCATCTGCTTTGCCCCAAAGGCGCACAGCCTGATGGGGCTCCCCAAGAGCGGCACCCCTTTGCAAAGGACCAGCGTGCTAAGGGTTAACATTTGCTTGTTCTCTGTGGAATGTCAACCCCACCCACTGGAATGTTAATGAGCCATGAGGATACAAAGAGCTTTTGTTCACAGCTGCATTGCTTCTCAGCCACCCACCCCACTGTGCATCTGCTTTGCCCCAAAGGCGCACAGCCTGATGGGGCTCCCCAAGAGCGGCACCCCTTTGCAAAGGACCAGCGTGCTAAGGGTTAACATTTGCTTGTTCTCTGTGGAACATCAACCCCACCCACTGGAAAGTTAATGAGCCATGAGGACACAAAGAGCTTTTGTTCACAGCTGCATTGCATCTCAGCCACCCACCCCATTGTGCATCTGCTTTGCCCCAAAGGCGCACAGCCTTTGGCGCAGCCGAAGGGCAGCCAAAGGGCGTGAACCTTTTGCTGCCGTTCGATGATGTTGGTTGATGGTAAAGTGATGTTAAAGCTGCTCTATTTCTATCTGAAACTCATATGCCCTTTTTCCCCTGTACCCAATTTTCCAACTCTATCTGTCCTATGAAATGTCTGTGAATTCACTCTATAACAATATCTAATGTAACCATGTATTTTTTATAACTTTATGCCCAGGACATACTTGAAAACGAGAGGTATCTCTCAATGTATTACTTCCTGGTAAAACATTTTTATAAATAAATAAATAAAAATATAATAATAAGTATAGCGCTATATCGCAAATATTGCAAGATATATGCATATCTGTTAAGGGAATACTTTCATTTCTCCAATATAGTTTTTATTTCCATGTGCATCACTCACATCTACTAGCAGAGCGGGAACTGCTCTTTTTTTATCTAACAATAATTAAATATATATTAATTCAGCGATAATATAATACAAATGTAAAGTCTTAACTCCCTGCTCAGACCTTCTGGTGGGGCCTGTCTTCACCGGTCCCAAAACATAAGAGTATATTCACACAATCTAGGGTTAGCATATAGGAAGAAAAGACAGCAACACAAACAATTAAAGTGCAGGTATTGTGGAACACTGGATGATTATCAGATTGTATCTTGGCTCTATACAGAGCCTACTCACAGGATGCAAGATTTTTAAAGGCAGTTTCAGACAAAGCTGTGGTAGTCAGTTCTTAGTAGGTCTGATGTGGTCTAAACATCATCTGTAAAGCTCAAAAGAGATGACCCCATTAATAAGAGATGAAAAAGACCTCCATAACACAGATCAATCCGATAAAAGATATTGTTTTATGTAATGAATTTAAAAAAAGCACTTACAATAGTGCAATATAAAATGGGCATGTATCACTAACGAGTGTGAAAGAGAAGCTGCACAGAGTATTAGCTCATCACTACGCCTCCGTTGGACGTCAATTAATCCCTGATGTGTACTCGGCGATCGGTCGGTAACAAACTCATGTCATCTGTGGTCTCCGCTCCATCGCGTCCTTGAGGCTCTGGTGTCACTTCCGGTTTGGTTCTCGTGGTGTACAAGCTGCTTGCGGCGCGTCTCCTACATGGCCAAAAGCAACAGGGTCCTCCCTCTACACGTTTCACCTACTCAAGGTAACAGCTTCGTCAGGAGTGTGACGTCCCTACAGTATCTTTCCACCGGGTATATATAACCAGTGCAATAAAATACTAATTAAAACAATCTGGTGATCTGTGCTAATTATTGGGGATAATGATTGCATCAATAAGAAACTGGTAACAGGAAGTTACTATCCTATAATGGCAACATATCACAAATGATGCAATATAAGGGTTCTTAACTCCGATAAATTGATGAGAATATAGAGCATCTAATTATCAAATGACAACCCTGCCTTCAAGTGGCACCCTCGTTTCTAACAAAATGGGCTTTCTCGACCCTTGGGCCTAGCACCCCCTTGGGTATATTGTATTGTATTGTATGTCTTTATTTATATAGCGCCATTAATGTACATAGCGCTTCACAGTAGTAATACATGTGGTAATCAAATAAATAACAGATAATATAAATAACAGATAATGGGAATAAGTGCTTTAGACATAAAAGTAACATTAAGGAAGAGGAGTCCCTGCCCCAAGGAGCTTACAGTCTAATTGGTAGGTAGGGAGAACATACAGAGACAGTAGGAGGGAGTTCTGGTAAGTGCGTCTGCTAAACAACTTCCATGGATCTTTTAAAGTGAAGTTTTCCGTGGAAGTCGCCTATACCCATCCGTGGGCGAACAGGCGAAATGTAAAGTAAAAGTTCTTTACTCCAATTCAAATGTATTAGTTGATAATATTTGCAAAACATATGAAATGTGGGAAATGTCACCCACAGTTGACTGGAATATATTTCCAAGTACTCAATAAATCATTATAATAGAATCAATAAAATAGAGATTAAATCAGTTCCATTTATGAAACTAGAATAGTGATTGTAAACTAATAGATTGAACTGCAAAGAGGTATCTGGTAATAAGAGAGCTATATAAGGGAGAGGGAGTGGCTCAGTGAGCAAAGACACTTACTGGCACTGAGAGTCTGAAGCAGGGGAGCCAGGTTCAATTCCCGGTGTCGGCTCCTTGTGACCTAGGAGAAGTCACTTTATCTGTGCCTCAGGAACAAAAAACATAGATTGTAAGCTCCACGGGGCAGGGACTTGTGCAAAATGTCTCTGTAAAGCACTACGTAAAACTAGTAGCGCTATACAAGAACATGCTATTATTATTATTAATATTGGGGAGCCAATAGAAAGAGGGATATGGTATATGGTAGCCTCAAGGCAGTGGTGACCACAATCAATTGTCTACACAACATCATTGCTGAGATCAGCATCTGGGCCGCCAATGATGTTGTAGATATTACTAACTATTGACTATAATAATCCCTAAGGATTTATTACTCAATATGCAGATGATAGATCATACAACCAAATCAGAAATTAGATGGCAAAACATCAAATACATGGCACAACCAACAAGATGACAATCATAAGGTAAGTGCATCTACCAAATCCAAAGTTACATTTTATACAAAATGTCATAAAAAAGGATTGAGGCGCATGAAGATGTGTCGGAATGAGAAGGGAGAGAAGAGAGAAAAATGTTAAAGACTCAGGGAGGTACAATATTAGTAATAAAAATACAATGTTACTTGAGAAAGGGAACAAACTCTATTTCCAGATTCAGTCCCCTGGGAGTAAGGGTCCTCAATCGATGGATCCAGAATGTTTCCCTTTTTAACAATTCTGACTCCCTATCTCCACCTCTCCAATGTTGCAGAATGTGTTCAATGGCTATGAATGTCAACTCAGCTGGATCACCTTGATGAAATTCCAAAAAATGATTGGGTATACTGAGGATAGTGAGTCTTCTTTTTATACTGCTACAGTGCTAAATAATCCTTGTTCTTATTGGTCTCACTGTTTTCCAAACATATTGTAGTTTAGAGGGACAGACCAACAAATATACATTATAACATGATCTGTCCTGCATGTTATATAGGTGTCCACTGTAAAAACTTCACCCGTAATATTGGAACAAAAACTGGTGTTGTTGAGTGATCTAAACTGGCAGGCCCGACACATGTTGCAGCCATAGAATCCTTTACTATGGTGTAAACAGCCATTGTGACTAGACCGTTTCTGTCTCAATACATTAGGTGCTAATTTGTATTTTAGATTACAAGCTTTCTTGCATATCACATTTGGTCTGTCTGGGATATTAGTCCTAGAACAGGATTATTTTTTAGTATGTCCCAATGTTTGTTTATAATACTTTTGATTTTCCCTGCTTCCCTATTGTATCCGGTAAGGAATGCGAAATCAAACTTCGCACTGTTCAACTGTCACTTCTAACGGACATATCAGCTTTGTTGAAGGCTTTGTTAATTGTTTCTCTCCTATAATACTTTTCTAAAAATATTTTTGGGATCAGATTGGCCTGTAAACTGTTCTCTGTCCGTGCAGTTTCTCCTAATCCTAGTAAATTGTCCAGATGGAACATTGTCCATCCATCTAGGCAGATGACAGCTGGTTCTTAGGATACAATTATTTTTATACATTTCTTTAAAGTACTGATGCAACGGCCGTTATTCGAACACTTCACGCATCATGTATCTCGGAATCCCGATTTGAAACCGCAAGATGAATTCCAGCCTCCCCGCACCAAGATGCGAGCGTGGCGAGTGCAGAAAAACGAATTTTAGTGTTCTGGCTATTAAAAAAATGAAATTGACACATTAGCACAGTAGCACAGTAGCACAGTACTGTACACATTACAATTCATCCATTTTAATGCAAACGAAGAAACAGAATCCATGAAATTCAAACAAAACATCCGCGATAAGCTCGGGTGCCTGGGATGATTGGCCATGTTCATGCAGCATGGGGAAAAGCAGAGAACTCAAAATCGGCGCCGAGATGTGTTCGAATAAAGGCAGCTGCATCAGTAAGCCTTTGTCTTAATAGCATTATTTTCTATGTATACGGTTTAGTCTAGAAAATTAATCTGATTTTTATTCCATTGGCTGGTGAATTTTAAATTGCTTGTGTTCGTATTTATGGTGTCGAAAAACTTTACTAAGTCTTCCTCTCTTCCCTTCCACACCACAAACATGTCATCAATGAAGCGACGAAAGAGAACCAGGTCCACACCGAGCTCATCACCAAACCAGATGGTAGTATTCTCCCAAACTGCCATAAACAGATTGACAAAGCTCTGTGAGAACCTAGTCCCATCGCCGTTCCACTTTTTTGTAGGTAAAAATCTCCACCATACTAAAAGTTTCTGTGACTAAGGATGCATTTTATACTGTCAATAATTAAATCTGCCTGGAGCTCTGGGAGATTTTATCCTCTTGTAGTATTTGCCTAATGACCGCACATCCCTTAGTATGTTGTATTTCTGTGTATAATGACGTCATGTCACAGGTTGTCACAGGTTGCCATTATATAATGTTCCTCCCATTTTATACTATTTAGAGTGTTTAATATATCAGTTGTGTCCCTCAGATAAGCTGTTTGTTGAGTCACATATTTCTGAAGGAATTTATCGATGTACAAAGATAAGTTTGCTGTTAGTGAGTCAATCCCTGAGACAATAGGTCTGCCTGGGGGATTGACTACACTCTTGTGCACCTTTGGGAGAACATAGAACACTGGTAATTTTGGTTTGTTATTGTAAAGAAAATTGTATTCATGTTCATTAAGTATTCCTACTTCTTTCCCTTTGTCCAAGAGACACTTTAACTCTTCTGTATACTCCTTTGTGGGATTTGACTTAAGCTTTACATATGTCTCCATATCTCCTAATAGACAGAGAGACTCTGCATCATAATTTACCCAATCCATCAGATCAACCCCCTCCCCCTTTATCACCCTGTTTAATGACTAAATTGTCAATATCCATTAGTTATTTTAGGGCCTCTTTTTCATTCTTAGTTAAATTATCTTTGTTTAGATTGATTCTACATTAGGCTTTCGAAATCCTTCGTAATCATTTGGAAGAAACTTCCAAATGATTGCCCTTTGCAAAATGTGGGTAAAAAGTAGACTTTGACTTAAGTTCTGTATGGATAAAATTCCTCTCTTGTTGTATTACCGGTGGGACTACCACATTAGTTTGGTTCTAAATTCCTTCCCATAAAGTATATTTTATTGGTAAGTTTCCTGAGGAATTTATTTGCGTCTATATATAGATCAAAATTTCTATGTCCTCTCATTGGTGCGAATGACAGCCCTTTTGATATAACATTTTTTGTGGTTCTGATAACTCAACTGAACTAAGATTGAAAATATTATCTATTATCTTGTGCTCCTTTTTGGCTCCCGTTCTCTTTCTTCTCTCCCTCTTTCCTCTGAAGGTCTGCCGATTTTTGAGGTGGCTTTTGACCCTTTCTCCACCAGTGCGATATAATTTTTTCTCGTGTCCCACAAAGTGGAAGGTCCCTATGTCCCTAAAAAAACCTCTGACCTGTCAGTACCATGATGGTCATCCCTACTTCTCTCTCTCTCTTATCCTCATTCCTTCTGTTATCCTGAGATTAATGGTTTTTACAATTTCTATCTTCTACCCTTTTGTTCCTCTTTTTTGATTATTCGGGGTATAATTGGCTCTATCTTGGTCTTGCTTTACTTGATAAGTTGATGTGTGCCCTTTTCTACATGTCGATCCTTATTTATTATGTGAGATTCTCTTCTCTCTCTTACAGGTGTTTCCTCTCTATTATTCTCATTCGTTTTCTTGTAGTATTTTCTTGTGATAGTTGGCATTATCTCTATATGATTAGTCTCCTTGTCCATCCTCCCAACTAATGCTGCAGCTCACAAAGTGGTTTGTGAGAGCTCCCACTGCAGTCTGTGCAGTCTGTGTTCTGTGCTTAGCTCCTTCTCCTACAAGTTTCACCACGTAATGTGGCTTCGTCAGGGACCTTCGTCTTTCACCTAAAAGAAGATCATCTCATACTACAGAAAGACTGAGTGTCAATCTTTCCCACCTGTCAGAGTGCACTGTAACTTAATTGGTCACCCAAAGGACTGACAGGGGGTGATTCAATCATTTATCAATCTGTGCTTAGCTTCTGGTCTGCATCTACATAAGGCATGAGAGCTACCAGTCGTTATCATTTTTATAGAATTTATTGTTGTTTAGGTTTTATGAATAATGGTGTCTTAGTATTCTATTCCTTGGTTTTATATAATGTTGTTGAATGTGTGACTCCGTTGTCTGGAGGACACTATTGGTCTATTATCCACACCCCAAGTCACTATTTACACCTATATGCAGTAGCTTGTATCCACACCTAGCGCACCCCAATTGCACTTAGGTGCATGTGCATTTGGACATTTTTTTCATTTATCTGAGGTGGGGATGTTGGTATACAGATGCAGAGGCCATTATTTTAACAAATCATGCGGTGTATACCTCAGAATACCCATGTCATGGTGCCGGATTTCTTCCAACCAGATCGCCTTAAGACGCGAGTGCAGGCGAGTGCATAAAATGGCATTTTAGTGTTCTGGCTTTTAAACACCTGAAACTGACACAGTAGCACAGTAGCACAGTACTGTACACATTACAATTCATTCATTTAATTGCATTTAATTGCACACAATCCATGAAATTCAAACAAAGCAACCGTGATAAACACGTGAGCCTGAAGCGATTGGCCGCGTTCATGCCGTATGGAGTACAGCAGCGCACATGAAAACGGTGCCGTGATTTGTTAAAATAATGGCCGGTGCATCTGCACACCAACCTGAAACCGTGTCCGGAGTGCAGAGTGGTAGTTGTGTAGACGGGTCAGGGTAGGAGGGGTCAGAATGATTGTGATACTCGCCATGGTCTAGGATTGGAGAAGTCGGATGGTCGAGTGCGTAGCCGGGGTCCATGTAGAGAATGTGGGAGTCAAAAATCAAGCCGAGGTCAAGGGTCAGAGAAGGCATAGGTCCAGGTACAATCCGAGGTCAGGGTATGAGAAGGCAACAGGCAGAATGCACGAGGCAAGGAAAGGCAGCAAGGTGCTTGAGGCAAGCACTACATCACAATAACAAAGGTTATGCTCAGCCAACTTGCATCAGGGATGGCTGAGCATATACGGGACTGACAGCCAATGGCAGGGCTGCACAAGGCAGTAGGCAATGAGTACTCAAAGGTATTCCACTGGTAAGCAGGGGCAGAGTGTTCCGCAGGTGTGGAGTGAATAGCATTAACCCTATGTGTGTCCCTGGTAATGCGACACCAGCGCATAGTAGCCTGAGCGTGAGGAACGTTTTCCTTGGCATCATGCGTCGTGGGGGCAGAGCCTTAGCCCAATCCTGGTATGGGTAGCGCGGCGCTTGTGCGTAGCTTCCGTGTGAGGCGCGTCACCCGAGATGTCACGGGATGTGTCACGAGGGCGGAGCCAAAGCCCAATCCGTGCGGTGTCCTTTAGTCTGGCTGCAAGGCGCCTGTGTGCAACCTCAGTGTGGGTGCGCCACCCGTCACGCGGGCAGGACCGAAGCCCAATCCTTACACTTACAGACAGGTAGACCCCGGTAGGATTCACACAGCAGGGACCCCTGCTGTGTTAACCCAATGGGCCATTATGTCTGCAGCGAACATTCTCTTCAGGGTAAATGATTGTATAACGGAAGCTGCATCTGTAATAAAATACTATAACCATTATTAATGACATAACACCATACTGAAAGAAGAGTGACTCCCCTATTTTTCTGCACCAACCGCACATAAATAGACAATCTTTAAAACAACTTTTAATCCAAAAGATTCTAAAATAGAGCCTACATCGTTAAAAAGGTTGATGTTCAGAAGCACTTCTAAAAAATATATTTAAATAGAAATTTTAATGCTTATTTCGTGATATTATTACTATCCTTTTTATATAAACATAATTCCTATATTTTTAACTTTATTCTGTTTCATACAAAAAAATAAGGGGTTGCTTACACAGTACCATCATATTTTGTATAATTATATACAGTATTTATTGCTTTTCTCCTTCACTATAATTTGTGTCTATTTCAATTCCTTCAATAAAGTATACCAATTTCTGAACTGCAATAAAGATGCCACTCTTGCTACTAGGTGCAAGTATGTTGTAATATGAATTTTCTTCAAGATTAATATTAAGACTTCCCTTTAGTGAGTCTAGCTAAATATTGGAGTTTCAGCAGTTAGTTTCATTATTACTGTTATATTTGACATTCACCACAATGATAGCTGATGCTGATATATGTTCCTTTTTACTCAACAAATATTATTTATAGGTTGATATAGCACATAATATCCTATTTCTGTTACATGTTCTTAAGGTTTGTGTCTGCACTTTCCTATGTTATTTATACCTAGTTCGAGCAATGTGTTCTCCCTTCTTATTACACAATATATTAGTCTATTAAGTAATTGGACAATACCCTTTAACAGTAGAGTTCATATATTATTCTGGTAGCGTCATTCATTTTGTAAGTTCAGCTTTTTATATTGGGAACCATAACCCCAATCCATTACTGTTCCTCATTGTTTTAATATCTTATAGAGAATCCTATTTCTAGTGTAGCACTAGAGACTGAAAAATAATTTATAGACCAGACTTTTCATGCATCAGCCTTCGTCTCCAGCATATCACCGAAGGTTAATTTAAAGTATGCCCTAGTCATATATTTGACCGGTCTCTCTCTGCAACTACATACATTTATTTGTTACTGTTTCAATTATCTGATATCTATTTTTTTAATCAATTGTCTGCTTTCAGTTTATTGATACGTAAGGCAAGGAGAGCACAATAGCAAATGCCCCAAAATATGTACATTATGGTCCTCACTTCCTGGTATGCCTGCACAACAATGAGTCACATGGAAATGATGGCAGCCAAGTGCCCGATGCTCATTTCACATAAGGTTTTCTATTTACATAAAAATTTTACTTATTTTTCAGTTGTCTTTGACTCTGCTTTACTCTTAACGCACCAAAAGCATGATTACAGATTTTCTATCTCATAAACAGGACTTTACATCCTGGCAGAATGAAGGCTAAAATCCATTTTCCCCTGATGTAACCAATTCTCAAAACCAGTGAGAGATATTGGTAACTACTTCTTCTCAATAGATAAGATTTTAAAACATTGAACTTATGGTAGAAATTCTCAAATTGAGAAAACTATATCAACTTTGATTTAAAAGCTAGCCTAAGCCTTTATCTCCCAATTTACCATCAAATATCAGATACACGTTTCATTCAATCATGGCAACCAATTTTATTACAGTGCTAAAGATATCTAATTAATCTCTTGATCATATATTTCTTTTTTGACTAATATAATTATTAATACATCTTAGGAAGAAAATACAGTATATCATTTTTATATATATATATATAAAATTTCCTTAATTTAGGGACTATGTTTGATTTGTATGAATCTTTTAGTCTATTAAATCCCCTTGGATGATTAGTAACTTGTTCAATTACAAAAAATATCTTTGTGATATTCTGAAAATCATGTGTCCAAGTCAATGGGGTATGGGATAAAAATCTTATTGATGATAATACTGCTAATTTACTAACTAATTAATGGTTACCATCTAGCCATTGAATGTCATAACAGTACAAAACTTTGGCATACAAGGAGTAAACCCCACCTTTAAATCTTCCATGCAGCCTATCCTCCCTCACTTGGGCACCTACAACAGAAACCAACTCCCCCCATCAAACCTACTGTACCCACTACAGCAGTGGCTCCCAACCCATGTCCTCAAGGACCAGTAACAGTGCAGGTTTTAAGGATACCCCGGCTTGAGCACAGGTGTTTCAGCCACAATGATTGGGCCACCTGTGCTAATGAGAGGATTGCCTTAAAACCTGCACTGTTAGTGGTCCTTGAGGACTGGAGTTGGGAACCACTGCACTACAGTAATGGGCCCTATTATCACCCAAAATAACTACAGGAATATACATTTTTTTTTTATTAAAATCCTTTACAATAATTAACAGAACAAAATAGAAAAAATCTATCACATCATAAAAATATGTATTTATTTTAATCTATTGTTTGTCAATGTGGATACCTAGGCCCTCAATGGGGGCCTAGATAGCCACATTCACAATCCATTGTAAACTACAATAATAGGTATTTTGGATAAAGTGGCCCACAAGAAAAGTAGTAAATGTAATATGTGTTCTGGAGAAAATGAACCATTTTCATCATCATTTATCTATTTCTTTCTCAATCTCCATGAAAATGTGCACAATTGTACTTCTGTTATGTAGATTAACAATATATAAAAAGCACAATGTGGACCATCAGCTGATGTTAACTAAATTTATGTCACTGTATTATGTCAAAAAGTACCAGATGCACTGCAGTAGGTTCAAGTTCATTAAACGAGTAAAAGCAATTTTTCCTTTGTAGCTCTTCAATGTGTTAAACTGTAGTATTATAATCTGAAAATCTAAGATTACTATAAAATTATAAAGATGTGTTCAAAACATCCTGTAGCTTAAACACACGCCCAAAGACGTGAGTGCCACAGTCTGATTGCATAATAAATAAAGCGTTTATCTAGCTTCTCCCACTCCTGACGATAAATTGTTAAACAAATTCATTTTTTTCCGTCCTCCTAATGACCATCTTTAATCAAGAAATACTTTGGGTCCTATTCAATAGACTGTGATCAAATAAGTGCTTTGTCGTGCGACTTTGCATTGATTTATCGTACACTAAAACAGTTGGGCAAAAATGATATTCACTAAGAATGAACACAATTTTTTTAAAGCTCATTAAAATATCTACTATCGTACGACCCCTTTTTTTATCAGTATTATTGTGCTATAAATCCTATAGCAACTGAAAAAAATCAGCCTAGGAAAACTTCATGGAGGCGCTGCGTCTCCATGCACGGCTCTTACAGGCAATCGTGCAGTGTAAATATTCAGTCAAATAATTGTGTACGTCAGCAGGGGAACTCCTGAGCTGAACCGCATTGATTTCAGCCTCGGGGAACCCCTGCTTCCTGAAATACAGGCCACTGTATGGGCACCGGTGTGGTGCTTTTAAATCTCCCGCGTCACATGACCGGGGATTTAAATCCTGCAGAGGGATAAAGGCACCCCATAATGGGGTATGTATCTCAGGAAGAATGGGGTCCCCGAGGCTGAAATCAATGCAGTTCAGCTCAGAAGATCCACTGCTTCTGCACACAAGCAACAAAATCCCCATAATTAATTTTTTTAATTCCCTAAATTAGCAGCTAGCCACGAAGGTAACGAAACTGCTTTAATGTAATTTTTACTAATAGTGTGCAGGAGCAGGGGGTCTCCTGAGCTGAACTGCATTTACATCAGCCTCGGGGACCCCCTACTTCCCGAGTTACAGGCACCGGTATGGGGTTCTGGTATATTCTCCAGTATTTAAATCCCCCGGACACGTGACACTGAGGATTTTAAAATGGCAGCGATACCGGCACAAAATAAAGAAAATAAAGATAAGTGCTGCACACCAATAAAGTTGAAAATGATGATACAATTACCGGTGATCATGTGCTTGAACGAAAACCTGCAGCAAATCCAAGGAATGCAGAGAGAAAAGCATCGCAAGGCACAAAAGGATTTGGATAAATCTAATTTATTTGAAGCCAAAACACGACATTTCGACCCGTATGTCTTCTTTTTCAAGTGAGTTTAAGTGACATAATGTCAAATTCTTGTGTAGTCCATTTTATAACCCCCACCTTCCCAAAGTGTTTTTCGTGCTGTGACCCAAGCCTCCTCACCATCCCACACCAGTCTTGTACCTAATAAAGGAACCTGACATGGACGGAGATACAGACGCAGATGCAGAGACAGTGATTGCGGACACAGTGAGAAGTGAAATTGTGGGACCAGTAGATATGTACTGTATGGCTGACTTATGCAGACACAGGAGCCCCTCATGGCTTCCTATAGCTGTCCGTTTGGCCAAATAATAGATCCAGACCTTGGATCAGTTTGGCCGACTGCCTGTCCACTATCAGCATTGTATTGCTAATGAGACATTTTCAAGACTATGTGGTGAAGTATTGAACTCATACATCCACAGATACTGATTTTCAATTCATGGACTCACTCCCTTATGTGCATCTGTTGCTAACACTTATGCATTTCTCAGCATTCATTCTCTAAGTGCTATTACCTGGCCATTACATTCCAGTTACTCATGGCTATTAATCCTTCACTTTTGCCTTGTTATCTTTATACAGATCATATTTGTATCTCATTAAGGGCTTAGTTGATTTCTGTTCCATCCAGTCATTTTTCCATTTCCATTCTATCATGTATGGTTTATTTGGACTGGTTTATGTATGATTCATTTGGAAGTAGTCAAGACTCACAGAGGATCTACTTAGAACTCACTGTTTGTCTAGGTAAATGTGTATTTTCTGCTGTTTGCTCAGTGTGTTAATTTGCCATTTATGTGCGTTTGATTTATTTTTGTCAGCAGTTTAATCAGTGGTTGTTTTATTAGAATTTTTGGTTGGCTTTTCTTGTGGTCTCAGCTTGATCTTAATCTGTTTTTATACAGTATATATATCTATATATATATATAAATATATATACACATACATGCATGCATATATAAAAAGGTTGGAGGAGATTTTAAACTAGGATGGAGGGGGAGGGGAATGAAACAGATAATGAACTAAATGGAATAGATGAGGATACAAGGTGGTATGGAGGTAGAATGGGGGCTAGTGCAAGTTTGACAAGCAGTGAGATACCCATAGTAAATAGAGATAATACAAGAAAACTTCTAAAGACTAAACCAAGTGGGAGCAGAAAGGAAGGAGCCGATAAGATAATAGTACAGGCTGAAAAAAAACTTAAATGCATGCTTGCTAATGCAAGAAGCCTGACAGATAAAATGGGGGAGCTTGAATTAATAGCTACAAAGGAGCAGTATGATATCATAGGCATTACTGAAACATGGTGGGATGAAACTCATGACTGGACATTAAATTTAAATGGGTATTCTATTTTTCGGAAGGATAGAACAAATAGAAGGGGAGGTGGAGTATGTCTATATGTTAAACCAGATCTAAAACCTATTATAAGGGATGATGTCTATGAAGGGAATGATGAAAATGTAGAGACCTTGTGGATAAAAATTAGCAGTGGAGGTAAAAGTATAAAGAAAATGTTTGTGGGAATATGCTATAAACCACCAAATATCTGTGAGATTGAGGAAGCTAAAATACATTTGCAAATGGAGAAGGCATCAAAACTGGGTCATGTTTGCATAATGGGGGATTTTAATTATCCAGACATAGACTGGGGCAATGAGATTAGCGTTACAACAAAAGGAAACAGGTTTTTGGAGGTGCTTAAGGATAATTATATGACCCAAATTATTGAGGAACCAACCAGGAGAGGGGCAATACTGGATTTGGTCATATCAAACAATGTAGAAGTAATAACAAATATTCAAGTCCTGGAACATTTGGGTAACAGTGATCATAACATGGGCTCATTTGAAATAAATTATCAAAAAAACAGATTACTTGGGTTCAACAAAGACTTTAAACTTTAGAAAGGCAGATTTTAATAAACTGAGGTCTAATCTAGTAGTAATACAATGGGATGATGTTTTTGCAGGGAAAAATGTAGAAGATAAATGGGCAGTCTTTAAAACATTGTTAGAAAAGCACACTTATCAGTGTATACCCTTGGGTAATAAGTATAAAAGAAATAAGTCAAAACCAATGTGGCTAAATAAACAGGTAGGGGAGGAAATGGACAAGAAGAGGAAGGCGTTTAGATTCTTTAAGTCAGAAGGGACAGAGACATCGTATCAGAATTATAAGGAATGTAACAAAAATTGCAAAAGGGCAATTAAATTAGCAAAAATGGATAATGAATAAAGGATTGCAATAGAAAGTAAGGTCAACCCTAAAAAGTTATTTAAGTACCTTAATAACAAAAAAATGAGAAAAGAAAATATAGGACCATTTCAGTGTGAGATGGGTAGGCAGATTATTGGAGTTAAGGAAAAAGCAGAGGTATTAAACAAATTCTTTGCCTCTGTATTTACCAGGGAAGAATCAAGTTCAATAGTAGCGCCACAGGAGGAAGCCACAACCTCCATATTAATGACCAATTGGTTAACTGAGGAAGAAGTTCATAAGCGACTTGAAAAAATTAAAGTAAATAAGGCACCTGGCCCCGATGGCATACATCCAAGAGTTCTCAAGGAGTTAAGCTCAGTAATAGCAAAACCATTATATTTAATATTTAAGTCTCCATTTCTACAGGCTCAGTACCACAAGATTGGCATAAAGCAGATGTGGTGCCTATATTTAAAAAGGGAGCTAGATCACACCCGGGGAATTACAGACCTGTAAGCCTGACATCAATAGTAGGGAAACTACTTGAAGGTTTAATACGGGATAATATTCAGGAATACATTATGGAAAACAAAATTATTAGTAATAGTCAGCATGGATTTATGAAGGATAGATCTTGCCAAACTAACCTTATTTGTTTCTTTGAGGAGGTTAGTAGGAATTTAGACCAGGGTGATGCAGTTGATGTGGTCTACTTAGATTTTGCAAAGGCTTTTGATACGGTTTCACATAAGAGGTTGGTGTACAAAATAAAGAAAAATGGACTCAGTAATAATATATGCACCTGGATTGAAAACTGGTTAAAGGACAGACAACAGAGGGTTGTCATAAATGGAACTTTTTCAGGTTGGGCTAAAGTCGTGAGTGAAGAGTACCTCAAGGATCGGTACTGGTACCCCTGCTTTTTAACTTGTTTATTAATGACCTTGAGGTTGGGGTCTCCATCTTTGCTGATGATACTAAATTGTGTAAGGTAATAGAATCAGAGCAGGATGTAATTTCTCTTCAGAAGGACTTGGAGAGACTGGAAACGTGGGCAGGTAAATGGCAAATGAGGTTTAATACAGATAAATGTAAGGTTATGCATTTGGGATGCAACAATAAAAAGGCGACTTACAAATTAAATGGAGATATATTGGGGGAATCCTTGATGGAGAAGGATTTAGGAGTGTTTGTAGACAGCAGGCTTAGCAATAGTGCCCAATGTCATGCAGTAGCTGCAAAGGCAAAAAAGATCTTATCTTGCATCAAACGGGCAATGGATGGAAGGGAAGTAAACATAATTATGCCCCTTTACAAGGCATTAGTAAGACCACACCTTGAATATGGAGTACAATTTTGGGCACCAATCCTAAGAAAAGACATTATGGAACTAGAGAGAGTGCAGAGAAGAGCCACCAAATTAATAAAGGGGATGGACATTCTAACTTATGAGGAGAGGCTAGCTAAATTAGATTTATTTACATTAGAAAAGAGGCGTCTATGAGGGGATATGATAACTATATACAAATATATTCAGGGACAATACAAGGAGCTTTCAAAAGAACTATTCATCCCACGGGCAGTACAAAGGACTTGTGGCCATCCCTTTAGGTTGGAGGAAAGGAAATTTCACCAGCAACAAAGGAAAGGGTTCTTTACAGTAAGGGCAGTTAAAATGTGGAATTCATTACCCATGGAGACTGTGATGGCAGATACAATAGATCTGTTCAAAAAAAGGTTGGACATCTTTTAAGATGGGAAAGGTATACAGGGATATACCAAATAAGTATACATGGGAAGGATGTTGATCCAGGGATTAATCTGATTGCCAATTCTTGGAGTCAGGAAGGAATGATTTTTTCCCCTTAATGGGGTTTTTTGTTTGCCTTCCTCTGGATCAATAAGTAAGTATACATATAGAATAAAGTATCTGTTGTCTAAATTTAGCATAGGTTGAACTTGGTGTACGTACGTCTTTTTTCAACCTCATCTACTATGTAACTATGTAACTATGTAACTATGTAACTATGTATATATATATATATATATATATATATATATATATATATATGTAGAGGTATCAGTACCGTGTTAGCCGAGCTTCAATAATCAAAAAATAAATAGATGATACCGTTCTGTGGCTAACGAAATGCTATTATTTGTGCGAGCTTTCGAGATACACTGATCTCTTCTTCCGGCGATGTCTTGCTTCATTCATTGTAACATCGCCGGAAGAAGAGATCAGTGTATCTCGAAAGCTCGCACAAATAAAAGCATTTCATTAGCCACAGAATGGTATCATCTATTTATTTTTTGATTATATATATATATATATATATATATATATATATATATATATATATATATATATAAATATAAATATATATAAATATATATATATATATATATATATATATATATATATATATATATATATATATATATATATATATATATATATATATATATATATATATATATATATATATATATATATATAGTGTGGGGTTGGTAAAGTTGGTAAGCAGAGAAGCTAAAGGATGGGGTTTACCATACTGAGTTAAGTTATGGTGAGTAAAAAAAGTGACAAAAACCCTCCACAGCAAAGCAAATATGCAAATGTAAATACAACTGTATGCTCATCTGCTCGTCGTAGGCAGGTCTGCAACCCTGCCTTTCACCATTATCACCCAGCATACAGCACTTCCACTGCAGCAAGGGATTCTGGGAAATGACATGCAAATGAGCACACAGTGTCACTTTTTGCCTCAAAACCATTTTTAACATGGTTCCCTATAGGAACCCTATAGCCTCTTTGCATACCCAGTTAAAATCAACCCCACACTGATGAGACCCATTAGGGTTGAAACAGCTGTCTGTGGGTGGTTTTCTGGGTATGCACCTTAACCCTGGCTGTGTTCAAATCTGTGACCATGTAGCAAGCTTAAGCCTATAGGGAACCATGTTAATAATGGTTTTTGAGGCAAAAAGTGACACTGTGTGCTCATTTGCATGTCATTTCCCAGAATCCCTTGCTGCAGTGTAAGTGCTGTATGCTGGGTGATAATGGGGAAAGGCGGGGTTGCAGACCTGCCTAAGATATGCAGATGAGCATACAGTTGTATTTGCATATTTGCTTTCCTGTGGAGGGTTTTTGTCACTTTTATTACTCACCATAACTTAACTCAGTATTATGGTATGTGTGTATGTGTGTATGTGTGTATGTGTGTATGTGTGTATGTGTGTATGTGTGTATGTGTGTATGTGTGTATGTGTGTATGTGTGTATGTGTGTATGTGTGTATGTGTGTATGTGTGTATGTGTGTATGTGTGTATGTGTGTATGTGTGTATGTGTGTATGTGTGTATGTGTGTATGTGTGTATGTGTGTATGTGTGTATGTGTGTATATTCTGTGTTTAATTGGTTTAATAAATTATTTTTGATATTCTTTGATGGATTACAGAGCTTGTCGTTGTTTTTTCGTTCTTTTGTGGTTCCATATAGGTTTACCCCATAGCAACGCTACCGGCCTTATCTTGACATATTTAGGTGGTTTTGATTAGTTCTACTTAATAGTGATTTTTGGTGTGGTTGTATATATATACAGTATATAGGGGTGAATTTACTGGGACGTTCACTCCTGGGAAGATTGGCAATTGTCTTGAATGTTTTCACTTTTGAATAATCTTTCTCACTGTAGAATGATGGACTTTAAATTGTTTGGAAATTGCCTTATAACCCTTCCCAGATTGATGGGCAGCAACAATTGCATCTCTAAGATCATTGCTGATGTCTTTCTTCCTTGTCACTGTGTTAACACACACCTGAATGCTCCAAACAAGCAAACTGCTAAAATGTTGGCTTTTATAAAAGTGGTCACACTTGCTGATGATCAATTAATCAAGGGCATTTGATTAGCAGCATACTGTATGTCTGCTACTTAGCATCTTAATTCCAATGGAAGCAGTAAGGGTGTACTTAGTTTATCACACATAGCTTCTCCATTTTGGCTTTATTTTTGTTAAATCATGACACAGTGTAATATGTCATGTGTTGTTGCTCATCTGAGGTTGTATTTACCTAATTTTTAGACCTACTAAGGAACTGATGATTGTTATTATGTCCTGATATGTAAAACCATAGAATTCAAAGAGGTTGTACTTTCTTTTTCACACAACTGTATATATATATATATATATATATATATATATATATATATATATATATATATATATATATATATATATATATATATATATATATTGTGCATATGTCATGCAAAAAACCCACAATATTAAATAGTTAAAAGGATAAAAGGTTACTCCAATTGCAACTATTCATTAAACATCAAAAGTGCCAGTTAGGGCACAATGGCATGGATCTCCCATTGAGATTAGAGCAAAACTCACATAGAGTAGCATAAAAAGTTATTCAAATAATTTTCTATAAAGATTATACAATAAGAACCATACATTATAGTGAAATACAACAGCAAATGAATGATTATAGCAACAGTCCCTCAAAAACTGTATATAAAACTCTGAATATGAAATCATAGTGTAAAATTCTAAGTAAACTGTAAAATATTTTTTCCAATTCTCAATAAAATCCTATGCATTAGCTAAACATTTAAAAAAAACCATATACACTTATAATATGTATTTGTAATATTTATAGAAAACTCAATAGGCACAAAATAATACATTTTGGAGTCGTTTTTCATTCCCATGGACTAAATATACAGATGTCCACGGAGAAGAAAAGCAAAACACTATGGGGGTCATGCACTGAGCTCCGATAAGTTGTTTTAAGAACGCAAAGTGCTCTTAGAACGCGATGTTGCGCTGAACGCGATAAACAGAGACACGCAAACGGGCACTTTGCGTTCTAAAACTGACTTTTTTCTGTAAATTTTTCTGAGTTCAACTTTGCTCATTCGTTACACTGTTTGCGTTCATTTCTGCCCTTCTGTGGGATGCACTAAGCTACGCAACCTTAGCGTACGCGAAAGTTGCGTTCAAGAAAACACGTCAGCTCAAGGTAGCCGCAAAAAAAGCCTGACGGGTCACCTTACAGACCTCACAGTAGCCCAGCACCATGTTTCATATAGGGTCTGGAGGCCTACAGGTGGTCCCCGCCAGGCACCCTGGTCCACCAGGTGGTCTCTGCGGGTCACCGTGGGCCACAATAGTGTCCCCATGGGTAGGCCCGCGGCTGTCTGGGGGGCCCTGGGTCAGACCCACAGGTGTCTGAGGGGCCTCGGGTGATTCCCATGGGGGTCTGGGGGCCCTCGGGTGGTCCCTATGGGAACATGGTACCCCCAGATGTGGGGCCACCAGTTCTTCCCCGCAGGTGTCCACCGTGGACCCGGCAGCTGTTTACCCGTGAGAAGTCCGAGGAGACCTCAGGCGGTCTCCATAGGTCCCCCACAGACCTGAGGAATCAACCCTGTATGTAAAAAAAATAAACCTGTCCTATACATTAAATACATCAATCCCCCCGCCCCTCCCCCGGGGGGCCCCCAACAAATACATAACTATTATCCAGATATGGATAATAGATTATTTGCCCATTATTAAACACATTAACTAGCATAATAAAATAAATAACGTTCTACTGACCTCATCAATAAGAAGCCCCCTCACCAGCAAAATCTGTGTCCTCCTTTGTCTAGTAATACATAGCCAATACATTGCAATTACATTCTGATATCAATTAACCCCTTAATGACCTTATCAGATAATAACCACAAAGGTAATTAACTGACTCAATGGTGGAGCATCCCCTGACGAAGCCACATTGGAGAAATGCGTAGGGCGGGCGTTCCATGAGCAGAGAGAGACGAGCTGACAAGCTGATTTTCCACCACGGAGCCGGAGCAGTGAATTTTTAGCAACGGAGAGGAGATCTCGAGAGAACAGAGGTCACGTGACGCGGAAGTGACTGTGTGAGTTAGCTGGACTGGGAGCCGGCATCGATCCACCTTTGAGTGTGAGAGACTCATGTGTGAAACTCTGAAATGCTTTTTTATGACTCACAAAGTGTGAGTTGGATACTTATTTAGTTTCTTTACTAATTTAAAAATAAAAGGTTTTACACTATATTGTTTTTACTTTTCTTTTCCCTACCTAATCCCTGTATGAGATCCGTCTGCAAGATGTAATCCCTGTATATAGGTGCACCGTGACTGCAGTGAAGTACTGTGAAAGCAGTTACTTTGAAACAAAGAGAGATCCTGGCAGAGATACAATGGATCACCAAGCTGAGCTCCTGATCCCAGAGTGGATAAAAAGCTGATATTAATCTAAATTGCTGTAAGTGCATATCTCACCAATTTGCTATTCTGATTATCTGACTTACTCCCTTTGATGGTTGTTTTTCTCTTTCTCTCCCTGTTTTTTTTGCGCCTAGGTCATTCTTTCTCGTACATTTATTATCGGCAACTGTGGAGCCGTGGACCTAAGTGGCAGCAGATCTAACAGTCAGTATTTAAAGGGTTAATACCTCTCGTTTATAAATTGAATTGGCTAATTACAGTTTTTCACCAATTACTGTATTTGACATTTTGTTGGGAGTTGCGCTGTATGTTTCTTGTATTATATATATATATATAGACAAAAAACAAACAAAAGCACAAGCTCTATAGCACGTAACTGTTTAAAAGTAAGGGTACATTTATTTAAAAAATCAGCAACCCATAAGAAATGCACTTACAGGATTTCAAACAGAACCATTCGTGGGAGAGAAATCTGTAGTGTGGTCATCTGCGATGATTGGGGGAGTCCCAGGTAGGCAGAGTAGATTAACACAGGCTGTAGCCACCGCAAGTTCCTGTCACGAGTTGGCGGCAAAATAGGGGGGCTTTCAATGCCTTCACATCCTCTGCACCTGCATAAGATGGTTGCCAGCACTAAAAAGTGCAGGCAGCTAAAGCGCGGGGATGCCCATACCTCCGTGTACACAGACCAAAATGAGATGATGTCACCAGCCCTACATGTTTCGTCACATAAAGGCGACTTCGGCAGGGGGTGTATGATTGGTCGAAGACAGCCAATGAAATAGGCTGAATCATGTTAACCTATTCTCACATCAATTCCTCTAGTTCCCCTGTGCAAACTCTGGTTCAACACAGTGATATCATACACAAGGGAGCCAGTGGTGGGATTCAGCCGGTTCGCACCGGTTCGTGCGAACCTGTTACTGGAATTTTTCAAATTCGCAGAACCGGTGCATTAACCGGCAGTAGAATCACTGGTTTCAGAGCAGGACTGCAGGGGAGGTGCGCCATCTAGCTGTCTGACCCGGAACTTCCGGTGCCTGCAGCTAGAGCTCCTCACATCCTGCTCTGACTGAAGTGATTGCTCTGCCGCTGCATACCATCTCCCCCCCCGCCTGTGTGCAGCCAAGGAGCCAGGGAGGAGGGAGAGATATGAGGGAGGTTTGAGAGTGGCTGGGGGAGATGTGAGAAGGACTAAAGGGGATGTGAGAGGGGCTGGGGGAGGTGTGAGAGGAACTGGGGGAGGTGTGAGAGGGGCTGGGAGAGATGTGAGAGGGACTGGGGGAGGTGTGAGAGGGACTGTGGGAGGTGTGAGGGGAACTGAGGGAGGTGTGAGAGGGACTGGGGGAGATGTGAGAGGGACTCTGCCCCCACTGGTCTCTCTCTGCCCCCCGATCTCTCTCTGCCCTACCCCCCCTTATCTCTCTCTGCCCTCTCCCCCTGATCTCTCTCTGCCCTCCCCCCCTGATCTCTCTCTGCCCTCCCCCCTGATCTCTCTTTGCCCTCTCTCCCCTGATCTCTCTCTGCCGTCCCCCCTTGATCTCTATCTGCCCTCCCCCTGATCTCTCCTTGCCCTCCCCCCCGATTTATCTCTACCCTCCCCCTGATCTCTCTTTGCCCTCCCCCCACTGATCTCTCTCTGCCCCCCCGATCTCTCTCTGCCCTACCCCCTTATCTCTCTCTGCCCTCCCCCCTGATCTCTCTCTTCCCTCCCCCCCTGATCTCTGTCTGCCCTCCACCCATCTCTCTCTGCCCTCTCCCCTGATCTCTCTCTGCCCTCCCCCCTGATCTCTCTCTGCCCTCCGGCATGATCTCTCTCTGCCCTCCCCCCCTGATCTCTCTCTGCCCTTCCCCCTGATCTCTCTCTGCCCTCCCCCCTGATCTCTCTCTGCCCTACCCCCACTGATCTCTCTCTGCCCTCCCCCCATGATCTCTCTCTGCCCTACCCCCCTGATCTCTCTCTCTGCCCTCCCCCCCTGATCTCTCTCTGCCCTCCCCCCCTGATCTCTCTTTTCCCTCCCCCCTGATCTCTCTCTGCCCTCCCCCCTGATCTCTCTCTGCCTTCCCCCCACTTATCTCTCTCTGCCCCCATGATCTCTCTCTGCCCTCCCCCCCTGATCTCTCTCTGCCCTCCCACCCCTGATCTCTCTCTGCCCTCCCCCCGATCTCTCCCTGCCCTCCCCCCCTGATCTCTCTCTGCCCTCCTTCCCTCATCTCTCTCTGCCCTACCCCCCTGATCTCTCTCTCTGCCCTCCCCCCCTGATCTCTCTCTGCCCCCCCCAGGATCTCTCTCTGCCCTCCCCCCTGACCTCTCTCTGCCCTCCCCCCCTGATCTCTCTCTGCCCTCCCCCCTGACCTCTCTCTGCCCTCCCCCCTGATCTCTCTCTGCCCTCCCCCCGACCTCTCTCTTCCCTCCCCCCCTGATCTCTCTCTGCCTCCCCCCTGATCTCTCTCTGTCCTACCCCCCTGATCTTTCTCTGCCCCCCCCCCTGATCTCTCTCTGCCCTCCCCCCCTGATCTCTCTCTGCCCTCCCCCCTGATCTATCTCTGCCCTACCCCCTGATCTCTCTTCCCCCCAGCTCTCTCTTCCCCTCCTCCCCCCGACTCTCCCCCCCCTGGTGAGAGAGAACCTGTTGCTAAAATTTTTGAATCCCACCACAGAAGGGAGCGGTCAGATATCATACACATGACACACTCTGATTGGCTGAAGCAAAACCTCTGTCACATGGTCTACCAGAGCCAATCAGAGTTGGGATTTCGTTCCCACGCTCTGATTGGCTACCGTACCATGTGCCGCTGGCCATCTTTGTTTTGATGATGTCATCTTAAAGGCAATTGAAGCTCAGCCATTCTGATTTTTTGTTCGGCCAAATCACATGGTTTTCACGGCCCAATCAGGGCTGTGGGAAACATTGGACCAAAATGTGACGTCATAGGCCTATAACAGCCTATGTCATCTCATTTTGAAGCCAGACGCCGAGGAGGGAAGACCTCCCCTCCTAAGAAGATAAGAAGAGCATGGTGTAAGAAGATGGAAGAAGATGGAATAGACACCAAAGAAGAAAAGGAGACCCCAAGACTGATGGAAAGGATTACAAATAGAAGTAAGAAGACACCGTTGTGGATTGTAAGGGTTTATTATTTTATGGTTACCTTTGGATTGGTTCCAGTGCTTCCGGGTCCCCTGGATTTCGGTGAGTGGGCACCTAATGGTAAGTCAACAAAAGAAAAGTTTATTATTTTAACTTTTACAGTTTATTTTTTATTTTTTATTCATGTGTTTTATTTTTATTTTTCATTTCATGCCCCTGAATTGATCTATATCCCTATGGATATACATACATACATTCAGGGACACTGAATGGGTTTATTATATGTGATTTTTGGATGTAAATGCATTGCTTTTTATGCTCTATTATTGCCCCTGTATGTTATGTGTATCTATCTATATGGATATACATACAGGGCTAATAATTGATTGTTTTGCTAATGTTTATGTTCTTTTCATGTATTACAAATGTATTTAGCAGCTTTATTTATACATTAGTGTGTGTAATGTAATTTTTATTTAGTAACATGTAATTTTTAATGGTCTATTTCTGGTAGTTTGATTGGAATGATGGTGGTTACTTTGACTTAGAATTTATTTGGCAATGGTTTGGCTTTAGGAATTGAATAGTGAATTGTATAATTGATTTGGATTGTATTGTAATTGGTTTAGGAAATTGATTAATTGATTGATGGTAAATGTATTTATGTTGCTTAGTTTCTATTTGATTTTGTGGATAGCATTGGTGGTTAGGGGACATTGCAAAATCTATTTCTAAATAAAATACACTATGAACATAGTGTTACATGATGCCCAGATTAATTGCATCATGTACACACTCATTGCAATTGTGTCACATTTGATATACATTTGTCTAGCTGCTGGTTTGTTGGGAGAGGACATATAATTTATTTTTAAAAGTGCTGCTGGATTAATTTTATTATGTGATAATTATGAGATTCAGATTTGATTTTTTTATGTAGACATGTTTATCTAATCCTGAACCATTTTTTTGTATATTGGTGTTATATGTATACCCTGGCTGTTAAAAATGGTTTTGAAGCAAAAAGTGGCACTGTGTGCTCATTTGCATTTCATTTCCCAGAATCCCTTGTTGCAGTCGAAGTGCTGTGTTGCTGGGTGATAATGGTGAAAGGCGGGGTTGCAGACCTGCCTAAGACATGCAAATGAGCATACAGTTATCTTTCCATTTGCTATATGCTTTGCTGTGGAGGGTTTTTGTCACTTTTATTACTCACCATAACTTAACTAAGTATATATATATATATATATATATATATATATATATATATATATATATATATATATATAACCCACTATAAAATGAATGGGGGGCAGGGTGGGTGACCGGATGCTCATCATTGCCAGGGGTTAAGTAGAACACAATTTATTTATGCTGATTTATGTGTTTAATAATGGGCAAATAATCTATTATCCATATGTGGATAATAGTTATTTTGCCCATTACTGTATTGTATGTTTTAGGGGGCGGGGGATGTGTGTTGTATATTGCTATGTTTATTGGTGGCAATTGTCCCCAATAAACATGCTATTGTGCCTTAACCCATTCATTGCCTTAGCGGTTAGCCGCTAAGGTAATGAAGCTGCTTTAATGTATTTTTATTAATAGTGTGCAGGAGCAGGTGTCCCCTGAGCTGAACCGCATTGATTTTTGCCTCAGGGACCCCCTGCTTCCCGAGTTACAGACCCCGGTTTGAGGTATCGGTGCCAGTGTCGCCGCCATGTTTATAGCGTCCACGTCGCATATGGGACACTGGCACCGATGCTCCATACTGTGCCCTGTAACTCGGGAGGTGCACTTGTAGATCGAATTCCATGGGATACCCAAAAAAGAAAAATATATAATAGTGTAATCCAATAACACAGTGATAATAAAAATATATAAGGGGTTGCCAAATAACTACTCACAAACAAAGTAGATTTTAAAGCATTGGATCTGTCTGGAACTGTAAATCATCCCAGTCAGGTGTGGCATATACTTTTGAAACAGTCTTTTTTTGCAGGGTTTGAGTGATAAGTGTTTTTTTTACCTTTGTATTCACAATTTATATATATATTGATTATTTATCACTATTGATTTGTTTTAGTCACTTTATTTATCACTTTATTGTTTTATTGATTGATTCATTCACTTCACTGTCCTATTGGGTTTAGTAGAGCGCCATCTAGCATCTGTTGTTAGTGTCCTGTAACTCGGGAAGCAGGGGGTCTCTGAGGCAGAAATCAATGCGGTTCAGCTCAGGGGACCCCCTGCTCCTGCACAATATTATTAAAATGTACATTAATGCAGCTTCATTAGGCCTCGGCCATGGTTTCTGCTGGCGGGTGGAGGCATGCTGAGGCTGAGGGAAAGCGCCTTTCCCTGGCTTTAGACAGCGTGCCGTCCGTGGGCATGTCAGGGGCATGTCGGCAGCGGGCCAGTGACGTCACGGAGCTGGTTCGCCCTCAAGCGGGAAAATTTTACATTTTCCTGAGACCTACGCTTCCGCGCGCTTGCGGAAGCGTAGGCGAGCCCCTACTAAAGCCGCTATCATTGCGGCTGTAGGGGCTCAGTGCCGAGCGCCCGCAAGCACTATCCATGGACGCGGCCTTACCATTGCAGATAGCCGCTACGATAAGGAATTGTTGTTTATTGATATGTGTGTTTTGACAGTAGTGTAGATGTGTAGGTTTCTCCTGAGCTGAACGCATTGGTTTCAAGGCTCAGGGGCCCCCTACTTCAGGAGATAAAGGCCCCATTATGGGGTGCCGGTATCCCATGCAGAATGTAAATATCCCGGTCACGTGACGCGAGAGCTTGAAAGTGCAGGGGATACCGGCACCCCATCACGGGGCCTGTATCTCCTGAATAGAGAGTCCCCAGACCTGAAACCAATGTGGTTCAGCTCCGGAGACCCCCTTCACATGTTCACTATTATTAAAATGTATTTATTTAGTGTACGATCGCCTGTAACAGCCTTGCATGGAAATGCCAAATATTTTTTCTATCAACTAGCGTACGTGAAGTTTAAGAACGCTAGCAGGGGGAAAAAAGCAACACGTACGCTGTGGCTGTTTTGAGCACGTACGTTAGAAAATGGGCTCAAGGCCTTAGTGAATTGTGTCTCCGGCCTCACTTTTTAACGGACGTGCTTTTTTTTTTCATCCGGACGCAAAAGCATTGAGCTTAGTGCATAGCCCCCTAAGGCTGTCTGTGGTGGGCCCAATTTCCTGAATGGGATCTCCCACAGAGTGATTTTTCGTTACCGTCAGGATTCTGCAGGATCCGCCAGCAGTGGGAACATTAACTCAGGCTACATCTGCATCTAAACATTTATACCTGCTCATTAACTTGCATTTTCACAAAGCTTTTACCTAATTTAATGCATTGGAAGAAGATCAAAGAAAAAAGCCACTCATATTTATCTAATTTGAGTGTAGTTAATATTTTTCCATTGCAATGAGAACACACAATTTTATTAAAATGTATAACAAATGCCATATATGTTAATATATTGTTTACCAACACAATTATATGATCATACTATCGTTGTTCTATTCATTCTAACAGCACCTCTCTTCTGTGAGAATACTGTATATGTACTGTATATTATAAAATAAAATACAAATTTTCATTCCAATTAAAACTGTACCAATTTACAGTTATTGTTTCTTACAACATATAATTCTCCACATACATTAAAGATTTGATCTAGCATGTTTTCTTAAACGTACAACCACATATTAACAGAGGTAAAGTGTTATTGTTTTATGTAATTAAAAAAATAAATCACATGATTTATGAAAAATGTATACAAATGACACCAGTTTTGTTTATTTATTTATTTATTTTATTATTTTTTTACAAACAGCTGATTTATACAACCATCAGTTCCGAAAGCACACAATACAACTTTCTCAGATTGAATTCCATTGATTTTCTATAACAATGTCAAGCATTCAATGCATCACTGCAGCAGTTGCAATGTAATAAATAATCCCTTCAAAAAGAAAGTAATTTTTTTTCTTCGATGCATAGGTGAACAATAAGACGGCTGACTTTCTATTTGTAGGAACTCATGCACAGCAATCTGTACATTTTTATAACTACCCTAATCCCTTGCTTATTTTCCATTTTTATATTACCCTATGTTTCCAACAGATTTTTTGGTTTTGAGATGGTGCCTTTAAACCATATTACACACAGTTACATAGCAGAGGAGGGTAAAAAAAAGACATATGTCATTCAAGTTCAATTTATGTTAAATTGAGATGACAGATACTTATCCTATATTGGTATGTACAGAATTTTGATCCAGAGGAAGGCAAACCAAAATACCTTAGTAAAACATAATTCAATGATATTTCAAAAGGGGACAAATACATTCCTTCCTGAGTCCAAATAATGGAAATCAGATTTCTTCCTGAATCAACAGCCCATGCTTACATATTTGATATACTGGATACTTGTAAAACTTTCCTTTCTAAAAACATGTCCAACCTTGATTTTTTTTTTTTACTTGTTTTTTATTGTATTTCAGTAATCATTTGATGGGGTAAGTAGAGGGGTGCATAAATTAAAATGGGTGGTTTAAGAAAAAATAAATGTGGAAAAAATAAACGTGGGTGTTTACATTTATACATGTGGTGCCTTTTTAAGGTAGCTTATACAGTATGTAAACATAGATATGATTAAATTATATACATGCATAAATAAACAGGTTTGCTCTTTTCATTATGGCAGACTTATTTCCATACTTAGAATTATAATTATAGTTATTAGCCTGACATTTTGTAGTTTATGTACTTTTTTTTCATTATTATTTGTTAAATTGAACAACTAGGTTCCATGTAATCTTTAACTATCAAAATTATGTGGAGGATTACTTTGAGTAGTTCTGGTCCCCCATATACAGTAGACCCTCTATGATTGCCAACCCTTCAGGAATTGTTAAACTGGTTAATTCTGTCAGTTTCCATGAGGCATACCTCTATAGTCTTGCTTTTTCTGGATCTAGGGATGGCAGTTGTTCTTGTTTCCAAGCCTTTGGTATGTCAAACCTGGTAGCCGAATATATGTGTCATTAGTTTCTTTTAATATTTTCCTAGATTTTCTCCTGGTATGCACAGTAATGCTGTCCATGGGTTCATGTGGAAGATAATCACAAGAACCATCTGTATCATGTTATGAGAGGCTTTCCATAGTCATGTCAACCGAGTATTTCCACCATTTATGTATAAAGGAGCCCTGCTGAACACATCCTCTTGAGCATAATGGCGAGGGTTTTTAAAAAAAAGGTAGAAAATATTAAGGGGGTAAAATACCACTGAAGGAGCATTTTAAAATAATTATCTTTAATCAGTAAACAGCTGGAGCACGTTGGAGTCCATTCAAATATGTCCTTCCATCCCTCTTGGTCTAGCATCTACTATATATTTTCTTCCTGTCTGCATAAATTTGGGTTTCATTGCAGTTTCGGTATCTGATATCAGTCTATACATTGTTGAGATCAACCCATTTTTGTCTCTATAATAAGACACATATCTTTGAATATTGTATAATCTGCATAAGGAGCATTGATACATATGAGGTCTCTTAACGGTTATTACCACTAAGGTAATGAAGGTGTTAACCCCTCCCGCTTCCCACCCGGTAGGCCTAAACACCAATCCTTGGGGCTAATAACCCCCCCCCCCCCACTGCTACCCCAAAAAAATACACACAACAACCCTACTTGCCATATCCCAGGCCACCAAAAACCATTACAATATTTAATAAACAACAATACACAACCCACCTACCCCTGGTGCCCCAACATAAAAACATTATTTATTTTCTTTGACACAGGATTAATACCACATGCCGGCGTGGGTTCCCGTGTGGTCGTGGACACCCCGGGGGATTCCCATGGGTGTCTGGGTGCCCTCGGTTGGTCCCCACTAGGCTCTGTGGGCCCTCCAGGTGGTCCACATCGGTATCCACGGGCCACAATGGGGTCTCTACGTGTGTCTGGGGGTCCTCGGGTCATCCTCACAGGTGTCTGGGGGCCCTCAGGTGGTTCCCACGGGTGTCTGTGGACCCCCAGGTAGCCCTGCAGGTGCCAGGGGTCCTCAGTTGGTCCCCATGGGCATCTGGGGTCCTCGGGTGGTCCCCGTGGGCGTCCATGGGTCCTAAGGTGTTCCCCATGGGTCACCACTGGCCTGTGGTATCATTCCTGTATTTAGAAAAACAAAAGCATGGCCTATATTTCAATAAATACACCTCAACCCCCCCCCCCCAAACACATACAGTAATGTGCAAAATAACTATTATACAGATATGGATAATAGATTATTTGCCCATTTTTAAACACATTTGCCAGCCAGCATAAATAAAGCAAATATAACCATTCTACTTACCCCTGCACACATGAAGGGCATCCTCATCAGCATACTGTAAGGCCATGTCCTCCAATGCAAGCAACAATACATACAAAAATACAGTCTGATGGCCCCTAACCCCTTAATCACCTTAGCAGTTAATAACCGCTATAGTTTTTAAGGGGTAAACTCCCCTTCCCCCATTACCCACCAGGAGACCTAACCACCCACCCTGGATCGAATATACCCACCCTGTACCCATTGAGTGGCTTAGTAGTACATCATACCCATATAATATGGGTATGATACGCTACTATAGCAGTCAATGGTCACACTAATACAAAAGCATGAATGTCAAAAATACACAATAATAAAACAGATACAACAAGCACTTAAACACCCAGAAACAAAACTTAAAAGCACTAGCCAACCAAGCAATTACTAAATAAAACCACTACCCAATCAATTAAAAATAGGAAACCACTATTCATTCAATAAAATAATTAAAACCACTATGCCATCAATTACATAAATCATACCACCAGCCTAAAAAATACATTTAATACTGTGATAACATGACTGGGAGGTGGGCATGTTAGCATATAATTTAATCCCTGTAAATAAAGCTCATGTAAGAGCTACAGAATTTCCGTCCTTTATCTGGGACTTAAAGATGCTACTACATGCTACTATATGGTGTGGGCATCACAATACCTAAAAGCCGTAACCAAAACAACAATTAATCCATACAATTACTAGGCAACACATTAATTAAAACCAGTAGCCACCAAAATACATCATTAAATAAAATCGCTAACCAATCTGTAAAAAAAAAAAAAAAAAACAAGCCATCACAATTAAAATCAATTTAATCTAAACAATAAAAAGAAATAGAAAATTAAACAGTCAATAGAAGAAATGTATTTGCCCAAAAATGCATTGGCTCCCACTTTATTCATCTGTACCGAAAACAGGCACAGATTAATACATAAGCAGTCAATGGGCAATGAAAAACATACAAAAATAAAAATTCAATAAAAAAAACCTGTAAAAATCAAAGTACATACATTCAATATTTATCTTATCTTTAGAAGCGTTGGCCCTCCGAATCCTGGGGAATCAGCAAGCTCTCATACTGTGACGTCAAGAAACACAATACAACGCTATCCACAGTGAAGATCTAGGACAGGTTATAATTCTTCTTTCTGTAATCTTCCATCATCTTCTTTCTTCATCTGTGATTATTTCTTGCTGTTCTTTATCTTCTGTCTTTATCTTCATCTGTTAATCCACTAAAAGCCATGTTAAATCCACAATGTTGACACGCCGGTTTGTTGAGCTCAAATGAAACATCACGGTCTTAAATATGGCCTGTGATGTCACATTTGAGAGTACAGGAAAAACGGCGGTGCATCTGCTGCTGCTGCTGAAGATTTGAAACCACAAACTGCAAACCACAAAATATCCTAGGTGCACAAACTTATTTAGGGCATAGTAACAGGCTGCTATTACTATCATTGCATGCTGTTCCTGCCTGGACCTCTTTGGGACCTTGACTTATCTCCTTTGGATTCCGGAATACTGGGACAGTCACTCATATACTACTGAGTATTGAGAATTGAGAATACTGAGAATTGGTGAAACAGAGCGGGGAGATACTGGCAAGTCACGGAGGCTGGATTACTAGGCAGCTTCTTCCGCCCTGATTAGAGCCGTCACAGGATGTGACGTAGGCGGGTGTGACGTATGCGGAAGCTCTCCAGTGACTGAATACACCGGCGCCCTCCACGAGTCAACAGCAGTTCTCTCCAAAGAATTGTCTCTAATGCCAAAATGTGAGTGCATTACCTATATGCTATTTTTGTGCCATATATACCTTTATCATACCACACTATTGTGCGCTCTCTCCTTTCTTTCTCCACATTCCTTGGGAGGTATACTGAGTACTTTACGATTCCATCACACGTCAAGCTTACCAGACCATCAGTTATAAGGCTTCCATCACTAGAGGGCTTCCAATAAAGTGCTCCCATCAGAGAGAGATGGATCTCTGATACGTCTGATATATCTGAATTAATTTGTGAGTAACACTAACACAGAGACTATTTTATATTTCACTTATTAATACCATCTGCACTATTATACTATTTTTTTTATTTTTCACATATTATCTCGAGAACCACAGCGCTCCTCCGACCTGGAAGACAACGCAAGACTACATTGGACCTGGGCAGTCCTTTAAAGGGTGTAGAGCTGCTGTATTCATTTGTATTTCACATTTAACATTTAATATTTTACTGATCACGTCTTTTGGTGAAGGTTATTTATTCACTATATTGTGTATATATAATAATTTGTTTTTTTAGGTTCACTGTTATTGGTTATTTTTTACCACAAAATTCACTTCAGTTATTTCATAATTAGAAGCGCCCGGTTCCACCTTTTTGTTCTATATATACTAATTACCTGTAAATGAACTGTGGGATTTCCAAGAGACCAGGGCTACCAAGCTTGGTACCTATGGGTCTGTGCGGAGTCTTGACTTGAAAGACTCAGGGATGCCAAGGTGTAGAACAGGATGGGTACTGCAGTCCTGCTTGAGTACCCGCATCCTGGGCTAACACTGAGCAATCTGGCCACCATTTGCAAGAGCCCAGACTCTGTGGAGCCTGGACAACGGGTGGGCTCAGTATGCCAAGAGGCAGAGGTGCCAGGTTGGTGCATGTCCCTTTTCAGAATGAGAGAAGGTAACCACCTGTCTTTACAATACCAGCCAATCGGAGATTGGCTGGCAGGGGAATGCCCATGCTCTGATAGGCTGTAGAGGTTTGTCAATGGGACGCAGAACCCCATTAGAAACCTTGCAGCCAATGAGGAGCGCAGATTCCAAGCGCCAAACCAACAGCAGCAAATTCAAAGATGCTCTCTACTGAATAGACGCAAGCCAGCTTCAAATATTTTGACTCAAGAATTCTTCTAAGTCCCACGAAGAACGTAGCAGGCGCATCTGGCATTGCATGCCGAAATCAGTTCCAGGACTTTCGTGAGTACCTACCAGTCACTGGAAATGGCTCCTACAGAGGTCAATTTTCTGAATTTTGATTAAAGGATAGATTTTTCGTTAGCCCCATTCCCAGTAAGTGTGTTAACCCTGTAAATTGTGAAGAAAAAAAATGTGAACTAGCGCTAAAGTGTAATACACAGTGTGATATTAAAAAACTTATAATAAAGGATGGCTGCCCGGTGATACTGCCAGTACTAACAGAATAAACCAAAATAAAGAAAAACCTGGCGCCAAATAGTCAGTGGAATGTCCTGTACTCCTCAAGGGATCCGCACACTTGCTCGACAGACCATGCAAAGAAAAGAACACAAACAAACAAAAATCATAGCGCAACACTGTAGGGTAAGCAGTACTGCACTAATACACACAAACAGTTAAGAATCCTAGCGATTATTAAAATAATTATTTATTAAAAAGAACTATGCCAAGACCGACAATGGCAAATACAAGGAACCGCAGGTCATCCGGAGCACAAAAATTGGAGCCCTACTTACATACAGCAAGGTTTAAGCTCGCATGGTAGGAACAAGTCCTAGGTAGAGATGATCTCCCTGGCAGGTGATGCCTCTGCTCCACTGCGGCTCAGACACCAGTCAGTCCTTACGTTGGTAACCGGAACAGCTCCGGCCGTGGGGGCTGGTGTGCGGGGTCCACAGCTCTGCACCGCGTGTAGACACACGCCTCACTTCCTCCTACGGAGCAACAGGAAGTCTCTGCGCGCCCGCGCGCGATAGTGCCCGTTGCCTTAAAGGAACAGCTGGCAGGCTGAAGGGAAAGTTGGGCTCCAAGGCCAAATGTCCTTAAACGTCCAAAGTCAGTCAAATAGTGGCTGTGCCACTAGCCCTACGCGTTTCGTAGATGTCACTCTACTTCCTCAGGGGCTTGATTCGTATGAGCGCTCAGGTTTGAGTGATTCTTCCAGGTGCCTGCTTCCGATTTGGTGAGTCCCTATTCGGGGTGTGCCATCTGACAAAGGCATCGGAAGGTGATGCCGATGGTGATGCCCTGTAAATTGTGTTACATTGTGTGTATGTCTTTTCCTGAAATATATTACAATTTATTTTATCTCGTTGCTTTGCTCAATCAATGATCCCAGTATAAAAGGTGTTACTAAACCTGGTCTCCCGTGACAGGCTTTATTTTAACTCCTCCCCCCTTAAGATGCAGGTTTTGTTACCACCGCCTTGTCTGGCGGTTTAACTGGCCTGATACTTCTTGAGGCTGGTGGCTCATTGGGACTGTCCTGGCATGATAGTCCAATAGGCATTTCCTTGTTCACTGCTTTATTATGCACAATGGAAAAGTCAAATTTTTGCAAAACAAGATCCAGCGAAGGAGCTTGCCATTTTCCCCAGACACCCTTTGTAGCCATCTCAAGGGGTTGTGATCAGTGATCACCAAAAATGTCCGGCTATACAAATGGGGCTGCGGTTTTCTCAGAGCCCACACAATAGCTAAATATACTTTTTCAATGGTGGCGTAAGCCACTTCCCTGGGCAGAAACTTTCTGCAGGTGCACAGGGGACAGCCATGGGCACTAAATGTGCACCATCTTAAGCCAACCTGTACCTGAGATGGTGGGAGTCACAAGTAGTTTTTGCTGAAGAATTAGAACAGTATACATCACACATCGATCTATGGATGCGCTATATAGATGATGTGATGATACTGTGGGATGGGCCATTAGAACTGCTCAATCAGTTCATTTCAGTACTCAACACCAACAATCATAACTTACGTCTTACCCTTGAGCACGATCCAAACACAATAGTGTTTCTGGATATTCGGATCTCAAGAGGAAAAGACAACTCTATAGAAACTACAATCTATAGAAAAACCACACCTACTAACAGTCTACTTACAGCTAGTAGCCACCATCCCAGGTCACAGGTCAATGGCATCCCAATAGGACAGTTCCTGAGGCTTAAGCGGAACTGTAGCTCAACTGATGAATTTGAGCTACAATCAGAACATACAGTCATGTGAAAAAGAAAGTACACCCTCTTTGAATTCCATGGTTTTACATATCAGGACATAATAACAATAATCTGTTCCTTAGAAGGTCTAAAAATTAGGTAAATACAACCTCAGATGAACAACAACACATGACATATTACACTGTGTCATGATTTATTTAACAAAAATAAAGCCAACATGGAGAAGCTATGTGTGAAAAACTAAGTACACCCTTATTGCTTCCATATGAATTAAGATGCTAAGTAGCAGACAGGTGCTGCTAATCAAATGCCCTTGATTAATTGATCATCAGCAAGTATGACCAACTCTATAAAAGCAGAAGTTTTAGCAGTTTACTGGTCTGGAGCATTCAGGTGTGTGTTAACACAATGCCAAGGAGGAAAGACATCAGCAATGATCTTAGAGAAGCAATTGTTGCAGCCCATCAATCTGGGAAGGGTTATAAGGCCTGTAGACGGACGTTCACAGAGGTACACAATTGGAGTCGTTATAATGTGAAATTATAATAGGTTTTATTGTGCCTTTTCCTTTTCATCAGGAAATTATCCAAACACAGGGGGAACAAAGCTTCCATTCACTTGGGAGTATTTCTAGTGAAATCATTGCAATTAGTTCACATCTCCATTAGTTAAGCATTTCTCCCATCCCAAACACATAGCATGAAAATAAGCAGATATAAGCAGTCTCTTAATAATGAAAGTCTTATCTGTTTATCAGCTGTAGAGTAAGCTTCTCTGCTCTCCTGGAACCGCACCCGTGCATGCACAGAAAAATATCAGCATCCAGGTTTAGAAGTCTTATTGGGTGTCTTGCAATCATCTCTGCTATGTGGCTGGCAGAACTCAAGACATTGTGGTGTCTCCAAAGGTGAGCTCTCAGTCAGAGCAAAAGAGAGTCACTTCCTGTCTCAAAGGCAGGCTTTTTGTAAACAATCTAATCAGGCACGTGATGTTTAGTAATTAACTACCACACTGCTAGATTAAAGGAACATTACTGAACAGGGATAAGTCCCCTGTTACAAGGCCATTTCCAAACAATTTAAAGTCCATCATTCTACAGTGAGAAAGATTATTCAAAAGTGGAAAACATTTAAGACCGTTGCCAATCTTCCCAGGAGTGGACATCCCAGCAAATTAACCCCAAGGTAAGACCATGCAATGCTCAGAGAAATTGCAAAAAAAACAAGAGTTACATCTCAGACTCTACAGGCCTCAGTTAGCATGTTAAATGTTAAAGTTCATGACAGTACAATTAGAAAAAGACTGAAAAAGTATGGTTTGTTTGGAGGGTTGCCAGGAGAAAGCCTCTTCTCTCTAAAAAGAACATGGCAGCACGGCTTAGGTTTGCAAAGTTACATCTGAACAAACCACAAGACTTCATGAACAATGTCCTTTGGACAGACAAGACCAGAGTGGAGATGTTAGCCACACCGCCACGTTTGGGGAAAACCAAACACAGCATATCAGCAAAAACACCTCATACCAACTGCCAAGCAGGGCGGTGGAGGGGTGAGGATTTGGGCTTGTTTTTGCAGCCACAGGACCTGGGAACCTTGCAGTCATTGAGTCGACTATGAACTCCTCGGTATACCAAAGTATTCTAGAGCCAAATGTGAGGCCATCTGTCCGACAGCTAAAGCTTGGCAGAAATTGGGTCATGCAACAGGGCAATGATCCCAAGCACACCAGCAAATCTACAACAGAATGGCTGAAAAAGAAAAGAATCAAGGTGTTGCAGTGGCCCAGTCAAAGTCCAGACCTCAACCCGATTGAAATGCTGTGGCTGGATCTTAAGAGAGCTGTGCATAAACAAATGCCCATAAACCTCAATGAACTGAAGCAACATTGTAAAGAAGAGTGGGCCAAAATTCCTCCACAACGATGTGAGATACTGATAAAGTCATACAGAAAACGATTACGTCAAGTTATTGCTGCTAAAGGTGGTTCTACAAGCTATTGAATCGTAAGGTGTACTTCGTTTTTCACACATGGCTTCTCCATTTTGGCTTTATTTTTGTTAAATAAATCATGACACTATGTAATATGTTATGTGTTGTTTTTCATCTGAGGTTGTATTTACCTAATTTTAAGACCTGCTAAGGAAGATGATTGTTATTATGTCCTGATATGTACAACCATGGAATTCAAAGAGGGTGTACTTTCTTTTTCACATGACTGTATGTCTAGGCGTTTTCGAGAAAGAGGCTACAGCAAGAAGGTGGTCAAAAAGGCCTATAAAATGGCCAAATACACTCCCCGCAGAGAACTCCTGATAAACACTGTACTGAAACCCGGTGAAAGGGTCGTACGCTTTGTAGGAACATTCAACAATCAATGGCATGGGGTTAGAAATATTCTCCAGAAATACTGGCACATCCTTAGGGCGGATGCCCATATTAAGGATGTTCTAAATCCTTACCCATCAATGGTCAGCAGATGGGCAAGGAACCTCGGGACCTATTAGTCTACAGCCATATTAATGACGACATCCAGTTAAGAACATGGATCCCGCCAAAACTTCTGGGATCCTTTTCCTGTAACAGTTGCAAAGCGTGCCAATCTATGAAGATTGCAAAGAGTTCTCCAACTGGGACAAGTCAAAGGTGTATCAGATATGCAAGTTCATCAACTGTCTAAGCTCAGGGGTTATATACCAAGGCGAATGCTCATGTGGTAAGATCTATGTAGGGAAGACAAGATGCCTACTGAAACAGCGAGTCCTCGATCACATCGGCACTATTCGAAATCTAGCCGATAAACCCCAGGCGAGACATGTTAATAACTGTCACCATGGCGATATCTCAGTCATTAAATTTTGGGGGGATTGACCAGATTCCTTGCGGCCCGAGACGCGGAGACTGGGATAAAGCAGTATTACAAAAAGAGGCAAAATGGATATATACGCTTAACACACTCTCACCTAATGGTCTAAATGAAGGCGTTTTTTTCACATCCTTCATCTCAATATACTGTACACATATCAACACACACATACCATCAGTGTTCCTGTGAGCAGGGACATTGAATGGAATCTATATATTTTTGAGCAATCTGCACATTGCCATATCCTTTTAGTAGTGGCTCAATATATCCTGACTTTGACTTTACATCTAGCAAGCAAGCATATGGATATTGCTGTATCCATAAATAAGGAGGTAAATTATACACTTGCAATCTCCCTTTACTGTAGGAGCTTATTTATATATATATACTTTAATACAATATGTTCACTAATAACCATATATTAACAACTGTTTTCCCTGTTATCACTTTTTAAGGGGGCTTACGTTCCCCTACATATGCCCAATGACATCCGTAATATCTAGGGCAATTACTCATGCACCTATGACTATCCACAAGCTGCTAATTTACGTATTAAAGCAGTGAAATAGTATATTACAGTGCAACAGTCATAATTATGTACATGTACTGATTACACTTTTAAGTGCTAGATACTTCAAGTGCATTTGTGACCCAGCCACACATGAATATAAATGTCATAATATTTGCTACAAAACGTTATATGTCCTAATGAGTAGCACATAAGGTGGCTGCATGCAAGGAAACTTTCTATCCAATCGGATCAGACACGCTACTATTTAATACTCCCTTGTTCTATTGGACTTCACCCTTCAGACTTACAGCCTTGAAAAAGTGTTTCAACACGCGAAACGCACACGCGTCAGCTCCCCCCACCACATGCACGCACACATTAGTTCAGACTGTCACGAGCTGCTGCTGGTCTCCTGCTACTGCAGAGGGAGAATACATCTGTGTCTAATGAGAACAGGACATCTCCCACATTGAAAGGTATATTGGGCTTATTCTATTTGCTCTTCTCACTTGAGACTGGTACATTAGGCACTATTTAATGTGCCTTCCATAAGGTCATAGCGGTTTAGCCTATTCATGAATATAGGCACCCGATATATCCAACACCACACCGCTCCCTTACCTATTCTATTGAGTGACACTTCAATAGACATAGTTATCTTATGCGCTATCTTTACAAACTGATAATTTTTTATGGCAGCGTTCAGTGTGCCTCTATACTGGGTTATTACGATTTTAGCCTTTTCATGAATATAGGCACAAGATATACCCAATACCACATAGTTCTCTAACCAATCCTATAGAGTGCTCTCACCTATATTCCTTGGGATTCAGGCTGTAACATTCAAAGACACTTACTGCAGGTCATTCAACTTGTATGACTGCAAAGCATCTCACAGCCTGTTTAATACCCTTGAAGCATTTCTGTGTTACCTAACTATTGTATGCATCACATTAACAACGGTAATTTACTAGCCTACCATAGTACTACCTTTAATGTGGGGATCTTTATATCCCCCACACACTTATAGAGAGCAATAGGATGTGTTAAAGGACTGCTTGTTTATTGACCCTTTTGAAAGGAGTCCATAGTGTACTTCCTCAGTTACATTTATAGCCAATTGATATATTGACAATTTCATTTATCCACTTGCCCTACCTATGGGGTTTCTGAATATGATATAGTGGGTATTTAGACAAGCATACTCTTCTTCAAAGCCCATTACCTTTAAAGGGTTATCTGTATATCAGACCACTTTTCAGATATCTGATCCAATTAACCTCAGGTATTTGTTTTTAATTGCTGATGCAGAGTGCCTCCTGTACTCAATATAGGATCGGTAGTGTGTGTCCTTGTTTGTCCTATTTTTAATCACCAATATTTTAGTTATTTTTGAATAATAAAGAGGTTATTTTAATTCAATCATCCTACATTTCATCATATCAGTAACCATACAGCAGTAGGGGGTCTGAGTGCTATTATTTGGGATTCTTTCTCTCTATGTTCCATTTATCTCATCACCTTTCCCCCACCACTTCCCTCTGCACTACATTAGCTGAAGCGGGGTCTTCTACTATTATACACAGGTACACCACCGAATGCTCTCTCGCCTCAATCCCCACTTGACTGAGTACAGCACCGATACCGTAATCGGAGGCATCGGTCTGCACCAAAAACTTATTTTAATTGTCAGGGGTAGCCAGGATGAGTGGGCTGGCCAACACTGTCTTGAGTGCCTGAAATGCTTTTTTACAGACAGGAGACCAGTCTACCAGAACAGGGAGTCACTTCTCTGTCAGATCTGTTGAGGGTTTAGACATGGCGCTGTACTGTGGGACAAACTTCCTATAGTACCCAGCAGTGCTTAAAAATGCCATATAAAAAAGCGTGTTGTATGGTGCTCTGAAGAAAAAACTGTGGTAGTAGAATAATGCTTGGAAAAACAACCATAAACTGTATAAATGTCCAGAAGGATGTAGTTAAAAATGATCCCACAATGCAAAGCAGTAAGGACAAAGTCTTTTACACCTGCCGATGACCAGTAGATTATAACATCCTTTTTAAATGACAATATAAATTGAAAAAGGGTCAAACTGGAACAGACTCACTTGGGGTTCTTGTCCATGATGAGTAATTCGTCCAATGAATCCAGTGACCCAGGGTTGAATGTGCCTCCGTTAGTGTATTGACATCAGAGAAGGTGAAGGAAAGAAAAACGGAGCACTATATCCATCAGCAAAAGAACCACCAGGAGAGCGTTCCCATGAATAAAAATGCTAATTTAATGGATCCAGAATGAATACAACACACACCAACGCATTTCGGACTTTTGAAAAGTCTAAAACGCGTTGGTGTGTGTTGTATTCATTCTGGATCCATTAAATTAGCATTTTTATTCATGGGAACGCTCTCCTGGTGGTTCTTTTGCTGATGGATATAGTGCTCCGTTTTTCTTTCCTTCACCTTCTCTTAAAAATGCCATAACCTGCTTCTTAGTCTTGGGGACTGGCCACTGCACTATTGCCTCAATCTTAGCTGGTTCAGGCTTGAGGTGCCCTCTGCCCACCCTGTGACCTAGGTAAAAAACCTCTACCATACCTACTAAACACTTGGTGGGTTTCAATGTGAGCCCTGCTTCCCTAATTCTGCTGAGCACTGCTGCTATATGAACTAGATGTTTGTCCCACATCCTGCTAAATACTGCAATGTCATCCAGATATGCCTGTGCAAAACCCTGCAACCCTGTCAGTAACCTATTGTCCAGGGGTTGGAAGGTAGCCGGGCATTCTTCATCCCAAATGGCATCATTAGAAATTCATAGAGGCCACGTGGAGTAATGAATGCCGACTTCCCCCTAGCCTCCTGGGTCAGCGGGATCTGCCAATACCCTTTGCTCAGATCCATAGTGGTTAGATACTTTGCCCCTGCGTGCTCATCTAACAGCTTGTCCATGGGGGGCATGGGATAAGCATCTGACACTGTTCCCACATTGAGCTGCCTGTAGTCCACACAGAAGCGGGTAGTCCTGTCCTTCTTAGGAACTAGGACTACCGGACAAGCCCAAGGGCTCTGGGATGGTACAATTACCCCTAGGGCCAGCATCTCCTCTACTTCCCTCTCTATACTGCCCTTCACCTCTGCTGATAGGCATGCTTATGCAGTGGTCTCAGCTCACCGGTGAGCACTGGGTCATCGGTGATATGTGTTCCGCCTAGCTTGTCCATGAACAGATCCCTATACTGTCCCTCTATTTTACCTCTTCTGTGCGCTGAACTGGGATCATATCTCTACATGTGCTACGGTGCCCCCTGCCTAGATTCCCCTAGGAGGTCAAGCAGAGCATTGCTCGCTGGGTCCCCCATCGGTGGGCTACAAATAGCCAGCACTGATGCCACACTCGGTGCAAAATACTCTTAAAACATATTGATGTGATAGGTCCGAGTTCTTCCTATCTCTCCATCTAACTGTATAACATAGTTGTACTCATTCATCTTTCTGAGAACCATGTACGGTCCAGACAAGCCAGCCATCAGTTTGTTTTGCCACGTGGGTTTTAGAAAAAGCATTTGCGGACCTGGGATGAATTAACTGCTACGGGCATTCTGGTCATACCAAGCTTTCTGCTTGGTCTGAGCCTCCCTGAAGTTAGCCTGTGCCAACCCCATAAGCATTTCTAGCCAGTCTCTGAGATCAACTACATATAAAGCAAAGAAGCATCAGTATTAGTAGTCTCCCCTTCCAATCCCACACGGAATATGTCAAGGGGTCCCCGTACCTCCGACCATATACCAGCTCAGCTTCCAATGTTTCCCCTTACCTCCAATGTTAGAAGGCGCTGCAAGTGACTACAGCCCCTAGCAGGCATAGGGGCATGTGACATGATGCCAGGGAGCCAATCGAGCGCAGAGATTTTCTGCAAGGGCAGTTACATTCTGCGCGTTTAAACAAGGAAGGCAGTTGGACCTGGAACATGGACAGGGGAAGGTGTGTAGGTGCAGGGGTCTGTGAGCCTCTGCACTAGTCCAGAGACACCCCCTAGGCCCCAGCTAGGACCAACTCACCCTAGATTGTAGCTGCTCAAGGGAAGGACCAATTAGTTAGGGACCCTGCCTTTAGTAGTGTAAGGAATCGGGGGCCACGTCCATTGCGGCATGACCGCTCCTTACCCACTACCAGTACTGCAGCGGCTGCTGCCCCTGCCCCCCGTTGCTATCCATACCGCCGCCCAGCGCATACCTTGAACTCTGCCACTGCCGCCATCTTGGATTCTGGTGCTGGTGTTACAGAGCGCGCGCTTCCTTCAAGGATTTATGGCGCGTCCATTATGCCTGTCTCTGCCCCCCATTCAGCGTGGGAGTCTTCACCATGTCTCCAGCACTCTCAGCTGTGCTCTACTACTTCCTGGTCTCTCAGCCACTCACGAGTAGCTCCTCAACACGCCCCCGCCATGCCCCTCGTCCAGATTGGTCATTGCCGCTTTAAATATTCTGCTTTGCTTTCACTTTCTTGCTCTGCATAGCTACTGCTGCGGCACAGTTTATTCGAGCATTTGCCCGTTCTGTGCCGCAGCAGTAGCCTGGCGCGCGCCCGAGAGTGACGGGCGCGCGCCGAAGCAGCGGAAGAGCGCCCTCCGATCGGGGCGCTCTCCCTACCGCTGCCGGGTCCGCCGGGTCCCCCGGAACCCCCTGCCGCTGTCCCGCGATCGCGGGACACCAGGGCTCCCTCGGGGAGCCCCTGGACGCGCGTGCAGGGGGCGCACGCTCCCGAAGACGCGTGACCGCGCGTCTATGACGCGCGGCACGCCGAGGGGCGGCCACTAGCAAGCCGGGAAATCTCCCGGCTTGCGGATCTGGCCGCAGTGTGATAAACTGTGTCGCCAGTGTACTTGCTACCTGTGTTGCCTGGAACCTTTGTCGTGCTCTCTTTGTGTTTATTTCCTAAAGCTATTGACCCGGCTCATCTGAATACCCCCTCTGGCTCCTGAACTCGTTTTTCTTACAGACTACTCTACCTCTAAGACCCTCGGACTCAGCTACGGATTTTGACTACAGAACTTTCTATATCCTTGGACTCGGCAAGTACTTGACCATTCTTTATCTACATCCAGGCCTGGCAATGCTACTACGCCACTTCCCGGACATGCCCCCTCTGCTGTCGGTGCATATACTCTACATCCCACCTCAGTACAGGGGACTGGTGTGGTCTGCGGGTTGCACAGCGTGACATTATGCAGAGCCCAAATGCAGACCTGGCTGAGTTGGGGGATCTACTTACGACCCTTGCGCAATGCATCCAAGCTTTGGGAATGCAGATTTCCACTTTGATTCAACAGCTATCCACTCTCTCACTACAGCCCACTCCGCCACCACCTGCTGCCGCACCTGGAAGCGCCCAGCCTTTGGAACTCAGAATCCCTACGCCTAAAGCATAAGCGGGTGACCATATTAAGGTTTTTTGAACCCGTGTGAAATTAAGTTTGAAATATCTCCAAGCCTCTTTCCTACTGGACATACCAAGGTAGCCTATCTTTATGCTCTCTTAACAGGGGATGCCTTGGCCTGGGATTCTCCCATCTGGGAACTGCGTCCGGAGATCTCCTCGGATTATCAGCTCTTCCACCAAGAATTCCAGCAGGTATTTGATATTCCTGTTCGCAAAGATACTCCAGTCTCTTCTCTAGTTCATTTGTCTCAGGGTCGTAGGTCCGTAGCCAAATATGCACTGGAATTCCGACTGTCGCAGCAGAGACTCGTTGGAACGAAGAGGCACTTACTGCTGTATTTTGGCAAGGTTTGTCCGAATCTGTAAAGGATGAACTTGCTGTCCAGCCTCGACCCCAAGCATTGAAGGAGTTGATCACACAGTGCATACGCGTGGATCTGCGCCTCCAGCCAGGAGCGACGTCATGAACGCCAACGTCCCAGGTTCGTGCCTTCTGACCCTCCTTATCCTAGGCCTCCTCCGGCTATTCGGCCTGTTCCTGACGCTGTGGAACCCATGCAGATCGGCAATCAGCGGATTCGTACTTCCAACAGGACGGCCGAGAGTGTTCGCTGCCAGAATGAGGGCCTATGCTATTATTGTGGATCACCAGATCATGTGGTACGTTTTTGTCCTTTGAGGCCTAAGGAACAAACGGGACCTGCCACGCAAGAGGGACTTACCCTCGGATCAATTTCTTCTCGCTCCCTCTCTAAAGAGGAACTCCCTTAAAGGATTATGCTCCCAGTTTCTCTTGAAGGCCTGAATTTTCGTGTAACTACTGCTGCTTTTCTCGATTCAGGCTCAGGTGGTAATTTTGTGGACTAAGATTTCGCCTTCCGTAACAAGATTTCTCTTATCTCCAAGAAAGCATCAATTGGACTCGAGGCCATTGATGGACGTCCTTTGCAACCAGCTTTCATCACGTTAGAGACTCTTCCTCTCACTTTATCTACCGGTACTCACACCGAGATCATTTCCTTTGACGTAATACACTCTCCTGATGTTTCAGTTATCCTAGGGTTACCTTGGTTACAGCATCACAACCTACGCATAGATAGGAGGGACTTCAAACCAATTCAATGGGAGCCAGAGACAGGCGCCTCATCCTCGCTGGTCATAGCTACTGCCACAGTTATCGCAGGAATGGAAACACCTTCTGATAGCAAATCCACTCTTCCAGAAGTATATGCTGATTTCATCGATGTCTTCAGTAAGTTTCAGTCAGAGGTCCTGCCACCTCATAGACCCTATGATTGTCCCATTGATCTGGTCCCTGGTGCCGTCCTGCCAAAGTCTAAGTCCCACCCCTTATCTCTCCCAGAGACTGAAGCCATGGCAACCTACATCAAAGAGAATCTTGAGAAGGGATTCATTCGCAACTCTTCGTCGCCCACCGGTGCCGGTTTATTTTTTGTGAAGAAAAAGGATGGATCCTTGAGACCATGCATTGACTACCGGGGCCTCAATCTCATTACTGTCAAAAACCGGTATCCCCTACCTCTGATTTTGGAACTGTTTGATAGACTTCAAGGGGCCAAATTATTTTCCAAGCTAGACCTCTGAGGAGCCTACAATCTTATACGTATTCGAGAAAGTGATGAATGGAAAACCACCTTCAATACAAGAAGCGGACACTACAAGTATCTCGTGATGCCATTTGGCTTATGCAATGCTCCTGCTGTCTTTCAGGATATTATGAATGATGTCTTCCGCGATGTCCTCAATTTCTTCGTAATTATTTACCTTGACGATATTCTATTTTTTTCTGAGAATCTTCAAGATCATGTCCAGAATACTCGACTTGTCCTTTCTCGTCTCCGTGTCAATAATCTCTACGCAAAGCTCGAGAAATGTCTTTTTCATCAGTCTTCTACCACCTTCTTAGGCTATATCATTTCGGATAAAGGATTTTCGATGGACCCAGAAAAACTTAAGGCTGTTTTGGATTGGCCCCTGCCCAATTCTCTTAAGGACATTCAGAGTTTTTTGGGCTTTTCCAATTACTATAGAAAATTCATCCGGAATTTTTCTACCACTGTGGCTCCCATCACTGCTCTTACTAAGATGGGAGTCGACCCATCTGTGTGGCCTCCGGAGGCTGCCCGCCTTTGAAACCTTGAAGCAAGCTTTTGTTTCGGCACCCATCCTGCATCATCCTGATACTAGTCTTCCGTTTACGTTAGAAGTGGACGCCTCTGATTGTGGTGTGGGTGCCATTCTCTCCCAGAGACTCTCCCCTCAAGATAAATTGCACCCATGTGGATTCTTTTCGAAAAAGTTCTCCCCTGCTGAAAAGAACTATGATGTCGGCAATAGAGAACTCCTGGCCATCAAGATAGCTTTACAGGAGTAACGACACCTCCTGGAAGGCTCCCGCGAACCGATTGCTATTTTGACAGATTATAAGAATCTTCTCTATATCGAAAGTGCATGTTGTCTAGGATCTCGTCAAGCCTGCTGGGCACTTTTTTTTTCAAGATTTATTTATACTCTATCATACATCCCAGCATGAAGAACATAAAAGCTGATGCCCTGTCCAGACAAATTTCCCCTGAGGAAAAATCCGAAGAAATCCTAGAAACAATTGTACCTACGAAATGCATAGTCTCCGCCAACTCTTTTGATATTCTTGAAAAGATCGTAGATGCCCAGTCACAGATTCCGAGTGGTCTAGAGGTACCGGAAGGAACCCTTTATGCCGCCCCCAAGTTTCATCAGAAGATCTTGGAATGGGGTCACTCCGTCTGGTCAGCTGGCCATCCTGGCTTCAAGAGAACTTTGGATCTCATTAAGCGCACCTTTTGGTGGCCTAATATGGCAAAACTCATTCATGAATTTACACGCGCTTGTCCAGTTTGTGCACAGAACAAGACTCTTCATCAAAAGCCTTCCGGGTTACTCATGCCTCTTCCAGTACCTGATCGTCCAAGGTCACATATTTCGATGGATTTTATTGTATATCTTCCGCCCTCCAGAGGTATGACTACCATTTTGGTCATAGTAGACCGATTTTCGAAACAGGCCCATTTTGTTCCTTTCAAGGGTCTTCCCTCCTCTCCCACCATGGCAGATATTTTTACCAAAGAAGTGTTTCATATCCACGGGATCCCTACATCCATAGTTTCTGACCTAGGATCGCAATTCATATCAAGGTTATGGTGTGCTTTCTCCAAGAGTCTTGGTATGGCCTTATCCTTCTCTTCAGGCTATTATCCCCAAACTAATGGGCAAACTGAGAGACTTAATCAAAGCCTTGAACAGTATCTACAATGCTTTATTTCTGATACCCAAGATAATTGGGTTGATCTGTTACCATGGGCGGAATTTGCTTCCAATTCTCTCCGTAATGAATCTACGCAAGAATCTCCGTTTTTTGTGAATTACGGCTTTCATCCAAGCTGGCTTCCAATCTCCAACACTCCTTCAGGAGTGCCAGCAACCAATGAACGGGTAACCCTGCTACTGAACTCAAGGATCAAGATCCAATCCGCACTCCTTAGTGCAGCTCAGAGGTTCAAGTCTCAAGCAGATCGTCGTTGTCAACAGGCTCCCAATTACAAGCCAGTGTACGGAGTCTGGCTTTCAGCAGAGAATATTAAACTGAAGACTCCTACCCCGAAATTGGCACCTAGGTTTTTGGGGCCTTTCTTGATTCAGGAACAAATCAATCCTGTCACGTTCCGTTTACTGTTGCCTCCATCCATGAACATTCCCAACACGTTCCATGAATCCCTGCTCAAACCTTTCGTTCAGAGCAATCGCTTCCCTGCAAAAACCCGTAAACCCAACCTTGTTACGGTCCAAGGACACTTAGAATTCGAGGTACAGTCCATCGTGGATTCTCGTATATCCAGGGGAAAAGTACAGTTCCTTGTACATTGGAAGGGCTATGGTCCAGAAGAGCGTTCCTGGATATCAAGGAAGACATTCATGCTCCAGCTCTACTCAATCGCTTCCACAA